>NW_019154114.1:8331156-8719525 GCF_002288905.1 Enhydra lutris kenyoni
AATTGAAAGCTCCCTGTGCATAAGTGCGGGTTACTTTCTTTTGGTGTCACAAAGTTACTTTCCTTTGTGGGTGACTAACTGATTTCATTGATTGATAACCTATGACTGGACATTTTATTATGGACCTCTAAATATAGGTATTTCTAAATCTTTTATCTTGTGATGGTTTATTTTGAGAATATGAGCTTGTCCTCCAGTATTCTTGGAGCCAAGTTTGTGGAAGAAGATAGTATGGTCCACATAGAATTCAGTTTAGTACATACAATAGTTCACCTTTTTTCAAAATAAAAACAGTCTTCAGCCCAATGAGTAGTTCCACTTCAAAGTCCCACTGGTTGTGCCTCCTTGGAGAGTAAATTTCTAGT
Source organism: Enhydra lutris kenyoni (assembly GCF_002288905.1). Lineage (NCBI taxonomy): Eukaryota > Metazoa > Chordata > Mammalia > Carnivora > Mustelidae > Enhydra > Enhydra lutris. The sequence continues at coordinate 8,331,522 of NW_019154114.1, forward strand.
CTTCTCTATGGAGCTGGAAGGGAAGGTTGTTCAGACAAATGGTTGACAAAGGCTGTCTATAGATCCAACTGCTTCTTATTCAAACTTTTATCCAATTCACATCGTTTTCTGCATTACCTATACCCCCATGTTCAGAAGTACCTTGAACATATTTATATTAGCTGTTTTAGGTTTACACACTTCACAGCACTCACCATAGCACATACCCTGAGACTACTCCTTTTTAATAGTATTAAGACCTATAATTTCTGTGTCTTTATGAGGGGTATGCATTGACTTGTTTCTGAGTAGCCTTTCTTCCTGGCTTCAGTTTCAGTTTTCAAAGATTTATTGAGTTAGTTTCTATCTATCCACCTGTCTTCTGGCTTCTAAATATTGTTTTCTCCTCTTCTGTTATCTTTGGCTTTGTGGGTTTATTCCTTTTTTATCATTCTACAATCATTTTAGTCACATTTTCAGAATGAGAAATTTAAGTTTATATGGTCAAGCCACAATTTTTGAGTTGATCTTCTTTATCTATTCTGGGACTATTATGATAACTTACTATCTAATCTACTTGTCACTATTCTCCTTACTCTAATTCATTTTGACATTTATTTGTACCCCTACTTTAAAATTCCAGTGGACAAAGACCCAGACTCAAATTACTTGGGTTACTATAGAATTTTTTATGGTCTATAATTATGAATACTTTGTCATTAGTCAGAATGTGGCAGAGTTTTTTACTTTTATCTCCCTACAGAACATCAGTTGATAGTCAACCACAGTTAAGATTAAATTTGCGAGAGTCCAAGAGTCCAGCAAGGAAGTTGCAGCACATTGTTGGACCAAAAACCCAAGAATAAATGCACTGAAGAGGGTAAGAACAGTTTCATTTTACCTGTGTCACCTTGCCCCCAAACAGCACAGCTCAGCACCCTTGGCCACCGAATCCTCTCACAAAACTAATCTTAACAAATTTAAGAAGATTGAAATCATACAAATCTTCTCTATTACAGTGGTATGAGACTAGAAATCAATAATAGGAGGAAAGCTGTAAAATTCATAAATTGTGGAAATTTACAACACTCTTGAACAACAAATGTTGTTGTTCTTTGATTTCAAAGAAGAAATCAAAAGGGAGATAGAAAATATCCTAAAACAAATAAGAATAGAAACATAACATATCAAAACTAATGCAATGAAACTAAACAGTTCTAAGAGGCAGATTTATAGCAATAAATGACTATATTTTAAAAGAAATCTCAAAAAAGCAACTTAACCTTACATCTCAAGGAACTAGAGAGAGAAGAACAAACTCGGCTCAAAGTTAAAGAAGGAGGGAAATGAAGATTAGAACAAAAATAAATGAAATAAACAATAGAAAAACAGTAGAAGAAACTAATGAAACTAAGCTAATTTTTTTTCAAAGATATAATTGACAAATCATTAGCTAGACCAAGAAAAAAGAACACTCAAATAAATGAAGTCAGAAGTGAAAGAGATATTAAACTAATACCACAGAAATATAAATGGTCGTAAATTACTAAGACCAATGATGTGCCAACAAATTGGATAACTAGAAGAAATGGATGAATTCCTAGAAATATAGTGTTCTAAGACTGAATCATGAAAAAATAGGAAATTTATACTGGCTAGTTAATAATAAGACAAATGAATCAGTAATCAAAAACATCCCAATGAAAAAATACCCAGGATCAGATGGCTTCACTGTTAATTCTTCCAAACATTTGAAGAAGAATTACTGCCAATCCTTTTCAAACTCTTCCAAAAAACTGAAGAGGGGAGAACATTTCCAAACTCATTTTATAAGCCAGCATTACTTTAATACCAAAACCAGTCAAGGACACTACAAAAAAAGAAAGTTACAAGCCGGTATTCCCTGATGAACACAGATGCTAAATTTTCAACAAAATACTGGCAAACTAAATTCGAGAGCTTATTAAAATAATCATTATATCATGATCCAATGGGACTTTTCTCTGGGATGCAAGGATTCTTCAACATATGCAAATCAATAAATGCGATACATCACTTTAACAGAATAAAGTAAAAATCATATGATCATCTTGATACAAAAAGAGCATTTGAAAAAAATGTAATATCCCTTCATGCTAAAAAGTCAACAAATTAAGTACAGAAGGAATGTATCTCGATATGATAAAGGCCATATACAAAAAACCCACAGATAACATACTCAGTGAAGAAAAACTGAAAACTTTTCCTCTAAGATCAGAAACAAGACAAGATGCTCACTCTTGCCTCTTCTACCCAACCGAATAGTGGAAGTCCTAACCCAAGCAATTAGGCAAGAAAAAGAAATAAAAGTTATCAAAAATTAAGAAAGAAGTAAAATTGTCTCTCTTTGCCAATGACATAATCTTAAAAATAAAAGACTCTAAAAGAAAAACTTAAAACTAAAAAATTTAGTAAAATTGCAGGATAGAAAAACAGCATACAAAAATAAGGGATGGACTGATTGTATTTCTATACACTAATAGACTATCTCCAAGAGAAATAAGAAAATTCCATTTAAAATAACATCAGAAAAAAAATAGCATCAGAAAGAATACAATACTTAGGAATAAATGTAACCAAGGAGATAAAAGACCTGTACCCTAAAAAGACATTGATGCAAAAAGTTGAAGAAGCCACAAATAAAAGGAAAGATAACCCATGTTCAAGAATTGGAAAAATTAGTTCGTTGCAATGTCCATACTACACAAAGCAAACTACAGATTCAATGCAATTTCTATCAAAATTCCAGTGACATTTTTCACAGATGTATACAAAAATAGTCATAGTTTGTATGGAACCACAAAAGCCCCCGAATAGCCAACATCTTTAGGAAGGACAAAACTGGAAGTATCAGACTTCCTGATTTCAAACTATATTACAAAGCTATAGCAAATTTTAAAATATGGTACTGACTTAAAAACCCACATAGATCAAGGGAATAGAATGTAGAACCCAGAAATTAACCCACATGTATACAGTCAACAAATCTCTAGCAAGCATACCAGGAAAACACAAGGGGAAAGGATAATAAATGGTTTTGGGAAAACTGGATACCATATACCACATACAAAAGAATGAAATTGGACCCAGTCTTATACCATATACAAAAGTTAATAGAAAATGGATTAAAGACTTAAAACCAAAAAATGTAAAACTAGAAGAAAATGGAAAAAAGCCTCCTTGATACTGTGTTGGCAATGACGGTTTGACTGTGACACCCAAAGCAAAGGCAACAAAAGCAACAATAAACAAATGAGAATACATCAAACTAAAAAGCTTCTGCACAGCAAAGGGAGTAATTAACAAAATGAAAATGCAACCTATGAAATGAGAGAAAATATTTGAATATACCTGAGAAAGGGTTAGTATCTAAAACACATAGGGAACTCCTACAACTCAGTAACAAACACATAACCTGATTAAATAATGGGTGAAATAAATAGTTTTCAAAGTAAGATTTACAAATGGCCAGCAAGTACTTGAAAAGGTCCTCAACATCACTAGTCATTAGGGAAATGCAAATCAACATCACAATGAGATATCACCTCACACATATTAAAAGGATTATTATAAAAAAAAATAAGAAGTGTTGGTGAGGAGTTGAGGTAAAGAGAACTCTCATACATTGTTGGTAGGAATATCAACCATTAAGAGAAACAGTATGGAGGTTTCTCAAAAAAGTAAAAAACAAAACTATTGTGTGATCCAGCAATACAGACATGGATTGGATAAGAAACAAAATCAAAATCTTTTAGAGATAGCTGTAGCCCCAAGTGCATTGCAGCATTATTCACAATAGCCAAGATACAGAAACAAGTATCTGTTAAGAGAATATGAATGGATAAAGAAAATGTGATACACACACACACATACACACACAAATTGAATATTATTCAGCCATAAAGGAAATCCTCCATATGCCACAACATGTGTGGACATGAAGGACATTATGTTAGATGAAATGAGCCACGTAAATACTTTGTCTCCTATGTGGACTCTACAAAAACAAACAAACAAAAAAACCCTTGAATCCAGAAACAAAGAGTGGAATGGTGGTTTCCAGGGACTGAGGAGTGGGAAACATGAAGAGATAGTGGTCAAAGGGTACAAACTTTGTTATAAGATGAGTAAGTTCTGAGGATCTAGTGGACAACATGGTGACTGTAGTTAGTAATACTGGATTGTATATATACTTGAAAGTTGCTAGACAGTGGATGTTAAATGATCTCACTACAACAAAAAATGGTAAGTATATGAGGTGATGGATGTATTAACTTGATTGTGGTAATCATTTCACAATGTATATTTATATCAAATTATCACTTTGTACACCTTAAACATATGCAATTTTATTTGTCAATTATAGCTCAGTAAAACTGGAAAAAATATTTTGTGATTTTAATGAGGTCCTGAATTTCAGATACAAAGAATGGCAGAGTTGACAAATGCTGAGTCAGAAAGTAAAGTAAAAGGTGTGTTCTAGAAGCAGTAAGTACCTAGTTCTGTTAGATATAGGTATTTGATTAAAAAACAATGGCAATATGTGATAGAGCAAAATGTTAATGACCTTTAATGGCCAGCTTAAGAGGAATAGATTTGTTAATAATGCTGTTTTTGAATTACAGCTTCAGAGACGACAACTGAACTAGAAAAGGAGTTCTTTTTGTTTAGGAGATTTGATGCAACTCATTTTATATTCTCACACTTTTCTCCAACATATTCTATGTAGGTTTAAGTAGTCAAAACTAACGACAGGCAGGATAACATATATGTATATTTGACTTTTTTTTGTCCCTTTAAGTGGAGATGGGCAGAGGTTGTTGAGATTAAGAACCTGGTCAACCAAACAGTGTCTCTAAAAGTATCTATCACAGTAAAGACTCTGCAAATACTTGAGAAGAAATCGATTTCCTGACCCTAACCCTTAGCTGGATAGGAAGGCTTTTCCTTAAAAGCACTGTGGGAAGGGATCTTTGGAAACAAAAGTGGACATTTCTTTTGCTCTAGAAGCAGATATGCATTGTATCAGTCCTACTAGTAGCTGAGTCTGGAAATCTCTTCACATTTATCTGCTCTGGTATTACCAGCAGCCTTACAGAAAATGTTTGTTTGCATACATATGTGCCAGACTCAAAGATCTGATCCTACTCTGTTAGTCTATTCGTATGTGAAGACCTGGCTGTGAGCCAGTCACAAGAAGCCAGGTGGGTAAGCACAGCTAAGCCCCTTCCGTGCCTTGGGAGGTTCTCACAGGCTCAAAGACTCAGCAGGCTTGCTCTGGCCAGGGTGACTTTGTTTTCAGAAGGAAGCTATGTTCAACTTATTGTGGCTCATCCAGTACTGAATACAGTGTGGCAGCAGAATATTTTAATAGTTACAATAAAGACTGTGATGGGGACACTGAGTTGTCTTTGTTTCAACAGGTATATCTTGTGGCAGTGACATTAGTAACAGCTGAAATGAGTTCATCTCCTTGGTTGACTAAGAGATAGTTACCAAAACTGATCTGTAAGTCTAAATAAACATCCCCAGAGATCTTGGAGATTTCAGCAAAATAAGTCTCCTGAGGAGAAAAGAAAGAGAGGCATTTAATGTGAAAATTAAAAGGAATATGACATAACTTTGTGTCCAAATAACTCAATATGATAAGAAATGTGCATATAGGGATATAACAAACATATATGTACAGAAAAGTATGTACCAAAAAGTACTTAATATAGTAATATGATATTAACAACTGCATACAGAAAATTTCTAAATAAAGAGCACAAATTCTGAGTATATTTTGTTCATGTACTGTCATCCAGGAAAGATTCCTGAAGTTAAATTCTTAACTGGATTTTGAAGAGGAAGAAGTCTACGAATCTCTAAAGATGAAAGAGGGTAGTGGTATAAAGTTAAAATCTAGGCTACCAAGTCAAGAAAAAATTCAGTTGAATTCCTTTTTTGATTGCAGAACATATGATCATCTGCAAAACTTTTTCCCTTCCTTTTGATGATCTCCCACACTCATCACAGTAACAAAGGTTTTCTTTTAGCAGTATTATACCTGTGGCAGACCTGAAACATGGAAGGCAAGAAAAGTCAAACTTGGGGATAGCAAGCATAGTACAGTAGTTGAAGCAGAATGTCTTTTATGGAAGTAAAGTTGTGGTTAATAAAATTGTAGTTCCAATTGTAAAGTACCTTGAGTGATAGACTTACTAATTAAGATTTTTATAAAATAAGATATAAGCAGCCACTATGGATATATCAGCCGAAGAATAAATAATGTTGTACAAATACTCTCAAAGTTTGGTTATTGTAGGAGAAGTTAAATGACGAGGGGAATTCCTAATAAACTATCGTAATGATCCACACATGAGATAGTTAAGGCCAGCTGGGAAGTGGAACAATTGGGAACTGAAGTGGGGAACTGATGAGACTGTAATATTAACAGAAAGTGAATTTTGAAGTTATTACAGAGAAAAAAGGTAGCAGAATCTATAATTAGGTCAAAATAGGAAAGAAAAAGAAGAAGAAAAAAAAGATACCAAAAGTTATAAGCCTGGAAACACTGAAGATGTTATGGATAATTATGGGAAAATGTATAAAGATAGCTCTTGGAGGGAGGGGAAATAGACTTGTTTTTTAATATGTTTCAAGAGTTGTGACATTTAAATTAAAATGTTCTATGCACAATGGCAGATAGGGAACTAGAAAGAAGGTAAGAAATATATTTGTAGATGCATATATGGTAGTCCAAACTTTGTAACATCTGAAGCCATAAGATTCTTCTAGAACCTTCAAGGACAAGGTCAAAGGAGTGAAAAATTTAGAAGTTAGCCTTGGGAAATTACCAGAGTTATAAAAAATGAACTTGTGAAGGGCACATAATTGAGAGTTAGGAGGAATTGTTTAATCTCCAAGTTCTCATATAATCCACAAGGCTATGAATTCACGTCTAAAAATCTACAAAAATGGACTTCCAGTCTACTGTTAAGAACCTGAAGCCAAGCTTTGGAAAGAGCCTAGGGGTCCATCAACAGGTGAATAAAGAAGATGTGGTATATATATATACAATGAAATGTTATGCAGCCATCAAAAAATGAAATCTTTTGCCATTTGCAACAACACGGATGGAACTAGAAGTTATTAATGCTAAGCAAAATAAGTCAATCAGAGAAATACAATTATATGATCTCTTTGATATGTGGAATTTGAGAAACAAGGCAGAAGATGATAGGGGAAGAGAGGAAAAAATGAAACAAGGTGAAACCAGAATAGGGAGACAAACCATTGGAGACCCTTAATCTCAGGAAACGAACTGAGGGTTGCTGGGGGTGGAGAAGGGGGATGGGGTGGCTGGGTAATAGACATTGGGGAGGATATGTGGTATGGTGAGCACTATGAAATGTGTGAGACTGGGGCGCCTGGGTGGCTCAGTGGGTTAAGCCGCTGCCTTCGGCTCAGGTCATGATCTCAGGGTCCTGGGATCAAGTCCCGCATCGGGCTCTCTGCTCAGCAGGGAGCCTGCTTCCCTCTCTCTCTCTCTCTGCCTGCCTCTCCGTCTACTTGTGATCTCTCTCTGTCAAATAAATAAATAAAATCTTAAAAAAAAAAAAGAAAGAAATGTGTGAGACTGATGAATCACAGACCTTTCCCCTGAAACCAATACTATATTATATATTAATTTTAAAAAAGAAAAGAAAAAAACCTGAAGACACAGTGTTTCCTTTAAGCCAAAGCAAAAGAGGGAGTGGAGAAATAACTTCCATGGTTTACAATGTATTACACTGGAGGATGGTGCAGTGCTTGCCCAAATAGTATCTTTACTTCCACAGTAAGTCAGTGAAATGACTATTACTGTCCCCTTTGTACTGATGAGGAACTGAAAGAAGACTAATTGTCTAAATTTCAGAAAGAAAGAAAGGAAGGAGGGAGGGAGGAAAGGAAGGAAGACTGAATTTAGATAAGGAAGTCATTTGAGAAAACATTGAGTTTCTCAAATTTTTACTTGTGATTTGGGAAAAATTATTTCCTCATAGGCCTCTTTTTAAAGATGGGAACTTCTGGGGTACCTGGATGGCTCAGTTGGTTAAGCCTCTGCCTTCTGCTCAAGTCCTGAGCTCCCTACTCAGTGGGGAGTCTGCTTCTCCATCTACCTCTCCCCCTGCTCACGCTTGTGTGCTTTCTCTTTCTCTCTTTCTCTCTCTCTCAAGTAAATAAATAAAACCTTTAAAAAATAAAGGTGGGACCTCCTCTCTAAAAATCCTTGCTGATGGTGGAAAACTTTTAGTGTGTCATAATCAATCTCTCATAATGCAAAGCAGTAATAAACCTAGCATCTATTTTCTTAAAATTCTGCCAAGTTTATTTTTGAAAAATTGATGGTTTTAGTGTTGAATAAACTGGCTTAATGTTTTATTCAAAATATATATCTGATTAGAGATACTTCATTTTGATATAACTTTAGACTTCTATGACTGCCATTCTTGAAGAACATTTCTGTTTCCATATACTACTGTTTTAAACTATAGGTAGGAACTGATATAGTAAACACCAGAAAGAAAACAAATTTATAAATATAATAGGGAAAATACAACTATCATTTTATTGTATATTCAAAGAAGCACGTTCTAATTATAACCTTTCTCTTCTTCCTTCTTAAACCCTCCTTAATACTTTAATTCATGGTACTTCTCTTTCCCACTCCACCAATTTTCTGCCCCTCCCACTCGACCTGGCCTACTCTTCCTGCCTCCCTCTCTCTATATTCAACTAGTTTAAACCTTCCCAAGGTAGATCTATTTTGTTTAGCATAATCTACTCAATCATAAGGAAGAGTTTATCAGACAGTCTCCCCCGTATGTGGTCACAAATAGCCTTCAAAGTGGGGAAAATGTGATGTAAGCTGGGGAAATCTTATTTTCTAAGTTAAATATAGCATTATACAGACCTAACAAAAAAAAATTTCCCTGTTCTTTACATTAGTATGCTTATGTGTGTGTGTGTGTGTGTGTGTGTGTGTGTGTGCACTACCTATTCTTTTTTTTTTTTTTTTGTAGAATATTTAATCTAAAGTTCATAAAGTATCATGAAGATACTTCTTAGGTAGTCACATCATTCATTCATTACTAACCTGCCCCCCAATTAGTTATGGTCTTTGTAGTTTCTTAAAAATCTGCCTTTTTCTAGGTGTCCTGTATGTTTTCCATTAATTAAGTGACTCTTGAAAACTACTCTTAAACATTAGGAATACAAAATAGTCCCATATATTATTTGTCCAGACTTTCCAGTTGCCTTATTTTCTATACCCAAAAGACTCTAGATCGGTTGGTCCCAAACCGTGCACCAAGGTGCACCAAGGCACCCCTGGGTGTTACAGTCTACTCACAGGGCCACTGCAGGACTTTTTATTTTTGAGAGGAGCATAGTGACATCTGTTGGGCATGACCTGAACTACTACTACTAAGTTAGGATTTTCTTTTCTTTTTTCTTTTTTTTTTTAAGTTTTATTTTTTATAAACATATAACATATTTTTATCCCCAGGGGTACAGGTCTATGAATCGCCAGGTTTACACACTTCACAGCACTCACCATAGCACATACCCTCCCCAATGTCCATAATCCGACCCCCCCTCCCAAGCCCCCTCCCCCCATTAACCCTCAGTTTGTTTTGTGAGATTAAGAGTCACTTATGGTTTGTCTCCCTCCCAATCCCATCTTGTTTCATTTACTCTTCTCCTACCCCCTTAACCCACCATGTTGCATCTCCTCTCCCTCATATCAGGGAGATCATATGATAGTTGTCTTTCTCCGATTGACTTATTTCGCTAAGCATGATACCCTCTAGTTCCATCCACGTCGTCGCAAATGGCAAGATTTCATTTCTTTTGATGGCTGCATAGTATTCCATTGTGTATATATACCACATCTTCTTTATCCATTCATCTGTTGATGGACATCTAGGTTCTTTCCATAGTTTGGCTATTGTAGACATTGCTGCTATAAACATTCGGGTGCACGTGCCCCTTCGGATCACTACGTTTGTATCTTTAGGGTAAATACCCAGCAGTGCAATTGCTGGGTCATAGGGTAGTTCTATTTTCAACATTTTGAGGAACCTCCATGCTGTTTTCCAGAGTGGTTGCACCAGCTTGCATTCCCACCAACAGTGTAGGAGGGTTCCCCTTTCTCCACATCCTCGCCAGCATCTGTCATTTCCTGACTTGTTAATTTTAGCCATTCTGACTGGTGTGAGGTGATATCTCATTGTGGTTTTGATTTGTATTTCCCTGATGCCGAGTGATATGGAGCACTTTTTCATGTGTCTGTTGGCCATCTGGATGTCTTCTTTGCAGAAATGTCTGTTCATGTCCTCTGCCCATTTCTTGATTGGATTATTTGTTCTTTGGGTGTTGAGTTTGCTAAGTTCTTTAGGTATATAAGTTCTTTATAGATTTTGGACACTAGCCCTTTATCTGATATGTCATTTGCAAATATCTTCTCCCATTCTGTCAGTTGTCTTTTGGTTTTGTTAATTGTTTCCTTTGCTGTGCAAAAGCTTTTGATCTTGATAAAATCCCAATAGTTCATTTTTGCCCTTGCTTCCCTTGCCTTTGGCGATGTTCCTAGGAAGATGTTGCTGCGGCTGAGGTCGAAGAGGTTGCCTGTGTTCTCCTCAAGGATTTTGATGGATTCCTTTCTCACATTGAGATCCTTCATCCATTTTGAGTCTATTTTTGTGTGTGGTGTAAGGAAATGATCCAATTTCATTTTTCTGCATGTGGCTGTCCAATTTTCCCAACACCATTTATTGAAGAGGCTGTCTTTTTTCCATTGGATATTCTTTCCTGCTTTGTCGAAGATTAGTTGACCATAGAGTTGAGGGTCTATTTCTGGGCTCTCTATTCTGTTACATTGATCTATGTGTCTGTTTTTGTGCCAGTACCATGCTGTCTTGATGATGACAGCTTTGGAATAGAGCTTGAAGTCCGGAATTGTGATGCCACCAACTTTGGCTTTCTTTTTCAATATTGCTTTGGCTATTCGAGGTCTTTTCTGGTTCCATATAAATTTTAGGGTTATTTGTTCCATTTCTTTGAAAAAAATGGATGGTACTTTGATAGGAATTGCATTAAATGTGTAGATTGCTTTAGGTAGCATAGACATTTTCACAATATTTATTCTTCCAATCCAGGAGCATGGAACGTTTTTCCATTTCTTTGTGTCTTCCTCAATTTCTTTCATGAGTACTTTATAGTTTTCTGTGTATAGATTCTTAGTCTCTTTGGTTAGATTTATTCCTAGGTATCTTATAGTTTTGGGTGCAATTGTAAATGGGATTGACTCCTTAATTTCTCTTTCTTCTGTCTTGTTGTTGGTGTAGAGAAATGCAACTGATTTCTGTGCATTGATTTTATATCCTGACACTTTACTGAATTCCTGTACAAGTTCTAGCAGTTTTGGAGTGGAGTCTTTTGGGTTTTCCACATATAGTATCATATCATCTGTGAAGAGTGATAGTTTGACTTCTTCTTTGCCGATTTGGATGCCTTTAATTTCCTTTTGTTGTCTGATTGCTGAGGCTAGGACTTCTAGTACTATGTTGAATAGCAGTGGTGATAACGGACATCCCTGCCGTGTTCCTGACCTTAGTGGAAAAGCTTTCAGTTTTTCTCCATTGAGAATGATATTTGCGGTGGGTTTTTCATAGATGGCTTTGATAATATTGAGGTATGTACCCTCTATCCCTACACTTTGAAGAGTTTTGATCAGGAAGGGATGCTGTACTTTGTCAAATGCTTTTTCAGCATCTACGGAGAGTATCATATGGTTCTTGTTCTTTCTTTTATTAATGTGTTGTATCACATTGATTGATTTGCGGATGTTGAACCAACTTTGCATCCTGGAATAAATCCCACTTGGTCGTGGTGAATAATCCTTTTAATGTACTGTTGAATCCTATTGGCTAGTATTTTGGCGAGAATTTTTGCATCTGTGTTCATCAAGGATATTGGTCTGTAGTTCTCTTTTTTGATGGGATCCTTGTCTGGTTTGGGGATCAAGGTGATGCTGGCCTCATAAAATGAGTTTGGAAGTTTTCCTTCCATTTCTATTTTTTGGAACAGTTTCAGGAGAATAGGAATTAGTTCTTCTTTAAATGTTTGGTAGAATTCCCCCGGGAAGCCATCTAGCCCTGGCCTTTTGTTTGTTTGGAGATTTTTGATGACTGTTTCAATCTCCTTACTGGTTATGGGTCTGTTCAGGCTGTCTATTTCTTCCTGGTTCAGTTGTGGTAATTTATATGTCTCTAGGAATGCATCCATTTCTTCCAGATTGTCAAATTTGTTGGTGTAGAGTTGCTCATAGTATGTTCTTATAATTGTCTGTATTTCTTTGGTGTTCGTTGTGATCTCTCCTCTTTCATTCATGATTTTATTTATTTGGGTCCTTTCTCTTTTCTTTTTGATAAGTCTGGCCAGGGGTTTATCGATCTTATTAATTCTTTCAAAGAACCAGCTCCTAGTTTCGTTGATTTGTTCTATTGTTTTTTTTGGTTTCTATTTCATTGATTTCTGCTCTGATCTTTATGATTTCTCTTCTCCTGCTGGGTTTAGGGTTTCTTTCTTGTTCTTTCTCTAGCTCTTTTAGGTGTAGGGTTAGGTTGTGTACCTGAGACCTTTCTTGTTTCTTGAGAAAGGCTTGTACCGCTATATATTTTCCTCTCAGGACTGCCTTTGTTGTGTCCCACAGATTTTGAACCGTTGTGTTTTCATTATCATTTGTTTCCATGAATTTTTTCAACTCTTCTTTAATTTCCTGGTTGACCCATTCATTCTTTAGAAGGATGCTGTTTAGTCTCCATGTATTTGGGTTCTTTCCAAATTTCCTCTTGTGATTGAGTTCTAGCTTCAGAGCATTGTGGTCTGAAAATATGCAGGGAATGATTCCAATCTTTTGATAACGGTTGAGACCTGATTTAGGACCGAGAATATGATCTATTCTGGAGAATGTTCCATGTGCACTAGAGAAGAATGTGTATTCTGTTGCTTTGGGATGAAATGTTCTGAATATATCTGTGATGTCCATCTGGTCCAGTGTGTCATTTAAGGCCTTTATTTCCTTGTTGATCTTTTGCTTGGATGATCTGTCCATTTCAGTGAGGGGAGTGTTAAAATCCCCTACTATTATTGTATTATTGTCAATGTGTTTCTTTGATTTTGTTATTAATTGGTTTATATAGTTGGCTGCTCCCACGTTAGGGGCATAGATATTTTAAAATTGTTAGATCTTCTTGTTGGACAGTTCCTTTGAGTATGATATAGTGTCCTTCCTCCTCTCTTATTATAGTCTTTGGCTTAAAATCTAATTGATCTGATATAAGGATTGCCACTCCTGCTTTCTTCTGATGTCCATTAGCATGGTAAATTCTTTTCCACCCCCTCACTTTAAACCTGGAGGTGTCTTCGGGTTTAAGATGAGTTTCTTGTAGGCAACATATAGATGGGTTTTGTTTTTTTATCCATTCTGATACCCTGTGTCTTTTGATTGGGGCATTTAGCCCATTAACATTCAGGGTAAGTATTGAGAGATATGAATTTAGTGCCATTGTATTGCCTGTAAGGTGACTGTTATTGTATATTGTGTCTGTTCCTTTCTGATCTACTACTTTTAGGGTCTCTCTTTGCTTAGAGGACCCCTTTCAATATTTCCTGTAGAGCTGGTTTGGTATTTGCAAATTCTTTCAGTTTTTGTTTGTCCTGGAAGCTTTTAATCTCTCCTTCTATTTTCAATGATAGCCTAGCTGGATATAGTATTCTTGGCTGCATGTTTTTCTCGTTTAGTACTCTGAATATATCATGCCAGCTCTTTCTGGCCTGCCAGGTCTCTGTGGATAAGTCTGCTGCCAATCTAATATTTTTACCATTGTACGTTACAGACTTCTTTTCCCGGGCTGCTTTCAGGATCTTCTCATTGTCACTAAGACTTGTAAATTTTACTATTAGGTGATGGGGTGTGGACCTATTCTTATTGATTTTGAGGGGGGTTCTCTGAACCTCCTGGATTTTTATGCTTGTTCCCTTTGCCATATTGGGGAAATTCTCTCCAATAATTCTCTCCAATATACCTTCTGCTCCCCTCTCTGTTTCCTCTTCTTCTGGAATCCCAATTATTCTAATGTTGTTTCGTCTTATGGTGTCACTTATCTCTCGAATTCTCCCCTCGTGGTCTAGTAGCTGTTTGTCCCTCTTTTGCTCAGCTTCTTTATTCTCTGTCATTTGGTCTTTTATATCGCTAATTCTTTCTTCTGCCTCATTTATCCTAGCAGTGAGAGCCTCCATTTTTGATTGCACCTCATTAATAGCTTTTTTGATTTCAACTTGGTTAGATTTTAGTTCTTTTATTTCTCCAGAAAGGGCTTTTATCTCTCCCGAGAGCGTTTCTCTAATATCTTCCATGCCTTTTTCGAGCCCGGCTAGAACCTTGAGAATCGTCATTCTGAACTCTAGATCTGACATATTACCAATGTCTGTATTGATTAGGTCCCTAGCCTTTGGTACTGCCTCCTGTTCTTTTTTTTGTGGTGAATTTTTCCGCCTTGTCATTTTGTCCAGATAAGAGTATATGAAGGAGCAAGTGAAATACTAAAAGGGTGGCAACAACCCCAGGAAAATATGCTTTAGCCAAATCAGAAGAGATCCCAAATCGTGAGGGGGAAAAAGGGGATAAAAAGAGGTTCAGAAAGAAGAAAAAAAAAGAAAGAAAGAAACAATTAAAAAAAGAAAACCAATAAAGAAAAAATATAAAAAGGAAAAAATATATATATATATATATATTAGATAAACTAGTTAAAAAACGTTAATAAAGGAAAGGGTAAAAGTTAAAAAAATTTAGCAGAAGAAGAAAAATAAGTTGAAAAAGAAAAAAAATTAAATTAACTGCAAGGCTAAAGAATCATGGGGAGAAAGCCATGAGTTCTGTGCTTTCCTTTCTCCTCCTCTGGAATTCCGCTGCTCTCCTTGGTATTGAAACTACTTCTTGGTAGGTGAACTTGGTCCTGGCTGGGCTTCGAGTCGATCTTCTGGGGGAGGGGCCTGATGTAGTGATTCTCAAGTGTCTTTGCCCCGGGCGGAGTTGCACCGCCCTTACCAGGGGCCGGTCTGAGTAATCCGCTCGGGTTTGCTCTCGGGAGCTTTTGTTCCCTGAGCGCTTTCCATAGAGTCTGGAGGGCGGGAATGAAGATGGCGGCCTCCCGGTCTCCGGCCCGGAGGAGCCGAGAGCCCGGGGCCCCACTCCTCAGTGCGCCCTCAGCGAACAGCGCCGATTTACTCCCGTCACCCTGCTTCCGGCCGCGCTCCGAGCTGACCGAGCCTGCGACCGGTTCAAGGTAACCCCGAGCTTAGAGCTCACTCCTCGGTTCTGTCTCTGTAGCCGGCTTCCCCGTTCTAATACCTGTAAGCTCTGCGACACTCAGACACCCCCAATCCTTCTGTGACCCTGCGGGACCTGCGGCCACGCTGACCCCGCATGGGCTTCACCCCGGTTAAGCCTCTGGAGCGATGTCCCTCAGCGGAACAGACTTTTAAAAGTCCCGATTTTGTGCTCCGTTGCTCCGCCGCTTGCCCGGAGCCGGCCCCTCCCCCCCACGGTCTATCTTCCCGTCGTTTTGGATTCACTTTTCCGCCAGTCCTACCTTTCAGAAAGTGGTTGATTTTCTGTTTCTAGAGTTGCTGTTCTTCTTCTCTTCGATCTCCCGTTGGATTCGTAGGTGTTTGCAATCTTTAGATAAGCTATCTAGCTGATCTCCCGCTACCTGAAGTAGTCTCAGCTGCTACTTCTCTGCCATCTTGACTCCTCCCCAGGATTTTCTTTTCTGAAGAAAAGGGCCCCATTAGCTAGAAAGTTTGGAGTTTGTCACTCTCTTACTCTAGGCATTAAAATTCCTTTATGTATCATATTAACATTAGAATCATTCTTTGTATACAATTGATCAAAACAATTTAAATATAAATATTTAATATTTATAAATAAATAAATATTTATAAATAAAAACCAATTTGATAAGTAATTCTTTTTAAAAAGGAAATTTTTTATCTAAAACCTATTTATTAATGAAATTCATAGGACTTCCCCCCCCACAGACACCCTGCATTAGTCCATGTGTCTGTATATGAATTTTATAGACTGGACTAAATCCATTTTTATTTATATTTTTGTTTTGCTGAGATAAGCCTTGAGAAAACTTGTTTACATAAGTAAATAGAGGGATATATGAAAAGATTTGTTATAGCAAGGTCATTATTCTTGAACTCCTTCTCAGTTATATTATAAATATTTATACAAAGAATTAGAAAACTGCCATAACTGTAGAAGGATTTATTGTCTAGACCTGCACTGACTAGTAGGCATTAGCCATATGTGGCTATTTAAATTTAATTAAAATTACATAAAGTTTAAAATTCAGTTCCTCATTGTACTAACATTTCAAGTGCTCAAAATTTGTATGTAGCTAGTGGCTACTGTATTGGACAGTGCAGAAACAGAACATTTCCATCATTGTGTAGAAATTTCTATTGGATATTGCTGGTCTAGACTCTGAAGTCTTCTTTCTCAGCACTTATACCAATTTTTTTTAATTTATTTTCAGCGTAACAGTATTCATTGTTTTTGCACCACACCCAGTGCTCCATGCAATCCGTGCCCTCTCCAATACCCACCACCTGGTTCCCCCAACCTCCCACCCCCCCGCCCCTTCAAAACCCTCAGATTGTTTTTCAGAGTCCATAGTCTCTCATGGCTCACCTCCCCTTGCAATTTCCCTCAATTCTCTTCTCCTAACTCCCCTTGTCCTCCATGCTATTTGTTATGCTCCACAAATAAGTGAAACCATATGATAATTTACTCTCTCTGCTTGACTTATTTCACTCAGCATAATCTCTTCCAGTCCCGTCCATGTTGCTACAAAAGTTGGGTATTCATCCTTTCTGATGGAGGCATAATACTCCATAGTGTATATGGACTACATCTTCCTTATCCATTCGTCCGTTGAAGGGCATCTTGGTTCTTTCCACAGTTTGGCGACCGTGGCCATTGCTGCTATAGACATTGGGGTACAGATGGCCCTTCTTTTCACTACATCTGTATCTTTGTGGTAAATACCCAGTAGTGCAATCGCAGGGTCATAGGGAAGCTCTATTTTTAATTTCTTGAGGAATCTCCACACTGTTCTCCAAAGTGGCTGCACCAACTTGCATTCCCACCAACAGTGTAAGAGGGTTCCCCTTTCTCCACATCCTCTCTACCAATATTTTAAATAATTTTTGGTACCCCACAGTTTTTTCTTCTCCAAGGTAAATAGTTTTTTTTATTTTAATGTACTTGTTATCATACTGATTTTTTTTTAGTGATATACCTCTCTTATTCAGCTTTTGTTCATTTGTTTTGTTGTTGAATATTCCATTGAATGAATATACTTTATCAACCTTCAAACACATGGATCTTTTTTTCCAATTTCTTTGTCTTAAAATCGGTGCTGCTCTGAAATTCTTGTTTGTGTCTCCCAGGGCCTATATGCAAATTTCTCTAGGATATATACGCAGGAGTAGAATTCCTGGGAATAGGATATTTCCCTTGTCAACTTTACTGGATAATGCTAAATTGTTCTCAAAAATGGCTATCCTAATCCACACTCCCATCAGTAGTTCTTGCTTCTTCGTGTATTATTTCAAATTAGGTTTGGCTGTGATTGACAAAAACAAAGAAGCAAACATGAATAACATTGGCTTAAACAACAACAAAAGTTTATTTCTCTTCATGTAGATAAGGTTCAGAGGTAAGCAGTCTATTGCAGTGTGGTGACTCCAGGCTCATTAAGATCCTGGTTTCCTTTCTTGCTGCCCCAAACATCCTCAACATGTGGTTTTCACCCCAGGATACAAGGAAGCTGCTTGATCTCTAGCCATCATGCTTGTGTTCAACCCATCAGAAGGAAGAAAAGGGAAAGAAGTTAATGCCTTCCCTCCCTAACATTTATGAAAACATTTCCTAGAATCTAAGCAATCTTCTTATCTTCTTATAACCTATTTGCCAGACCTTAGTCATATAGTCCCAACAAGCTACAAGAGTGACTGGAAAATGGGGTCTTTATTCCAAGTGGTTTTGTACCAAAAATCAGTTGTTTTATGACCAAAGAAGTTAAAAAATATTGGAGGGCAAGTGATTTCTTTCACTTTCCATATACTTTCCTTTACTTCCCTGATTACTGGAGAGGTTGAGCATGTTTTGAAAAAGAAACAGTTTCTTTTCATATTTTTTCAATTTCATTTTATTTTCCTTATTAAGTTTAAGGATTTTATTATAAATCCTGAAATATTCCATCTGCCTTTCTGTGGCCTTCCTCATATTTTGGGCATTGTCCTTGTAACAAGCATGTAACAGAATTTTTAAAACTCTATAGTCTAACATCATCATCTTTTATCTGGTGAGTTTAGTCCATTTATTGTGGTTACTAATATGTTTCTGTTTCTTTTATCATTGTATTTTGTGCTATTTGTTCTGCTTTTTCTATCTTTTGAAAAATTTCATATTTTGAGTTGTGTCTTTCTCTTTTGCTCCCTTTTGGGTTTAGCAGTTATCTTCTATATTACTACTATTTTAGTGGTTATATTTTAAATTCTAATATGCATACAACTATAATCTGAAAATAATCAAAACATACACAAGAACATTTTAAATTCTAATGCACATGCATTGCATGCATATGTAAAATATAAAAATAAAACGTATACAAGAATCTTAGAATATTTTAACTCAAATCTTTTCTATTTATATGATTTTGCCAGTATCTTAGTCCTGTCTTATCTTTCAATCATAAACATTAGATGTTTTAGTAAAATTTTTTTTTTTTTTTTTAGAGAGAGAGAGAGAACACACAAATAGTGGGTGTGGAGGGGGCGAGGAAGATGGAGAGGGAAAAAGATAATCTCAAGTGGACTCCACAATGTGGAACCTGACATTGGGCTCAATCTCACAAACCTGAGATCAAGATCTGAGCCAAAATCAAGAGTCAGATGCCCAACTAACTGAGGTATCCAGATGCCCTGTAACATTTAATTTTTATATAATCCCAAATTTTCCATAAAATATGCAGAACTTGTATGAAGAAATCCCACATATACTCTACCCAGTTTCTCTAGTTATTGACATTTTGCCCTATTTGCTTTATCATTCTCTCTCCTTCTGTCCTTGCTATCTACTTCCTACTACCATCTAAAACTAATTTGTAAAGTCGGTAATGTTATTTACTTTTACCACTAAATATTCCAAATGTATTTCTTAAGAGCAAGGCATTCTCTTACATAACCAATGTGCTACTGTTCAAATCTGAAAATTTGACATTTTACTGTTATGCTATAGGCCCTATTCATATGGTCATTTGTTCCAGTAATTTTTTAAAATTATTTTTATTAACATATAATGTATTATTTGCCCCAGGGGTACAGGTTTGTGAATCATTAGGCTTACACATTTCACAGCACTCACCATAGCACAAACCCTCCGCAAAGTCCATAACCCATTCACCATCTCCCTAACTCCCCAACTCCCAGCAACCCTCAGTTTGTTTTGTGAGATTAAGTCTCTAATGGTTTGTCTCCCTCCCAATCCCATCTTGTTTCATTTTTTTCCCTTCCCTACCCCCCAAACCCCCCACTTTGCCTCTCAAATTCTGCATATTAGAGAGATCATATGATAATTGTCTTTCTCTGATTGACTTATTTCGCTCAGCATAATATCCTCTAGTTCCATCCAGGTCATTGCAAATGGCAAGATTTCATTTCTTTTGATGGCTGCATAGTATTCCATTGTGTGTATATATACCACATCTTTATCCATTCGTGTGTTGATGGACATCTAGGTTCTTTCCATAGTTTGGCTATTGTGGACATTGCTGCTTTAAACATTCAGGTGCACATGCTGCTTCGGATCACTACATTTGTATCTTTAGGTTAACTACCCAGTAGTGTGTTTGCTGGGTTCTAGGGTAGCTCTATTTTCAACTTTTTGAGGAACTGCCATGCTGTTTTCCAGAGTGACTGCACCAGCTTGCATTCCCACCAGCACTGTAGAAGGGTTCCGCTTTCTCCACATGCTCACCAACATCTATCATTTCCTGACTTGTTAATTTTAGCCATTCTGACTGGTGTGAGGTGGTATCTCATTGTGGTTCTGATTTGTATTTCCCTGATGCCGAGTGATGCTGAGCAATTTTTCATGTGCCTGTTGGTCATCTGGATGTCTTCTTTGCAGAAATGTCTGTTCATGTCTTCTGCCCATTTCTTGATTGGATTATTCTTTGGGTGTTGAGTTTGAGAAGTTCTTTATAGATTTTGGATACCAGCCCTTTATCTGATATGTCATTTGAGAATATCTTCTCCCATGCTGTCAGTTGTGTTTGGGTTTTGTTAACTGTTTCTTTTGCTGTGCAAAAGCTTTTAATCTTGATGAAGTCCCAATAGTTCATTCTTACCCTTGCTTCCCTTGCCTTTCGTGATGTTTCTAGGAAGAAGTTGCTGCAACTGAGGTCAAAGACGTTGATGCCTTGTTCTCCACTAGGATTTCCTGTCCCACGTTGAGGTCTTCCATCCATTTTGAGTCTTTTTTTGTGTATGCTGTAAGGAAATGGTCCAGTTTCACTCTTCTGCATGTGGCTATCCAGTTTACCCAACACCATTTGTTGAAGAGATTGTCTCTTTTCCAAAGGACATTCTTTCCTGCTTTGCTGAAGATTAGTTGACCATAGAGTTGAGGGTCTATTTCTGGGCTCTCTATACTGTTCCACTGATCTATGTGTCTGTTTTTGTGCCGGTACCATACTCTCTTGATGATTACAGCTTTGTAATAGAGCTTGAAGTCTGGAATTGTGATGCCACCAGCTTTGCTTTTTCTTTTCAACATTCCTCTGGCTATTCGGGTCTTTTATGGTTCCATATAAATTTTAGGATTATTTCTTCTATTTCTTTGAAAAAAAATGGATGGCATTTTGATAGGGATTGCATTAAATGTGTAGATTGCTTTAGTAGCATAGACATTTTCACAGTATTTGTTCTTCCAATCCATGAGCATGGAACATTTTTCCATTTCTTTGTGTCTTCCTCAATTTATTTCATGAGTACTTTATAATTTTCTGAGTACAGATTCTTTGCCTCTTTGGTTAGGTTTATTCCTAGGTTATCTTATGGTTTTGGGTGCACTTGTAAGTGGTGTCGACTCCTTAATTTCTCTTTCTTCTGTCTTACTGTTGGTGTATAGAAATGCAACTGATTTCTGTGCATTGATTTTATATCCTGACACTTTACTGAATTCCTGTATGAGTTCTAGCAGTTTTGGAGTGGAATCTTTTGGGTTTTCCACATAAAGTATCATATCATCTGCAAAAAGAGATTGAACTCTTCTTTGCGGATTCCAATGCCTTTTATTTCTTTTTGTTGTCTGCTTGCTGAGACTAGGACTTCTAGTACTATGTCGATTAGCAGTGGTGACAGTGGACAGCCCTGCTGTGTTCCTGACCTTAGGGGAAAAGCTGTCAGTTTTTCCCCATTGAGAATGATATTCACTATGGGTTTTTCATAGATGGCTTTGATGACATTGAGGTATGTACCCTCTATCCCTACACTTTGAAAACTTTTGATCAAAAAAGGATGCAGTACTTTGTCAAATGTGTTTTCAGCTTCTATTGAGAGTATCATATGGTTGTTGTTTTTTCTTTTATTAATGTATTGCATCACACTTACTGATTTACGGATGTTGAACCAACCTTGCAGCCCAGAAATAAATCTCACTTGGTCATGGTGAATAATCCTTTTAATGTACTGTTGGATCCTATTGGCTAGTATTTTGGTGAGAATTTTTGCATCCGTGTTCATCAAGGATATTGGTCTGTAGTTCACCTTTTTGATGGGGTCTTTGTCTGGTTTGGGGATCAAGGTAAGTCTGGCCTCACAAAATGAGTTTGGAAGTTTTCCTTCCATTTCTATGTTTTGGAACAGTTTCAGGAGAATAGGTATTAACTCTTCTTTAAAAATTTGGTGGAATTCCCCTGGGAAGTCATCTGGCCCTGGGCTCTTGTTTTTTGGGAGATTTTTGATGACTGCTTCAATCTCCTTACTGGTTATGGGTCTGTTCAGGTGTTCTATTTCTTCCTGGTTCAGTTTTGGTAGTTTATACATCCCTAGGAATGCATTCATTTCTTCCAGATTGTCAGATTTGCTGGCGTATAGTTGCTCATGATATGTTCTTGTAATTGTTTGTATTTCTTGGTGTTGGTTTTGATCTCGCCTCTTTCATTCATGATTTATTTATTTGTGTCCTTTCTCTTTTCTTTTTGATAAGTCTGGCTAGGGTTTTATCAATCTTATTAATTCTTTCAAAGAACAAGTTCCTAGTTTCGTTGATTTCTTCTACTGGTTTTTTTGGTTTCTATTTCATTGATTTCTGCTCTGATCTTTATGATTTCTTTTCTCCTTCTGGGTTCAGGCTTTCTTTGCTATTCTTTCTCCAGCTTCTTTAGGTGTAGGGTTAGGTTGTGTACTTGAGACCTTTCTTGTTTCTTGATAAATGCTTGTATCATTATATAGTTTCCTCTCAGGACTGCATTTGCTGTGTCCCACAGATTTTGAACAGTTGTATTTTCATTTGTATTTTGAACAGTTGTATTTTCATTATCATTTGTTTCCATGAATTTTTAAGTTCTTCTTTAATTTCCTGGTTGACCCATTCATCCATTAGTAGGATGCTCTTTAGCCTCCATGTACTCGAGTTCTTTCCAACTTTCCTCTTGTGATTGAGTTCTAGCTTCAAAGCATTGTGGTCTGAAAACATGCAGGGAATGATCCTGTCTTTTGGTTCGGTTGAGACCTGATTTGTGACCCAGGATGTGATCTATTCTGGAGAATGTTCCATGTGCACTAGAGAAAAATGAGTATTGTTTCTTTGGGATGGAATGTTCTAAATATATCTGTGATGTCCATCTGGTCCAGTGTGTCATTTACGGCCTCTATTTCCTTGTTGATCTTTTACTTGGATGGTCTGTCCATTTCAATAAGGGGGGTGTTATAGTCCCCTACTATTATTGTATTATTTTCTATGTGTTTCTTTGATTTTGTTATTGATTGGTTTATATATTTGGTTGCTCCCATATTAGGCACATAGATATTTAAAATTATTAGATCAGCTTGTGGGACAGACCCTTTGAGTATAATATAGTGTCCTTCCTCATCTCTTATTATAGTCTTTGGCTTAAAATGTAATTGATCCGATATAAGGATTGCCACCCCAGCTTTCTTGTGATGTCCATTAGCATGGTAAATTGTTTTTCACCCCCTCACTTTAAATCTGGTGGTGTCTTTGGATCTAAAATGAGTTTCTTGTAGACAGCATATAGATGGATTTTGGTTTTTTATCCATTCTGATACCCTGTGTCTTTTGATTGGGGCATTTAGCCCATTTACATTCAGGGTACCTATAGAAAGATACAAATTTAGTGCCACTGTATTGCCTGTAAGGTGACCATTACTGTATATTGTCTCTGTTCCTTTCTGGTCTGTTACTTTTAGTCTCTCTCTTTGCTAAGAGGACCCCTTTCAATATTTCCTGTAGGGCTGGTTTGGTGTTTGCCAAGTCTTTTAGTTTTTGTTTGTCCTGGAAGCTTTTTATCTTTCCTTCTATTTTCAATGATAGCCTAGCTGGATATAGTATCCTTGTCTGCATGTTTTTCTCACTTAGTGCTCTGAATATATCATGCCCGTTCTTTCTGGCCTGCCAGGTCTCTGTGGATAAGTCTGCTGCCAATCTAATATTTCTTTTTTTTTTTTTTTTTAGATTTTTATTTATTTATTTGACAGAGATCACAGGCAGGCAGAGAGGCAGGCAGAGAGAGAGAAGGGGAAGCAGGATCCCCGCTGAGCAGAGAGCCTGATGCGGGGCTCAATCCCAAGACCCTGAGATCATGACCTGAGCCGAAGGCAGAGGCTTTAACCCACTGAGCCACCGAGGCGCCCCAATCTAATATTTCTACTATTATATGTTACAGACTTCTTGTCCCGAAGTGCTCTCGGGATTTTCTCTTTGTCACTAAGACTTATAAGTTTTACTATTAGATGACAGGGTGTGGACCTATTTTTATTGATTTTGAGGGGGATACTGTGCCTTCTGGATTTTGATGCTTGTTCCCTTTGCCATATTAGGGAAATTCTGCACTATGATGTGTTCCAGTATACCTTCTACCCCACTCTCTCTTTCTTCTTCTTCTGGAATCCCAATTATTCTAATATTGTTTCATCTTATGGTTTCACTTATCTCTTGAATTCTCCCCTCGAGGTCCAGTAGTTGTTTGTCTCTCTTTTGCTCAGCTTCTTTATTCTCTGTCATTTGGTCTTCTATATCACTAATTCTCTCTTCTGCCTCATTTATCCTAGCAGTAAGAGCCTCCATTTTTTATTGCACCTTGTTAATAGATTTTTTGTTTTCAGCTTGGTTAGATTTTAGTTCTTTTATTTCTCCAGAAAGGGCTTTTATTTCTCCAGACTGCTTTCTCTAATATCTTCCATGCCTTTTTCAAGCCCATCTAGCACGTTGAGAATCAACATTCTGAACTCTAGATCTGACATATTACCAATGTCCATATTGATTGGGTCCCTAGCCTTTGGTACTGCCTCTTGTTCTTTTTTTTGTGGTGAGTTTTTCCGCCTTGTCATTTTATCCAGATAAGAATATATGAACAAGAGAATAAAATACTAAAAGGGTGCCAAAACCCCCAGAAAAATGTGTGTTAACCAAATCAGAAGAGACCCCAAATCAGGGGGAGAAAAAAGGGAGTAAAAAGAAATTTAAAAAATTTTTTTTAATTTAAAATATATATAACATCATATATTTTTAATATAAAACAAACAATATAATAAATATAATATATAATATAATATATAACAATATTTATATAATATATAATTATATATTTTAGAATGGTGAATAGAACAGAGCCACCCACTTGATTTTGGGTGTATTTTGGTCTCTTAGAAGAAACTACCTCCCAAAATTTTAAAGGAAGAAAAACTTATATATATGCAAAAATAAGGGTAAACCCAAAGGGATGGAATATGACTGTAATGATGAAAAATTTTTTTTTAATTTCTAAAAAAGGAATTGATAAGTTGGTTGTAAAAAGGAAGAAAAACAAAGTGGAGGGACTTTGCTGAGGCTGGAGACTAGAACAAAGCCCTGTGCTAGATTTAGGGTGTATTTTGATCTATTAGAAGAAATTGTACCCCAAATTTTTTAGAAGAAGAAACCCTATATGTATATAAAAAATAAAGTTAGATACAATGAAGGATAAAATATGACTATAATAATGAAGGCTTAAAAACATTTTTTTAAAGAAAGGTATTGTTAAAATAAACTGGTTAAAAAATGTTAAAAGAGGATAGAGGAAAAGTTTAAAAAATTAGAATAAGAGGGACGCCTGGGTGGCTCAGTTGGTTAAGCAGCTGCCTTCGGCTCAGGTCATGATCCCAGCGTCCTGGGATCGAGTCCCACATTGGGCTCCTTGCTCATCAGGGAGCCTGCTTCTCCCTCTGCCTCTGCCTGCCATTCTGTCTGCCTGTGCTTGCTCTCTCTCCCTCTCTCTCTCTCTCTCTGACAAATAAATAAATAAAATCTTTAAAAAAAATTAGAATAAGAAAAAAATAAAATTTAAAAAAATTAATTAACTTTGCAGGACTAAAGAATCATGGGGAGAAAGCCATGAATTCTGTGCTTTGCTTTCCCTCTGGAATTCCGCTGTTCTTCTTGATCAGTGAGCTTGGTCTTAGCTGTATGTTCTTGCTGATCTCCTGCGGGAGGGGCCTGTTTTAGTGATTTTCAAATGTCTTTGCCAGAGGTGGAATTGCGCTGCCCTTGCCAGGGGCCAGGCTAAGTAATCTGCTCAGGGTTGCTCTCGGGAGCTTTTGTTCCCTGAACGCTTTCCATACAGCTCTGGTGGACAGGAATGAAAATGGCGACCTCCCAATCTCCAGCACAGAGAAGATGAGAGCTTGGGGCCCCACTTCTGTGTGCCTTTGGAGAAAAGCGGTGAATCACTCCCATCTCCCTGGTCTCTGGCCACGTTCCAAGCTCACCTGGCCTGTGACCGAGCATTTCTGTCTCTGGCACACAGCTCTGTTTGGAGTCTCCAAACCCAGCAGATAACTGCCATGCTGCTCTTCTGGTGGAGGAGGGTGGGTCTCAACAGATTTGCCACTTGTGGGGTCCCCGCTCAAAGAGCTGTGGTCTAACTGTGCCACAGATCACAGTTTACAGTAACCCCAAGCTGAGAGCTCACTCTTCAGCTCCATCTCTGTAGTCGGCTTCCCTGCTCTGATACCCGTGAGCTCTGCTGCACTCAGACACCCCCGATCCTTCTGTGACCCTGTGGGATGTGAGACCACACTGTCCCCATGAGGGCTTACCCTCACTTAGCCTCTGGAGTGATGTGCCTCAGTGGAGCAGACTTCTAAAAGTTCAGATTTTGTGCTCCGTTGCTCCACTGCTTGCTGGGAGCTAGCCCCTCCCTGCCACAGTCTATCCTCCTGTCATTTCAGATTCACTTCTCCACACGTCCTACCTTTCAGAAAGTGGTTGATTTTCTGTTCCTAAAATTGCTGCTCTTCTTTTCTTCAATCTCCTGTTGAGTGTGTAGGTGTTTGGAATGGTTTGATAACTATCTAACTGAACTCCTGCAACCTGATGTTATCTCAGTCTGCTACTCCCCCCACCATCTTGACTCTCCCCCTTCTCTACACCTACTTCTATATTTGTTTTCCTAACTATCAAAAAGTGTGTTCATCCTGGTAACTCCAAATGCAGTTCAATGCTATATGTTATATTCTAGTAGTCCCCCTTTCCATATTTGTAACCCTCTTCTTTAACAGTGAAAAATGTGGCTTCCATTATCCTCACTATGTTTCCTTATTTGCTCTAGCCTAGAATTCACAGAACTTACTTTCAAGTTGCTAACAGATATCATTGCAAAGCAAACTTACTAACTGGAATTTAATATTTTATAGTTCTTTTTTGTAGCTGAAATTCACATACAGTGAAATGTACTCATCTTTAGTATATAATTTGTTAAGTTTTATTCACTTGATAATTTTAACTTTTTTGTATTGGGAGATAGAGAGAGAGACTAAGCATAGTCTCTATAATGTATAGTTGTTATCTGTAATAAGTTTGGCCTGAAATCATTTGCACAACTATTGCCTGAAGGAAAGATCTTATGTTATCATTTTACACAAGTGTGTTGATTTAAATATACCCATATCTAATGTACCACTTCCTAAATTGTTTGGTTTTGCTTGTTATTTCTTACTGCACAATATACCTTCTTCCTGGGATACTTTACCTGCTTCTTAAGGTATAACCCTAAACCTAGTGAGGTTTAGTTGCTCATAAACTCTCAATTTTTGTCTGAAATGTCTTAATTTTATGCTTATCCTTTAAAGATAATTTTCTCAGAATACAGGCTTAGGTTGCAAATTATTTTCTCTCAGTAATTTAAATATGTCCACGGTTTCTAGTTTCCATTGTTTCAGTTGAGAATTCAGATATCAGAGTGGTTTCTTTCATGGTAAATTGTCATTCTCTTTGCTTTTAAGATCTTTTCATGTTTGGTGTTTTTGCAGAGTCACTCTGATGAGATAAAATGTATGTGTGGATTTCTTTATATTTATCCTGCTCAGGATCATTGTGTTTCTAGATTCCAAATACTCAGGTATTCCAACATTTCTGAAAAATTCTCAATGATTATCACCTTGAATATCCTTTTTAATATTCTTTACTATCATACTTTTAAAAAAATATGAATAGATGGGTTTTACACCTTTTAATTATCCTCCATATATCGTAATTTCTTTTTTTATATTTTCCATCTCTGTCTCTCAGTGTTTTCTTTTGGCTGATTTCTTTAGTATATGTGCTGCCAATGTGAGCACTTGGCTGATTTCTTTAGTTTTATATTCTAGTTCACCAATTCTCTCTTCATCTATGTCAAATCTGATGTTTTCCCTGTCCATTGAATTTTAAATTTTAATTATTTTTCCATAAACAATCAAAAATATGTTTGTACTTTATATCCTCTTTTATGTGGCTTATATTTCTATTCCCTCCTTTATTTCTTTACACATGAATTCTGTAATTCCAATATTTGAAGTATAGAATTTCCTCGCCAAATTTTTCTTTGTTATTTCTATTGACTCACAGTATCTTGTTTCCTCATGGGTTTTGTGAATTTTTCTATTTTCCATTATGAGATCATATAAACAGGGGCCTTTTCTGAGCAATTTCTATGAGACCAGGGTTAAGGATGAATTTTCCTAGAATAGACTTGGATTTGCTCCTCTTAGATGCCTACGAAGAACTGTTGACCAAGGATTACTTTAATTTGTCAGCTTGGATATTTTTCAACCCATATAAGTGTGTGATTTCAATCTATTACCCAGGATTGACATGACAGCTAAACCTGTGGTTATGAATTAGGATGCTCATACATCCAAGATTTCCCAGTTAAAGTACCCTTTATTTTGGTATATTTTGGAACTTTTAAAGTTCCTGTTTAGGTTATAAATTTTATGTCACCCTAATACAACTAGGGTCCCTTCTAACCATAGCCAAGGCTATAAAGATACTTTATTATTTCTTCTTTTACAGGACATAATTTCTATTTCATACTTTAACTGAAGGTGTATCTCCCAGAATCCTGATTTTAAGTTGGGGTTTCCATTCCAACTTCTCAAATAAGAAGCTCTAGGTTTCTGGGGGTTGGCAGATGCCCTCAGGGCTGCTGCTGGCTTTAACATGTTTACCTCTCTGAATTCATGCTTCTGCTTAGTTCTTTGCCTCTAAGGATTTTCCTTACTTTATTGTGGGCTAAGCTATATATTTAAAAGGATATTGTAAATCTTTTATTCAGAATATTTAGTTGTTTAGTTGCAGGAAGTTTTTCCCCCCCAGAACAAAATCCCTGGGTTCATAAATACTGATTTAACTGTATGTGGTATTGGAAGAGCCAATTTTCTGGTATAAGTAGCCCAGAAACTTCAAAGAGTAAGTTTCCTACTTGAGAGCTCTCACTTGTCCCGCTTTGTTGAAAATAGGAGGACAATTTATCTGAAAAAAAAAAAGTCAAAAAATTATCTCTTAATGTTTTATATTCTCCAGATACAAACCGAGAACATAAAGTAAAATCTCTTTTATTTTTCTAACAAAAGAAACAGACAAGTACCAGAATGGAAGATAAAAGATACTATTATCATACGCATTTTATTGATGAAGAAAATGAAGCATAGAGAAGCTAAATAACTTATCCATGGCCTACTATTAGTAAGTGATGAAACTGATATTAGAACCCACAACCAGCCTGTATATAATATGCATGGCCCTTAACCAAGAGCTCATATGCTCCTTGGCACAAATATATGAATTCTTCTATTTCATCATCATAAAATGTGTGTTCATGGGGGAAAATACTGCTATACTGATACCTAGTACAGCCTTCTTAGTATTTTGGATGTTGATAAATAGCCAAAAACCACTCAATAACAGATACAAAAGATACAAAAGGATAAGGAAATAAGAATGCATGCTTTGTTACAGATGATAAGAACTATGTGGAAACACAGAGCTTTTAATCCTAAATCATAAATGCTTTCCATTTCTCCATGCCTTCTCTTTTTCTGTTCTACATCTCTGGAAGTTTCTTTCCTGTTGGTTTACCTGAAAATTTCTGGCTTATCCTTTAATACAATTCAAATATATCCATTCAAAACAAAACAAAACAAAAAACAAAAATCTTGTGTATCCCATTCTCCCCATAGGCTTTCTCAGACAGAATTAATGATTCCCTCATCTGTGTTGTCATAGCATTTTTACATATCTTTATGATAACTCATCAATTTTATTATATCAAACCACATTAAATCATCATTTTTACAGGTCAGAAATGGTTGAATGTCAGCAAAATCATATGGTTCAACATAAATTTATTGTGAACATATATGCCTTACTACTTATAGGGTTAGAAACAATGTATCATTTACTTTTATTTCTTTAGAGACAATGTGTCATTTACCTTTATTTCTTTAACTTAAGGCCTGAACATATACTCAAAATATGATTGTTGAATTGGATGAATGCTGATACCCTGGGGACAATATTGAAAAATATTTATCACTGACATACATTGCATGGTCACTGAGCAATCAGAACAGATACTGGCATTAAACAGCTGCTAAAACTGTGCCCATTCTTTTAGCTGTGCATCAGCTCAGACTATGCCAAGGAAACATAGTAAGACTTTTGGGGTTGTAGTGAACCCCAAAATTGTGTTCTAACCAACTACATTTAATGCTTGAAACTTCTTTATAACAGTGTCACCAAATATCACTTCAACCTCTGGTAACAAGGAGCTACAAACTTTCTGTAGTAATCAGTTCTATGTTTGAGATCTCTCATCCCTAGCAAATTCTTTCTCCCATCAGACACTACAGTTGTTCTTTCCTTAACTTCCATTCACAGAGTCTAATTATATGCCTAAGGGCTTCAGCACAAGTTTTATTCCCCTTCTAGATGACAGCTCTTAAGATATTTGAAGATGGCCATCATATCTGCCCCTAACTCATTTCATCTAAAAACAAAGTATCCATCATTTCTTAAACCAGTAATTATTTTACATGGCTCATATTCCCCAACAATGGGATTTTTCTTCGACAATTTTTCTAATTATGATACCCAGACTGAGCCTTTATTCTGAAAGGGATATAAGCAGAACAGAAGAAAGCAGAACTGTCCCATCCTTTAATCCTATTTAGGACATGGTCTGATTGTGATACAGCAACACATTTCCTGTGACATAAAGCAAGAGTAGGACCCAGTCCTAGGTAGCTGTGTTATAGGAAGGACATGCTAGATAACGAAACTAGAACTGTGGTTCTTTTTTTTTTTTTTCTTCTTTTTATGTTCAGTTAGCCACTCTATAATACACCATTTGTATTATAGGTTTTTGATGTAGTGTTCAATGATTCATCAGTTATGCATAACACCTAGTGCTTGTCATAACACATGCCCTCCTTAATACCCATCGCCCTGCTACTCCCTCCCCCCACACCCCTCTGCTCTGAAACCCTGTTTCCCAGGGTCTGTAGTCTGTCGGGATTCATCTTTCTGATTTCTCTTCCTTCAGTTTTCCCTCCCTTCCCCTATGGTCCTCTGTGCTATTGCTTATTTCCACATATGAGTGAAACCATATGATAATTGTCTTTGTCTGCTTGACTAGATCTGTGGTTCTTAACCCTGACAGTGCAAAAGAGCTGCACAACCTGTGAGTTTTTATTTTTATTTTTTTAAAGATTTTATTTATTTATTTGTCAGAGAACAGGCAGGGGGAGTTGCAGGCAGTAGGAGAATCAGGCTCCCTGCTGAGCAAGGAGCCCAATGTGGGACTCAATCCCAGAAATCTGGGAAGATGTGATCTGACTGAACCATCCAGGCACCCCACCTGTGAGCTTTAAAATGACAAAGATGCCTGAGAACCATGCAAGATTTACTGACTATAACAATCTAGATGTGGAATCTTTGGAAAGGGTATGGAAGGCTGTATAAAGTGGTCAGGAGTGCATGCTCTGGAGCAAGACTGGATTCAAATCTGGACTTATATAAATTTAATTTACTTCTGTAAATTGTCTTAACTCTCTGTGCTTTCTCATCTCTAAAAAATACAAAGACTCAAAGAACTGTTGTGAGGAAAAAATGAGTTACTATTAGTAAAGAATTGAGAACAGTCCCTCTCACTTAGTATGTGGTAAGGGAATATTGTCTGTTATTATGATCTGGGTATGTTTAAATCTCTAGGGCTGGTTTTCATGTTTTCATGCATAGGCTGAGAAAGCGCTGGTATACGAAATGACATGACATGATAGTCACTTTTGTCAAGCAAGAATTCTTAATTCCTTCCTTTCTGGTGGACTTATCAACACAGTGACCCCAAAGAAACTTTAGCTTCCAGGTGATCATCAGGACATAACTGTTGCTGAAACAGTGTCTCTCCCTTCCCCTCACAACACTCACTGGATGCTCTGGATCAGTGCTTCTCACACCATTGGATCTTACAATAGACTTTAAAAAGTAGGAACATGGATTTGCTAACATTTCATATCGCCAACAAGAACATTCAAAAATCATAATTGCACCTACCGTCATCATAAAAAACAAGACATTGAAACACTAAAGAAGTAGGAAGTTGTAATCTCAGGATAAATTAATAAGGCTACCATAATTAAGTTAAACCTATGACCTCTCAGTCTATGACTCTAGTTTGTTTAATTGTGTATTTTGGTTTATTTACAGATGAGGAAAATTTGTCATTAGTAAACATCATCACTTAATTTACCTAAACCCTCACTTTCAATTATAATTATAGTATATGCATAAGGAGACTTTAAATTTGGTAAACACTGCCTGAATAGAAAAAGAGATGCTATTCTTGATTTACAGCTAAGTATTGGCATATTTATGTTTCTGTGGCTTTTATTTACTAAATTGGGTTTGGTTTGATAGTCTATTTTAGTAGAATATTTATGAGCTGTATTTTAGAATAAAAAATAACATATATTTTCCTATACAAGTTTTCCTCATTTTAGCTAATGAAAATTGTGCTGATTAGGCAGTGGGAAAGTATCTGCCAGTAGTTAATGCTAATAGAGACACCAGAGCATTCTCTCTGCTATTAATCTGTGGATAATGGAAGGCCCATTTCTTAAGACACACAGAAGAAAGAATAGAAAAAATACTGGCTATGACACCTAATGAATTGCCTTCCTCCCACACTACTGTGCCCTTGTAACCTAGGGCATGTAGAGCAGGCTGGCAGCCATCGTGTTACAGATTTAAAAGTGCTAGAATCTCTTGGTTCTGTAGCATGTTGCCTGATGGATTGGTGAGTAATGTACTTGAAGAGTGTGTTACTGAGCTCTAGACTAATGGCCACCTCTTGCCCATGGCCTTTATGGTAGATCATTCATTGTGCTGCCTCATCAGCTTCCTGCCAGTCTGTATCTGGCATATACACTTGCTGTTCCAAAACTGATTAATCCCCTAGGAATTGTCCCACTGCAGATCTCAGTGTGGATTACACAAAAATGAGAATGTTCTGGTGCTATGGGGACAACACAACTTTTCTTTGAATTCAAGAATTCCTCACTTTGGAAGATGAAATTTCCTCACCAATCTGTGCATTGCCACATATGGCAAATCTTACATAATTTTAAGAAATTTCCAATAAAATAAATGCAATGATTGGTAACTTCCAGGTTTTAAGTTCTATAGGATAAAAATATATGAGGGAAAAAAAACTGTAAACTTGTAAAATGTCAGCTTAAAGAAACATCACATCACAATGTCACTATATATTGCATTTTTTTTAGTTTTTCTCAGCTGTGTTACTGATTCCAGAATTTTTTTAAAAGGTGATCTGTCTAAATTCTCTACTTATAAGGTAATGTAGAATTTCCTCTGAAAGATTTACTACATAATATTTACTATAAAGGGTCACAAAAAGAATTTGATGGTAGAATTTTGTTCAGTGGAAGTGATGACATAACATTTGCTTTTGATTTAGTGCAGAAAATTATCTGATTCTTAACATAAAGACTTCTTAATTTCTATATTGTCTAAGTTGAAGTCTATGCACATTATTGATTTACTATGTTATTATTAATTATAATTAGCACATTAAAGGAATAAAAAACATATTAAATATCTTAGGTCCTTTTGGTGCTTTAACCAGCACAAGGATATCATATTTCTTCAAATTCAATTTCTTAAAATTAAGTATGTGAAATAAGAAGAAACAAAAGCAAAGAATAGAAAACCATGTGTAACTCAGGACTAAGTATAGACTATAATTCTAGAAGAATCTGGAGAAGAGGGAAGTCAATGATGACTGAAGGAATAAGAAACATCGTGGAGGATGTGAAGGTTAAGCTGACAAAGGGTAGAATTAGGGTAAGCAATGGGGAAGTTGGGTATTCTGAGTCACTAAAATAGCTTTAGCCAAAGCACAGAAGTATCAAAAAACATGATATAATAATAGACTAGAAAGAAGAAAAGCCTGACCACAGCATAGAGTATGGATTTTTGAGTGGTAGAAAATGAAGTACAAGGTGAGATGACTTCTGACTCTACCAATATGGTAGACTAGATCACCTAGAAACTCTCCTGCTATAATCATCTGGAAGTCTAAATAAAATACAATAAATTTTCCTTGAAATACATATCTTAACTTCCAGAAAAATGGTAAAAATATACAGGTTTCAGAAATGTGCTAGAAACTTATAACCAGAGTAGCAAACATGTAAACAGAGGCTGGGTCTGCCCTAAGTTGAATCTGGTGGGAGATGGAGTTTGTTGGGCTTGGAATTCTAGAAGCTTGAGTTAACAATCATGGATGGATTGAAGGTGAGGCCTTGTGCCCACATAATCCAAGGAGTTAGAACTAAAATACCATTGGCTTCACACCTCCTCCTTAAAAAGCCAGAACTCTGAAGTGCTTAAATAACATACAATTTCTGGAAGGATAGATTAGGGAGTAAGTGCACCTGCTGAACAGGAAAATTACAAGGAAGCTTGTCAGTCTTGGACTGGACTGAATTTTTTCAGAAGATAATTTTAATTAACAATAATAACAATGACCTGCCCTATGAGTTTGGGGAGTACATTATTTATAGTACCTGCATGCTTTGATCATTCCCAAAGCCAGAAATTAACATAAAAATGTGCCCTGGAAAGTAGCTCCATTTTTGACAATGCAACAATTGCACTACTAGGTATTTATCCAAAGGATACAAACATAGTGATTCAAAAGGGCATATGCACCCCAATGTTTATAGCAACAATGTTCACAATAACCAAACTATAGAAAGAGCCGTCAACAGATGTTGATGTCCATCAACAGATGAATGGATAAAGAAGGTAAAATGGAGTATTATTCATCCATAAGAACGAATGAAATCTTGACATTTACAATGACATGGATAGAATGAGAGGGTATTATGCTAAGTGAAATATGCCAATCAGAGAAAAAAAAATACCATATGATTTCACTTACATGTGGAATTTAAGAAACAAGCAGATGAACATGGGGGAAGGGAATGAAAAATAAAATAAAAACAGAGAGGGAGGCAAAACATTAGAGATGCTGAACTATAGGAAACAAATTGAAGGTTGCTGGAGGGGAGGTGAGTGGGGGGATGTGGTGACCTCATTAAGGAGGTCACTTGACGTAATGAGCACTAGGTGTTATATGCAAGTGATGAATCACTGAATCCTACCTCTGAAACTAATAAAAATAAATAAATAGCCCTGGAACAGTAAAACCTCTGGAAAGAGCAAACACAAAACTCTTTGGAAGTACCTTTTACAGATAAAAGCCACTGAGACTACCTGATGATTCAATGTTATATTACACCAAAAGTAACTATCTGTGGTAAGTAGCAGTCATTAAACACAATAAATAGCAGGATTATGCTCCCTAAGTTGCCAATAAAAATTTTTTTTAGGAAGAAGCAGAATTAGAAATGTAAATATAAACAACAAATTGATGGTTGCCAAAGGGAAAGGGAACAGTGGGAATTGACAAAATAGGTAAAGGGGAGTGGGAGAAATGAGTAAATTACAGGAATAAAAGGCACAGCATAGGGAATATAGTCAATGAAGTTGTAATAGCATAGTTTAGTGACAGATGGTAACTACACTTGTGATAACTATAGCACAATTGTGTAGAGAAATTTAATCACTATGTTGTGTACCTGAAACTAATGTGACATTGTGTGCCAGCTATACTCAAAAAATATTTTTTTAAGCAAAAAGAAGTTTTAGGGAGATATTAGAGGCAATGGATAAAGGCAGCAATTAAAAAATAACAAGTGAGAATTTTCCAGAAGAGATGAAAGGCATGTGTCTTCAGATTCAAGGAACATAACAAAATCTAAGCTTGATAAACCATTCCTAGAAATTCTGTATTGAAACTTTAGAGTGCCAGAAACAGAAAAATTTTAATCAATTAGAGCATAAAAAGGATCATTGAAAATAGAAAAATAAAAATAGCTACAGCAGATTTCTCACTAGTAACAGCAGAGGATAGAGGGCAATGGAATAATAGTTTCTTAATGCTGTAGGGGAAACAGACTATCAGTCTGGAATTCTTTTCCTGATAAATTAAATGAAGATTTAAAAAAATGACACTTTCAGAAATGAAAACTTAGAATTTATCATTGATATGTTTTCACCGGAAGAAATATTAAAGAATGTTCTTCACAAGGAAGGAAGTTTAACCCAGAAACAAGGCAGGGAACAGACCAACCAATGAAGAACAAAGAAAATGGCAAACAGGTAAATCTAAATCATCACTAACTGTATAATACAATAATACAAGTATTTTGAAGAGGGGTACAAAAAAAAGGAACTAAAATATTAAAAAGCAATAACATGAAAAAAGTTTTAGTGATTATGCTGAGTAAAATAAGTCAAGCAGAGAAAGACAATTATATGGTTTCACTTACTCGTGGAGCATGAGGAATAACAGAGGACATTGGGAGTTCTTTTATTTTTTTAATTGAGGTATAAATTAACATAATATGTTAGTTTTAGGTTGCAGAGTCCATTTATTTGTGAAGAGAGTGATGAGTTACAACCTATTAATTCAAATGTGTGTTCAAAAAATGAGAAGACAAACAAGTGAAAAGTAGGGGTAGGAAATAAGTAAAAAAGCTCAAATAATATAATTGTTTACATAGAAATGCAAAGACATCTAACAAAGTATTATTAATGCTGATAAAAAGGGGCACCTGGATGGCTCAGTGGGTTAAAGCCTCTGCCTCTCATCCTGGGAACAAGACCTGCATCGGGCTCTCTGCTCAGCAGGGAGCCTGCTTTCCCCTCTCTCTCTCTGCCTGCCTCTCTGACTACTTGTGATTTCTGTCTGTCAAATAAATAAATAAATAATCTTGAAAAAAAAAACTAATAAAAGAATGCAGTCAGTCAGTGGTACCTGGATGGTTCAGTCCATTAAGCATCCCACTTCTGATTTTGGCTCAGGTCATGATCTCAGGATCTTGAGATCAAGCCCTATGTGGGGCTCTGTGCTGGGTGTGGGGCCTGCTTGAGATTCTCTCTCTCTCTTTCTCTCTTCTTCTGCCTCTCCCCATCGCCCCCACTCTCATGTGCACAGTCACCTCTCTCTCTTAAAAAAATTTTTTTTAATAAGCAAAATGTTAATTATATTCAACACAGTGACAATCCATATAAAGTGTAATTTTAGAAAAATATCAATTTATAATAACAAAAATTGTAGACACCTAGGAATAAAACTAACAAAATATTTAGAGAAAGCTCAGGAAGAACATTCTAAAACCTTACTGAAAAAAAAAATTTTTTAAAGACTTAAATAATGTGCAAGTATATACCATGTTTCCCATTGAAAGTCTTAATGTTGTAAATATTTAAATTCTCCCCAAATTAACCTGTAAATGTAATCCAATTCAATTAAAGATCCAAATCCTGGAAGTAGGCAAACATATGAGTACTACTCTCTCAGTTTTTCAGTTTCAGTGTTCTCAGGGCTATTCTTACATTTTTGTTTTTCTATGTGAAATTTAGTATCAACTCATCTAGTTCCACAAAATAGTTTGGTGATATTTCATTATAATTGTGTTTAACTTATAAATCAACTCAGGGAGAACTGCCATCTCCGTCATGTTGAGTTATTCAATCTAAGAATAGGTGATACCTTTCCATTGAATAAAGTTCTAATTCAGGGGCTTCAAGAGTGTTATTAATATTTTTTTCCATAAAACTTAACACATTCATTGTTGAACTCATTTATAGGTATTCCTATTCTTTTTTTATTTTAACTGGGACTTTCTCTACTATTATATATTTCTTGTATATATGAAGGCCTATGATTTTGTATGTTAATTTCAAATCTTACTACCTCACTGAATTATTGTTTCACTTAGTTTTATCTATTTTTCTTGATATGTGTAGGTATGCTATCATATTTTTAAAGAGACAGTTTCACTCCTTAACCTATTCTTGTGCCTATAATTGATTTTTCTTATCTAATGGCATTGGTTAATACCGCTAGTACAGTGTTGAATAATAGTGAAGATAGTGGCCATCTTACTTTGTTCCTGATGTTAGTGGAATTGTCTCTAGTGTTTCCCAATTATAAGATACTGACTTTAAGATTAGGTATACAAATTTTATCATGGTAACAAAATATTCCACGGTTTCTATTTTCTTGAGCTTTTTTAAAATCGTGAATTGGTAATGAATTTTGTCAAATACTTTCAGCATCTGTAGAGGTAATCATATGATTCTTTCCTTAGATTTATTAATATGATGTATGATAATACATTTTCAAATATTGGATTAAGGCTCCTTTCCTGGAATAAATTCCACTTGGTCATAGTGTATTATTTTTTTAATGTGGTGTTGGAAACTGCTAGATAATATTTAGTTTATAACTTTTGCATCAGTATTCATTGGATATAAACATGGTACCATAGTTCTCTTTCTTTGTATTATCTTTATCTGGTTTATATATCAGTGTTATACTTCTTTCATAAAAGGAATTAGAAAGTTTTCTTTCCTTCTCAACACTGTGGAATAATTTACAGAGCATTGGGACCATCTGGTCTTTGGAAGAATGGTTGAATTTCTTTGTGAAGACAACTGGGTCTGGTGAGTTTTTTGCAGTAGTTTCTTAATAACTCACACCATTTCTTCTACACTTGGTCTGATTAAGAGTTCTAATGCTACTGGAATTAGTTTTGGTACTTTGTGTCTGAGAAATTACCCATTTGATATAGGTTTTCAAATCTGTGTAGAGGTCTGCAAAATGGTCTCATGAGATTTTAATTTCTTCCATTTTGATGGTTATTTACTCATGTCATATATGTCTTTGTTTAGTTATTCTTTCTCTATTTCCTTTAATGAGCTAACTAGTGATTTTCGCAGTTTCATTACTTAAAAAAAAAAACAGAATTCTGATTAGTTAATTCAGTATATTATTTTTCTATCCAATTCCTCATTTAATTTCTGCTTTTGTTTATTATTTCCTTCCATTTTTTAAAATTTTGCTTGATTTTGATGTTCTTTTTAAAATTTTGTTGAGTGGGGAATTTGATTAATTTTCATG
This sequence comes from Enhydra lutris kenyoni, assembly GCF_002288905.1. Classification (NCBI taxonomy): domain Eukaryota; kingdom Metazoa; phylum Chordata; class Mammalia; order Carnivora; family Mustelidae; genus Enhydra; species Enhydra lutris. The sequence goes on from NW_019154114.1 coordinate 8,370,803, forward strand.
CTTTCATTGTTTTAGATTTTTGAACATTTTACTGCCATCCCTGTAGCAATATTTTTCTAGCTATGTCTCCTGAGGCAAGGGAAATGAAAGCAAAAATAAACTTTTGGGACTTTACCAAAATAAAAAGCTTCTGCACAGTGAAGGAAACAACCAACAAAACCAAAAGACAACCTACTAAATGGGAGAAGATATTTGCAAATGACATATCCAGTAAAGAGTTAGTACACAATATATATATAAAGGACCTACACAACCTAGCACCCAAAAAACCAATAATCTGATTAAAAATGGGTAGAAGACATGAATAGACATTTCTCCAAAAAAGCCATACAGTTGGCCAACAGACATGAAAAGATGCTCAGCATTACTCATGATCAGGAAATACAAATCCAAAGTACAATGAGATGTCACCTTACACCTGTTAGAATTGCTAAAATAAAAAACACAAGAAATTAACAGGGAATAATGAGGATGTGGAGAAAAAAGAAACCTCATACACTATTGGTGAGAATGCAAACTGGTGCAGCTACTCTGGAAAAGAGTATGGGGATTCCTCAAAAAATTAAAAATAGAACTATCCTATGATCCAATATTTGCACTACTGGGTATTTATCCAAAAAATACAAAAACACAAATTCAAAGGGATACATGCACTCCTATGTTTATTGCAGTATTATTTGCAATAGCCAAATTATGGAAGAAGCCCAAGTATCCATTGATAAATAAATGGATAAAGAAGATATGGTGTATATATATGATACAGTATAATTCAGCCATCAAAAAGAATGAAATCTTGCCATTTGCCACAACATGGATGGAGCTAGAAAGTATAATGCTAGCTGTGACAAGTCAGTCAGAGAAACACAAATACAATATGATTTCACTCATATGTAGAATTTAAGAAACAAAAAGATGAGCAAAGTTTTAAAAAAGAGAGAGAAAGCCAAACCAAAAAACAAACTCCGAACCATAGAAAATGACCTGAAATTTACCAAAGGGTAAGTGGATGGGGGAAATGGGTGAATAGGTGATGGAAATTAGAGTACACTTACCATTAACAAGAGCTGAGGGATGCATAGAATTGTTGAATCACAGTATTGTAAACCTAAAAATATAAACCTTAACTGTATGAAACTATATTGGAATTAAAATTCAAAAATTTTTTTTAATTTAATTTTATTTTTTCAGTGTTCCAAGATTCATTGTTTATGCATCATACCCAGTGTTCCATGCAATACGTGCCCTCCTTAATACTAACCACCAGGCTCACCCATTCCTCCACCTCCATCCCCTTCCCTTCCAAAACTCTGTTTGTCTTTCAGAGTACACAGTTTCTCATACTTCATCTCCTCCTCCAATTTCTCCCAATTCACTTTTCCTTTCCTTCTCCCAATGTCCTCCTTGTTATTCCTTATGCTCCACAAGTAAGTGAAACCATATGATAATTGACTCTCTCTGCTTGACTTATTTCACTCAGCATAATCTCTTCCAGTTCTGTCCATGTTGATACAAAGGTTGAGTATTCATCCTTTCTGATGGAGGCATAATGTTTCATTGTAATGGGAGAAGATATTTGCAAATAACACTACAGACAAAAGGCTGATATCCAAAATCTATAAAGAACTTTTAAAACTCAACACTCAAAAAACAGATAATCATGTCAAAAATGGGCAGAAGACATGAACAGATACTTCTCCAAAGAAGACATAAAAATGGCTAACAGACACATGAAAAAATGGTCATCATCATTAGCCATCAGGAAGATTCAAATCAAAACCTCATTGAGATACCACCTTACACCAGTTAGAATGGCCAAAATTAACAAGACAGTAAACAACAAGTGTTGGAGAGGATATGGAGAAAGAGGAACCCTCTTAACACTGTTGGTGGGAATGCAAGTTGGTGCAGCTACTTTGGAAAACAGTGTGGAGATTCCTTAAGAAATTAAAAATAGAGCTACCCTATGACCCTGCCACTGTACTACTGGGGATTTACCCCTAAAAACTTTTTTTAAAGTATTACTGTCATACATACAATAAATTAATTAAATATAAGTGTATAATGTGATTGGCTTTTACACTATATATACTTGTGATACCATTGCTACAATCAAGATAATAAACCTAGTTATCACCCCAAAAGTCGTTTGTGCCCCTGTTTGGACACCCCCCCCTTAATTCTGCCCCTTTTCATCCCCAGGCAACTATTTATTTGCTGTCACAATAAACTGATTTTCATTTTCTAGAGTTTTATATAAATGGAGTCTTATGTATTCTTTTTTGTCAGGCTTATTTCACTCAGGATAATTATATTGAGATCCATCCATATTTTTCCATATAACAGTAGTTTACTACTTTTTCTGCGAAATGGCATTCCATTCTATATGTTGCACTTCATCTATTCATTTAATGATATAAATTTGAGTTGTTTCAAATTTTTGTAATTACACATAGAGCTACTATGAATGTTTGTGTATAATTCATGTATGGATATATGCTTTCATTTCTCTTGGGTAATACAATGGTGGATCATAGAGTAGTTGTATGTTTCACTTTTTTTTTCTTTAAAATGTTTTAATTTAAATTTGGTTTAGTTAACATACAGTGCATTATTAGTTTCAGGGGTAGAATTTAGTGTTTCATGAGCTGCATATAACATCCAGTGCTCATTACATCAAGTGTCTTCCTTAATGACCATCAATTACTACATCCCCCCACTGACTCCCCTCCACCAACCCTCAGTTTGTTTCCTACAGTTCAGCATCTCTTATGGTTTGACTCCCTCTCTATTTTTATTTTATTTCATTTTTTATTCCCTTCCCCTATGTTCATGTTTGTTTCTTAAATTCCATGTGTCTGAAATCATATGGTATTTGTTTTTCCCTGACTTATTTCACTTAACATAATACCCTCTAGTTCTCTCCATGTCATCACAAATGGCAAGATGTTGTTCCTTTTGATGGCTGGGTAATATTCCATTGTATACATATACCACATCTCCTTTATCCATTCATCTGTTGGTGGACATCTGGGCTCTTTCTATGGTTTGGTTATTGTAGACATTGCTGCTATAAACATTATACAATATGTGCCCTTTTGAATCTCTATGTTTATCCTTTGGATAAATACCTAGTAGTACATTTGCTGGGTCATAGGGTAGTTCTAATTTTTTTTTTTTAAGATTTCATTTATCCACCTCACAGAGATCACAAGTAGGCAGAGAGGCAGGCAGAGAGAGAGGTGGAGGCAGGCTCCCTGCGGAGCAGAGAGCCCAATGCGGGGCTCAATCCCAGGACCCTGGGATCACGACCTGAGCCGAAGGCAGAGGCTTAACCCACTGAGCCACCCAGGCACCCCCGGGTAGTTCTAATTTTAACATTTTGAGAAACTTCCATTCTATTTTCCAGAATGGCTGCACCAGTTTGTGTTCCCACTAACAGTGTAAAAGGGTTTCCCTTTCTCTGCATCCTAGCCAACATATTTTTTCCTGACTTATTAATTTTAGCCATTCTGACCAGTGTGAGGTAGTGTCTCACTGTGGTTTTAATTTGGATTTTCCTTATGCTGAGTGATGTTGAGCATTTTTTCATGCCTCTGTTAGCCATTTGTGTGTGTTCTTTGGAGAAATGTCTGTTCACATCTTCTGCCCATTATTTGACTGGATTTTGGTTTTTTGGTTTTCAGTTTGTTAAGTTCTTTATAGATTTGTGGATACTAGCCCTTTACCTGGCAAGACTTTTGCAAATATCTTCTCCCATTCTGTTGGTTGCCTTTTAGTTTTGTCAATTGATTATTTTGCTGTGCAAAACTTTTTTATCCTGATGAAGTTCCAGTAGTTCATTTTTGCTTTTGTTTTCCTTGCCTCTGGAGAAGTTATTTCGATTGAGGTCAAAGAGGTTGCTGCCTGTGTTCTCCACTAGGATTTTGATGGATTACTGTATCATATTTAGGTCTTTCATCCATTTTGAGATTATTTTTGTGTATGTTGTAAGAAAATGGTCCAGTTTCATTCTCCTGCATGTGGCTGCCCAATTATTTCAACACAACTTGTTGAAGAGACTTTTTTCCATTGGATATTCCTTCTGGCTTTGTCAAAGATTAGTTGATCATAGAGTTGAGGGTCCATTACTGGATTATCTCTTCTGTCCCATTGATCTATTTGTCTGTTTTTGCATAAGTACCATACTGTCTTGATGATGACAGCTTTGTAATACAGCTTGAAGTCTGGAATTGTGATGCTTCCAGTTTTCTTTTTCAACATTTTTTTGACTAGCTGTGGTCTTCTCTGGTTCCATACAAATTTTAGGATTGTTTGCTCCAGCTCTGTGAAAAAATGCTGATGGTATTTTGATAGATATTGCATTGAATGTGTCAATTGCTTTGGGTAGCATAGACAGTTTAAGTGTTTGTTCTTCCAATCTATGAGTATGGAATGTTTTTCCATTTCTTTGTGTCTTCCTCAGTTTATTTCATGAGTGTTCTATAGTTTTCAGAGCACAGATCTCTTACCTCTTTGGTTAGGTTTATTCCTAGGTATCTTATGGTTTATGGTGCAATTATAAATGGGATTGATTCCTTGATTTCTCTTTCTGCTGCTTCATTGTTAGTGTACAGAAATGCAACTGATTTCTGTGCATTGATTTTATATCCTCCCACTTTGCTGAAGGACCCAAATTTGCTTAGTCTAGCAATTTTTTGCTGGAGTCTTTTGGGTTTTCCACATAGATCATGTCATCTGCAAAGAGTGAACATTTGACTTTTTTGCTGATTTGGATGTGTTTTATTTCTTTTTGTTGTCTGATTGCTGAGGCTTGCACTTCCAGTACTATGTTGAACAAGAGTGGTGAGAGTGGACCTCCCTGTCGTGTTCCTGACCTTAGGGGAAAAGCTCTCAGTTTTTCCCCTGTGGAGGATATTTGCTATGGGCTTTTTGTATTTGACTTTTATGATGTTGAATATGCTCCCTCTATCCCTACAAGGTGGAGGGTATTTACCAAGAAACGATGTTGTATTTTGTCAAATGCTTCTTCCGCATCTATTGGGAGGATCATGTGGTTCTTGTCTTTTCTTTTATTAATGTGGTATATCACATTGGCTGATTTGTAAATGTTGAACCACCTGTGCTGCTTAGGAATAAATTCCACTTAGTCATGGTGAATAATCCTTTTAATGCACTGTTGGACTATTAGTTAGTATCTTGGTGAGAATTTTTGCATGTTCATCAGGAATATTGGTCTGTAATTCTCCTTTTTAGTGGGATCTTTGTCTGGTTTGGGGATCAAGGTAATAGAATGAGGCCTAATGGAATGAGTTTGTAAGTTTTCCTTTCATTTCTATTTTTTGAAATAGTTTCAGAAGAACAAGGTATTAATTCTTTAAATGTTTGGTAGAATTCCCCTAGGAAGCCATCTGGTCCTGGGCTCTTGTTTGTTGGGGATACAAAAAGATCGAGATTATACCATATATATTTTCAGACCACACACAATGCTGTGAAACTTGAAGTCAACTACAAGAAGTAATTTGCAAGAACCACAAATACATGGAGCTTAAAGAGCATTCTATTAAAGAATGAATGGGTCAACCAGGAAAGTAAAGAATAATTTTAAAAATATATGGAAGGAAATGAAAATGAAAACACGGCAATTCAAAACCTTTGAGATACAACAAAGGCAGTCCTCAGGGAAGTATGTAACTATATAGACCTTCCTCATGAAACAAGAAAACTCTCAAATACACAACCTAACCTTTCACCTTTAGGTACCTTATACCTTTTAGTGTTCTTTGGGAAAAAGAACAGCAAATAAGGCCTAAATCCAGCAGGAGAAGATAAATAATAAAGATTAGAACAGAAATCAATGAAACAGAAATTAAAAAACAAAAAATAAAAAACAGTAGAACAGATCAACAAAACTAGGATCTGGTTCTTTGAAAGAATTAATAAGATTGATAACCCCCTGGCCAGATTTATCAAAAAGAAGAGAGAAAGGACCAAAATAAATAAAGTCATGAATGAAAGAAGAGATATCACCACCAACACCAAAGAAATGCAAACAATTATAAGAGAATATTATGAGCAGTTATATGCCAACAAATTAGGCAATCTGGAAGAAATGGATAAATTCCTAGAAACATATAAACTACCAAATTGAAACAAGAAGACATAGAAAAGCTGAATAGACCCATAACCAGCAAAGAAATTGAATCAGTAATCTAAACTCTCCCAGCAAACAAGAGCCCATGGCTGTATGTTCAACTTTTGAAGAAATAGCCAGACTCTTTTCCAAAATTGTATCATTCACATTTCACCAGCAGTGTGATTTTTCCAGTTTCTCAACATGTCAATATTTGGTGCAGTCATTTTTTTTTTTCAATTAAGAGATATACGTGTTATTTCATTGTTGTTGTTTTCTTTAAGTGACTTACTGAGGTATAGTTTATATCTAAAATTTACCCATTTTAAGTGTACAATTAAATAACTTTTAATAACTTAATGGGGTGGTGCAATGATCATCATACATCAGTTTTAGAACATTATTAGCCTCCTAATAAGACCTCGTGTGCCCATTTACTATTAATCCATTTTCCCTTCCAGCCCTAGGCAATGAATAATTTTTCTCTGTGTTTATAAATTTGCCTTTTCTTTAAATTTCATGTAAATAGAATCATACAGTGTGTAGTGTCTTACATCTGACTTCTTTCACTTAGCATGTTTTTGAGGTCATCCATGTAGAAGTATGTGTCAGTAGTCTTCTTTTTCATTGCTAAATAGTATTCAGCTGCACAGGTACACCACATTATGTTTATCCATTCTCATGTTGATAGAAATTTAGGTTATTTTCAGTATTTGGCTATTATGAATAATGCTGATGTAACAACTACATGCAAGTCTTTATGCATAAATATATTTGTATTTCTCCTGGGAGTGGAATTGATGAGTTGCGTGGTAGGTTTATGTTGGCTTTTTTAAAAAATTGTCAAACTGTTTGTCAAAGTGGCTGTACCATTTTACATTCCCAGCAGTGATATGTGAGAGTTCCTATCTCCACATCTTTGCCAACATTATCATCTGTCTTATCTTTTATAGCCATCCTAGTGGTGATGAAATGGCATCTTATTGTGATTGTAATTTGCATTTTCCTATTGACTAAAGATGTTGAGCATCTTTTCATATGCTGTATCATTTTTGATGAAATATCTGTTCATATATTTTGAATACTTTTTTTAAATTGCTTGTTTCTCATTATTGAACTTCGAATGCTTTTACATGTTCTGGATAAAAGTGTTTTATTTAATGTATGACTTTCACATTTTTCTCCCTGTCACAGCTTTCTTTTTCTTACAATGTCCCTAAAAGAGCAAAAGTTCTTATTTTGATAAAATTCGATCTCAACTTTTTTCTTATGGGTTACGATTTTTGTGTCATATTAAGAAATCAATGCCTAGCCCGAGAATATAAATATTTTTCTCCTTTTTACTTTAAGTAATTTTAATGTTTTAGAATTTATATTTAGTTCTATATTTTGAGTTACTCTTTGTAGATTATGCAAGGTATGTGTTGAAGTTCATTTGTAGTGAAGTTCATTTGAAGTGCATTTCCAGTCCTAGTGTTATTTGTTAAAGAAGACTATACTTTTTCTATCAGATTGCACTTATACCTTTGTTGAAAATCAGTAGTCCATATAACTATGGGTCTATTTTTGGTCTCTCTACCCTGTTCCATTGATTTACTTGTCTGTATTGACAATACTACACCATCTTAATTACTATAGCTTTATGGTGTGTCTTGAAACCAGGCAGTTCAGTCTTCCAAATTTGTTCTTTTTCAAAGTTCTTTTGGTTATTCTAGGTTCTTTGCTTTTCCGTGTGAATTTGAGAATTGTCTTGTCAATTTCTACCAAAAAAAAAATGTCTTTTGGGATTCTGAGTAGAGATTGCATTGATTCTGTTAGTCATTTAGGACAGAATTGACATGTTAACAATATTGAGTTTCCTGATCTATAAACATGCTATATCCCTCAATTTATTTAGGCCCTCTTAAACTTCTCAGCAATGTTTTATAGTTTTCATTGTACAAGTCTTGTACATCTTTTGTCAGCTTTATTCCTGAGGATTTCATATTTTCTATGCTATTGTAGTCAGTTGTGTTTTTAATTTCAAATCTATTTGTTACTTGTACATAACATAGAATGAGTTGAAAGTATTCTTTCCTCTTCAATTTTCTGAAAAGTGTGTATAGGACTGGTATTTATTTCTTAAGTATTTGATAGAATTCTCTCATGAAGTAATCTGAAGTTAGAGTTTTCTTTGTGGGAATATTTTAAAATCAGATTAAATTCTTTAATTAAATATAGGACTTTTGAGCTCTCCCTTTCTTCCTGAGTGAATTTAATTTGTATTTTTCAAGGATTTTTTTTATACTTGTTGAATTTATTGTTACAGAGTTTTAAAAATAATATTCTTTAACTATTCCTTTAAATTACTTCCTTATGTAGCTGTAGTGCCATCATCTTTTTAATTCTTATTTTTGGTAGTTTTTGTCTTCTCTCCTTTCTTCCTAATCAGGATGAGTGGAGGTTTATCAATTTTATTGATCTCTCTGAAGAACCAGCTTTTGGTCTTCTAATTTTTTTCTATTCTTTTTTTTTTTCTTGTTTCTATTTTATTGAATTGTGCTCTAATCTTTATTAGCTCTTTTCATTGTATTGGGTCATATTTACTCTTCTTTTCTTATTTCTTACTATGGAATCTAAGGTCCTTGGTTTTTTTTTTTCTTTTCTACTATAGGCATTTCATATTATTTCCCCCTGAGCACTACTTTAGAGATACTTGACAAATTTTGATATGCTGTGCTTTCATTTTCATTCAGTTCAAAACAATTTCAAATTTCCTTTTGGATTTCTTCTTTAACCCATTCTGTTGTTGTTTTTAAAAAGTGCATTGGTTTCCCCTCTCCCTCATATCAGGGAGATCATATGATAGTTGTCTTTCTCCGATTGACTTATTTCACTAAGCATGATACCCTCTAGTTCCATCCACGTCGTCCTGGCGATTCACAGACCTGTACCCCTGGGGATAAAAATATATGTTTATAAAAAAATAAAAAAAAAATCTTAAAAAAAATGCATTGGTTTCCAAGTATTTGTAAATATTTGTGAATTTTTAAATATTTTTCTGGTATGAATTTCTTAATTTAATTCTGTTGTGAGCAGACAATGTAACGTGGATCACTTGAATCCTTTTAAATTTACTGAGACTTGTTTTATGGCATAAGGGACAGTCTATTGGTAAATGTTACATTTGTACATGTAAAGAATGTATATCTGCTGTTGTTGGGTGGAATATTCTGTAAGTGTCAATTAGGTCAAATTGGTTGATAGTGTCCAAATCTTCTAAATCTGTACCAATTTACTGTTTACTTGTTCTATCCATCATTGAGAAAGGGGTGTTTAAATCTCTGACTATAGTTGTGCATTTATCTATTGCAGTTCAACCAATTTTTGCTTCATGTGTTTTGCATTCATTTAATACATTTAAAATCTCATTATTAGGTGCATAAATATTTAGGATTATTATTTCCTCTTTTAAATATATTATGTCCTTTTGATGATTTGACTCTTTATCACTTTGAAATGACCTTATTTATCCCTGATAATTTTATTGACTCTGAAATGTACTTTGTCTGATATATTAACTATAACTACTCCAACTTTCTTTGATTAATGTTAGCATGGCATATATTTTTATATTTTTTAAAAAACTACTTTGCAATTTTACATTTAAAGTACCTATCTGAGAAAACAAATGAACATATGGGAAGGGGGAAAAGAAAAATAGGAAGGAGGGAAACAAGCCTTATGGTTTGAAAGAATACTTTCAACTCATTCTATGCTATGTACAAGTAACAAATAGATTTGAAATTAAAAACACAACTGACTACAATAGCATAGAAAATATGAAATACTCAGGAATAAAGCTGACAAAAGATGTATAAGACCTGTACAATGAAAATTAAGAGACTCTTAATGCCAGAGAACAATCTGAGGGTTGATGAAGGAGGTGGGTGAAGGATGAGCTAGATGGGTGATGGATATTAGAGAGGGCACTTGTTATGATGAGCACTGGGTATTGTATGGAAGTGATGAATCACTGAAGTCTACTCCAGAAACCAATATTGTAGTGTATGTTAGCTAACTAAAATTTAGATTTAAAAAATAATGTACTTTTCTGTAGACAGCAAGTAGTTGGGGCTTATTTTTTATCCATTATGAAAACCTTTGCCGTTTTATTAGGGTGCTGGGCCATTTAAATTTCATGTAACTTTGATGCCTTATTTATTTTCATACAATCAACTTTTTTAAGTATAGTTGACACACAGTGCCACATTAGTTTCAAGTGTACAACACAGAGACTCAACAACTCTATATATTATGCCATGCTCACCTCTTAGTGTCTAATTTAAATTTATCATCATTCTATTAGCTTTGTTTGTTCAAGCTCTTATTTTTTCCTCTTTTTTTAAACTTTCTTCTGAATTGAATATTTTTATTCCATTTTATCCTTTTCCTTAATTAACTAGTTATTTCTCTTTGATTTTTATATTAGTGGGATTTTTAAAGTGCTTAGAGTGTACATCTTTAATTTATCATGAACTACCTTCAAGTGATATTGTACTGCTCCTTGTATAGTATAAAACTTCCAAGGAAATTCTTCTATTTCTCCCTTTCCAGCCTTTGTAGTATTATTGTCATATATTTTCCTTTTATTTATGTTTTAAATACAATACCACAATATATTTTCATTTAAACAGCCCATTGTAGTTGTAAATCTATTTTATATCATTTGAGGGAGGTGTAATTTGGAGAAATTGATTACTACATAGTCTTCAGCTACCTGGATATCCACCATAATATATCTTAATGAAATGGCATAATATATCTTAATGAAGGGGCGCCTGGGTGGCTCAGTGGGTTAAAGCCTCTGCCTTCGGCTCAGGTCATGATCCCAGGGTCCTGGGATCGAGCCCCGCATCGGGCTCTCTGCTCAGCAGGGAGCCTGCTTCCTCCTCTCTCTCTGCCTGTTTCTCTGCCTACTTGTGATCTCTGTCTGTCAAATAAATAAATAAAATCTTTAAAAAACACATGTATATCTTAATGAAATATCTTAGAAAGATAAACATATTTAATCTGTTTATCCCAGGCAAGATCAAGTGTTTACAGTGTGCTAGAAAGTAATTGTATTTTGAAAGATATTCATTTTATAGAGAGCATTTTGAAAATAAAATACTTTAAAATATTGATTTCATGATTTGGTTTTGTAGCTATACAATCAGTAAATATAAATCGGAATGATGTCAGTATAACACAGAAGTTGTGTTAGTTTATAAGTGCTTGTTCCCACAATGTAAATATTTAAGAGCACCTAAGTATAATGTATGTAACACAATTGAGCATATCATGCTTTAGTATCAGACATGATGTCCATTCATTCCATGTTTTTCCTCTTGATTCAGTTTGACATAAGCCCTTGTAAACATAACTCATAACCTGAATTGGGGATGAAAACAAGAAAAACATATCTTAGGAGACACATATGTACGATAACTTATAGTTCAGTGTGGTAACCACCATAATTGAAATAAAGTTCTAAGGGATCAGATACAAAACACCTGTCTGAAAAATCCAGAAAAGTTAACTGAACATAACAAAATAAAATAAAAATAAACTAGAGGCATTAGTTTTAAATGCTGAAAAGGAGTTTGTCAGAGCAGAAAGGTGTATAAGTCATGCCATGCACAGGGAATACCAGGTATAAAGCGAGTTTTAGAATGAGTAGATCAAGTGTACTGAGAGGAATTATTGTGAATAGTGTACAATGTAATTTTGGGGAGAGGCTCTAAAAGAGGCCAAATAGATAGTCTAAGTCAAAAGTGAAACACATCTTTTATATCATGAAAAGCAATTTTGACTTCATTTTTTAGGGCAAAGATTCTTACTCTGATTTCCGTGTCTTACCACTTGCCCCATAGTTTTTATAGGTGGACTTTAAGGAAATCAGTAAATGCAGAAATTGAATGAAAAAGATATATGTTTGTTCTGTTCAAAGAATATGTTAATTTAGTCTATATTGTTGAATTTACTGGCATAAGGTTGGTAGTCATGTTCCCATATTATCCTTCAATATCCTAGAATCTATAGTGATGTTCCCCTTTTCGTTACCGTTATGTTAATTTGTGTTTTGTCTACTTTTTAAATCATTCTTATTAGGGATTTATCACCTTTGAAATCTTTTCAAATAACCAACTTTTGGCTTTGTTGATTTTCTCTATTGTTTGTCCATTTCCTATTTCATTGATTTTCACTCTCTATAGTTTTCTTCATTTTACTTACTTTGCACTTCTTTTCTTGGCTTCTTCTGGTGAAAGTTTAGATCATTTAAGTCTTCTTTTCCAAAATAAGCATTAAATCAATTATTTTTTTCTTCTGAGCATTGCTTTAGCTGCCTCCCACTTCTCCTGATATTTTGTTTTATATTGTTATTCACTTCAAAATATCTCCTAATTTTTCTTGTATTTCTTCTCTGACTCATGTGTGTTTAGAAGTTCATTTAAGTTCCACATAGCTAGGAGATTTTTCTATATAGCTTTTATTACGGATTTCTAATTTAATTCTGTGATCATAGAATCATGAAATACTCTGTGTGATTTAATCTTTTGACATCTACTGAGACTTGTTGTATGGCCTAGCATATGACATATTTAGTCAAATGTTCCATATGCCCTTGAAAAGTATATGTATGTTTAAAATTTCTTTTACTATTCTCTCTTTAGTCTTGTCAATTTTTGCTCCGTATACTTTGGTGTTCTGTTATTAGGCATATACACATTTAACATTCTTATGTGTTTTTTGTTAATTGACCATTTTATCATTATAAAATGACCTCTACCTATGGCAATATTACTTGTTTTGAAGTCTACTTTGTGTCATATTAATATAGTCACATTTGCTTTCTTGTAATTAATTCTTGCACATGATTTTCTTTTGCATTCTCTCATCTTTAGTATATCAGTGTCCTTATATTTATGTAGATTTCTTGTAAATACTGTATAGTTGTATCTTTTATAAAAAATTTCATTCTCACCATCTCTACCTTTTAACTATAACATTTATCCCGTTTATATTTAATGTTAATATTAATATGGTTGAGTTTATGCCTACCGCCTTGCTATTTGTTTTGTTTTTGTTCCATCTGTTCTTTGTTCCTTTGATTCTCCTTTCCTGAATGCTTTTAGATTGACTATGTTTAGGTATACTACTTTATCCTTTTTTTTAAATTTTATCATTTCTTTTAAACTGTGTCCCTTCTTTTTCCCCCCAATGGTTGCATTATGTACTATAATATGCAATCTTAACTTAGCATAGTCTATCCTGAATTATTATTATATTCACTCACATGTAAACTAAGAATCATCAACATTATAATTCCATTTTCCCCTTCCATACTTTGTGCTGTTTTTGTCATATATTTTATTATTATGTATTTTATAAGCTCTTCATTAAATCTTGTTATTTTTACTTTCAACAATCACTTGTCAAAGGAATTAGAAAAATATGTTAATCCACTCTTCCTTTTCTCAATCTATTTCCAGTGCTCTTCATTCCTTCCTACAGAGTGGAGTTTCTTTGACATTATCTCAATTTTTGTTTATCCTAAAATGTCTTTGTTTTGCCTCCATTTTGAGAGATCATTTCACTGGCTATAGAATTCCAGATTGATAATTTTCTTTGTTCAGCTCTTTAAAAATATTATTCCATTTTCTTCTGGTATTCATTGTTTCTTATGAGAAGTCAGCCATAATTCTTATCATTGTTTCCCTTCTGGGACTTCTATTATGTATGTGTTAGACTGCGTGATATTGTTGTATGAATCACTGATAATTTGTTCAATTTTTTTTAATCCTCTTCCTTTTTGCCTCAGTTTGTATCATTTCTCTTTTTTTCGTATTTCCTTAACATTCCCCATGCAGTTGATCTTTAAGTTTTCAGTTTCTCTGTTGAAATTACCTTTCTGTTCACCAATTCTGCTCATCGTGTTCTCTAGGTTTTTGAACATACTTACATTCGTTTGAGAGTCTGCTCTGCTAATTACATTATCTGAAGCACCTGTGTTTGTGTTTATCTCTTGATCATGTGTCATATTTTCTTTCTTTACATGTCTCATGATATTTTTTTATATGCCAGACATTGTGTATAGAAGGAAAGAGATTGTAGTATAATTTTTTTGTTTCATTTGGCTCTTTCTTTTTTTAAATATTTTATATATTTTTTTGAAAGAGTGAGAGAGGGAACACAAGCAGGGGGGTGGGAGAGGGAGAAGTAGGCTTCCAGCTGAGCAGGGAGCCCAATGTGGGGTTCCATCCCAGGACTCCAGGACCATGACCTAAGCCGAAGGCAGCAGCTTAATGACTGAGCCACCCAGGCGCCCCTCATTTGGCTTTTTCTGCAATAGCCTGAACTCTTTGTCTGATATCTAAGGTGATAATTCAACTTTACTAAACAAATATTACTAGAGTTAATCTATGGTGAAGCTACAGTTTTAATAAAGATTATCTCTTCTTGGCCAGCCCAATGCTCTATCTTTCAGGCTGCCTCCATTGAGAAATTAATCCCTTTTATCTTATTAGTATTGGGCTTAGAGGGTTTTGGCCTGCAGTTACAGCTAATTTCCATTCATCTTTTTATTTAGCTGCACTAGGGTCCTAAATTCCAGGTACCTGAAGAATGTAATATATTAATCAAATTCTTTATTCTTTTAAGCCCTGCCTTCATTGTTGCTCTCTCAGCAAAATTTGGAGTGGAAGAATTATTATGCCAAGTAAACTAGTGGTGGATATCAGGCTCCTCCAGACTCTAGTCTTCTCCCATCACTATTGCTTGTAGCTTGATTGATTTCCTCTTGACCCTACAAAATATCTCCATTTTTCATAGACTTTTTTTTCTGCTGTTGTTGCTGCTTACCTTTGAAATGAGTTCATCAAGATGACCTTAAATCCACCACTCTTTCCTAGTCTACATTAGCATGAGTTTTATTTTATATGTTATTTTTTTTCTTGTTACCATGGAGAAAAACATAACAAGTTTATGATTTTAGAAAATTTTCAAGCAGTTCTATGACCTTGGATTAAAGTGATGAATGGAGACAGTGAAACTTGTTGTAGGGGATTGTTATAATCTGGACTAAAGACAATAACCTGAACCAAACATATTATAGAGAACTGTAGAAGATTGAACCAATCTGAAACATCAGGGTCTATATGGCAATCTGGGAGTGCTTTAGATTGGAAATTAATAATGGGAAATAAGATTACAAGATTGTCTAGGAGCCAGTTTATGAACCTAACAGGATTTTTAATATTTAGTAGATCCCAAGGATTTCTGAGCAAAGAGGTTTAAAGAGTAAAGTAGTGTTTTAAAAATACTGGTCTAGGAAGGGCAAGGAAAATGGATTGAAGAGGAATAAAATAATTTATTCTTTTTTTTTTAATTTTTATTTTATTTGTCAGAGAGAGAGAGGGAGAGAGAGCAAGCACAGGCAGACAGAATGGCAGGCAGAGGCAGAGGGAGAAGCAGGCTCCCCGATGAGCAAGGAGCCCAATGTGGGACTCGATCCCAGGATGCTGGGATCATGACCTGAGCCGAAGGCAGCTGCTTAACCAACTGAGCCACCCAGGCGTCCCTAAAATAATTTATTCTTAAAATAAATTTAAGAAAAAGAAAATCAGATGGAAAGGATATTGGTATAATATGCAAGACTTATTAAGTCTTAAACCAGGGTAGTATAGCAGGAATGAAGATGGAAAAACAATAATGATAGGCACTAATAATCTTAACAAGTTTGTTTTTTCCATATTACAAAGGGGCACATCATTACCACTCAAACGATTAATTCAAATCTACGTAATTTCATTATCTTCAAAGTCACTATGTACTTCCAGCATTTGATACTGTATTAGTAAGTGGTTACTCAATCTGTAAAAGGAGAATAAGAAGAAAATAAACCAATTTAAATGACTGAAAATTTGGTAGCATCTGGCTACCATTAGAATCCAAGCTCATAAATGAAGTCTCATAAATCCTAAAGACTGTTCCCTTTAAAACAAATTTTAAATAGCAACAGCATTATGGTTTCAATAACTCAAAAGAAAGGTACAATTAAATATACAATTATAAAAGGTAATCCTGATTTTCAACTACTATCATGAAAATATTTTTCTAGATATAATCCAACTTTCCATATATGAATATGAATCCTGGACTGTCCTGAAATTGGAAGCAGTGAGGCTTTTCCATCTTTACTCTATAGCAAACTTTTTCCATGGAGACAGATGCTTAAAGTTTTAGAGTTTATGAGCTCTAAGTCTCAGTCTCAAATACTCGGTCCTGTCATTGTAGCATGAAAGTAACCATGGACAATTTAAAAGAATGAACATGGCTGAATTCCAATAAACTTTCATGTACAAAAATAGGCAGTGGTCCACACTTGGCTTGTGGATCATAGTTTGCCAGCCCCTGCTCTACAGAGTCTGTCTGTATGGGAACATCCTGGAGAGTTTGCTCTTAAAGTATAGTCTAGAGTAGTGCTCTCTAATAGGAATGTAATATGAGTCACATATAATTGCTTAATTTTCTAATAGCTAGAGTTAAAACAAATAAACAGATGAAATTAATTTTAGCAATGTTTAATTTAACCCAATACATCCAGAATTTTGTCATTTTAACACTTTATCATCATTTGAAATTTATTAATAAGATATTTCACTCTCTTTTTTTTCATACTAAGTCTTCAAAACCTGGTATATCTTTGGCTTATAGAATGTCTCATTTTGGAACAGCCACATTTCAAGTGTGGCCATCAGCTACTATATTAGACAGGGCATGTGTAGAAACTCATAGTTATTGGAGATCTAACTGCTTCTCTTCCAGCCCAGAAATTACCCACTGATAAAACCATTTCTCACCCAACAAGGTGTTCCCAGTACACTCCTTCCCTAGCCTCTACTTTATCCACTTCCCCACTAGATACTACTTTCATTATACATATAAGACTCACCTGGGGATATTGTTAAATTGCAGATTCTGATTCAGTAGGTAAGGGACAGAGCCTGAGATTTTGGATTTCTAAGCAACTCCCAGGTACAGTGCCACTGCTTCTGGTTCAAGGGCCACACTGGAGCAAAAATAAAAAAGACCACTGCAAAGGGATAGCCATAACTGGAACTGTTAGCCTACCTTCCCTTAAGCTAATCAGACCTAATTCCAGCATGTCTAACATCCACATTCAGGTCATCACCAGAAATGAAAGCTTCTAAAATTGCACCACCCAACAGGAATATAATTTGAGAATATATGTAATTTTAGATTTTTTAGTAACCAAATTTATACTTTTAAATAGTGAAATTAGGGGCACCTGTGTGGCTCAGTTAAGTGTCCAGCTCTTGATTTAGGCTCGGGTCATGATCTGAGGATTGTGGGATCAAACCTCCAGTTGGGCTCCACACCCAGCCCAGCATGGATCCTTCCTAAGATTCTCTCTTTCCCTCTGTCTCTGTCTGCACCCCTCACCACCACTCCTGGCATTCTCACTCTCTCTCTCTACAATAAGAGAGACTAAAATAAAAAGTGAAACTAATTTTAATAACATTTAACCTGATATGTTCAAAAGATTATTTTAGTTTTTAATCAGTATGAAATATGAGATATTTTAAGTCCTAAATCTTCAAAATCCAGCATGTGTTTTATCCCTACAGCATATCTTAATTCTGACCAAGTACATTTGAAGTCCTCAGTAGGTACATTTGACTAGAGGTTACTGCATTGAACAGTACAGCTCAAAGGTCATCATCATGACTTGTATGCTCATCCCTATGTGGCTCTGTACATCCCCAAGCCTGATCCAATTTCCTATTGCTATTTCCACCACCCTTTCTGGAACTCATGCTTTATCATCAGGAAAAAAAAAAAATCCCATGTATTATTAACCTCATACCAAAAATGTTCCAACTTCTCAGTCTAACTAAAACCAGGTTATCCCTTAGCGCACTGTTTTTCCTCTCACTCTGTCAAGTGTTGGCTACTTTTTTTTTTTCACACATCCTCAGGGCCTTAGGTGGGATTGATGTCCTCCTTTCTCCTGAAAGGTCCATTCAGGTCCTTCTACTTTCTCCTCTATAAAACCAATTCTTTTGAATCAAATACCAGTAGATTATGGTCCTCACTATCTATCCTTTTTGTGGTCATTTGCTTAATTTCCTGACTGAGTAATTTTTGTAGTCAGCAGCTGGCTCACTATATTCCTCTGCACCATCACACCTTGCAACATTTTTGGTGATTTCAGCAACCACATCATTCCTTGATTTCCACATTTTTTAAAAGATTTTATTTGACAATTTATTTTACTTATTTTATTTATTTGACAGAGAGAGATACAGCAAGAAAGAGGGAGCATAAGCAGGGAGAGTGAGAGAGGGAGAAGCAGGCTTCCCACGGAGCAGGAAGCCCGATGTCGGGCTCAATCCCAGGACCCTGGGATCATGACCTGAGCTGAAGGCAGAGGCTTAACTACTGAGCCACCCAGGTGCCCCTGATTTCCTCATTTCTACTAGTCCTTTCCTCTTTCCCTTTCCAAGTACCCACTACACCATTTCCAAAATCTAGACGTAAGAATTCCATTTTAGAATATGTTTATAGTTCACTTAAACTTCAGTATCTATATAACAATACTTCTTCAACCCATTGTACTTACACATCAGCTAATTCATATTCACCTTCTTCATGCCATTAGTCCTCACATCAGCAAAATTGTATTCCTGGTCCATTACTGTTATCATTCTGCTTACTTTCTTACTCCTTTTTCCCTTATTATACTTGCTAGTAAACCCAATGTTGGTAAATCTAACATACCACCTATTCTCACCCTTATCTGAACAGCCAAATGTGGTTGGGGGAAAAACATACAATCATACTGACTAGCCTCATTTACAGTTTTTTATTAGAAATCTCAAACCATCCTTTGTATTACTATTAGCTGATAATTTTGTCTTACTTCATTGAGAAACTAGAAACTAACAAAAGAGAACTGGTTTCTCTCACAACCAAATCTAACACCTGAAACTCATGAATTTTCCCTCATATTACCATTAATGACATGTCCATGCTCTGGTGTAAGGCCAATGCCATGACTTGGGAATTGGCTCTCTTCCCTTCTTTAGTCAAAGCTATGTTTCCTGCAATTACACACTCTTTCTTACACATCATTCTTTTTCTTTTCTGTTAGGATCATTCTTGATGGTGTACAAGTTGTAAAGTTTTGTAGGTGAGGTAAGCACAACACCAGGCAAGGTAGGCGCAAGGCAAGATTCAGTAAAGGCACTCTCCATTGAAGTTTCAGGGCTCAGGAGAAGGGAAGCTAGGAAAGTCACGCCGGGAGAAGGTCAGCACTCGAAGGCGAGGTTCTACGACTCTGGAGAGGGGAGTCGGGGAAGTCGCGCTGAGATGGAGTCAGTGGGGTTTTTTATCGGGCCAAGGCAGGGCATGGGATCACATCCATACATGGTAAGGTATTTGGTGATGGGAGGATATGGGGAGGGGGCCTGATACTCCTATTTCCTGCATAGTATCGGGTGACCTATGGAGACGTGACCTGGGCATATATCCTTTTGGCGGGAGAGTCAAGGGTTGGGGGGCGGTGCTGGAGGATGGCGGCCCAGCGGTCATTTCTGTTGTTCCTCCTGCATTCCCGGAGCCGCCGACCCAACACAAGTGTGCTGTGGTTGCTCCCAACTTAAAACCTTCCTTCGTCCCAACATAACACTCCAAATATCACTTTGTTTCCCTGCTCTCCTTTCTGAGAAGAATGATTAGTAGAGTCTACTCTCGCTACCTCGTTCTTTGTTTCATTTTAGTTTTTTTCACCATCATACTCCATTTTGTCTGTAATTCACTTCAATCAAGTTTCTCTCATTAACACTCCTATCACTTATGGAACTCTTCAGTCAAGGTGACAAATGACTTGTCTTGCCATCAAATAACCAACTATCAGTTCTTATTTTACCTAAATTCTTAGTGACATTTTATACAGTTGATTACTCCCTCTTTTTTCAAATGTCCTTTTTCTTGTTGGTGGTAGTGTTTTCTGGTTATTCTTGGGTAACCCTGGTTATTCCTTTTCAGTCTCCTTTGATGCTGCTTTTTTTCTTCCTGACCTTTGCATTTTGGAATGCCCCAAAGCCATCCATGGGGCCTTTTTTTCCATCTAAACTCACTCTATGATGATCTCATCCATCCTGAAACAATTCAGGAAGTTTGCAATTATAAATATATATCTGTCTTAATTCCAGATCCCTCCTATGAGCTCTACCCTATCTACTCTTTTAAAACTAGTGGTCACCCAAAATTTAACCTGGCCAAAATGAAGCTTTTTATTTCTGTCTTGAATCTTTTCCCCCTTCAGTCTTCTGGTACTGTTAAATCTGTCACCATTCACTCACTCATCCATTTCCTTAACAAGTCCTATATTTCTCTCTTCAAAATATATCCTGAATTGCTCCACCTCTCTCCACCTCCACTGCTACCACCCTAAGTCCAAGATGCCATAATAATTTCCTATGTAGATTTCTGGGATAATCTCCTATCTAGTTTCCTTGCTTTTATTCTGCTCTCTTATTCCCACCCTTGATTCTGTTCTTTTCAAAACAGTAGGAGTGATCTCAAAGCATAAATCTGTACTCTTTGATTGCTTTCATCATGGGTAAGATAAAATTCAGATTCCTTGTTATGGTCTTTAAGTGTTTACTTCTAATTACTGCCTATTTATCCCACCACTTACTCCCCCACTATCCCACTCCAACTGCATTGGTTATATTTAAATTTAGAGATGCCAAGCTTGTTCTAGTCTCAAGGCCTTTGTGTGCTTTTTGGAATACTGGTCCCTGAGATCTTCACAGGGCTTGCTCTTTTACATCATTAATGTCCAGTTAAAAGTCAATTTCTAAGTAATAGATTACCTTGTTTCAAATAATTCTCCTTAACACTCTATTCCTTTACATGGCTTCATTTTCTTTCATAGTGCTTATAGCTACCTAAAGTTATATTTTTAATTGTCAGCTTAGTTTTTTTTTTTTTTTCACTCCTTCACTAGAAAGTAAGTTCTGCAAATGAAGGGGATCTTGTCCTACCCAATGTTATATCTCCAGCATCTAGAACAATACCTGTAGAACAGTGAGTACAGAGTAAATGAGTCTGAAAGGTTTCAAGAGACAGGTCATGTGTCTGACCAAATCAGAATTAGTTGCTTGGGTTGTCTTCTAATGCTAACCTGCATTAAACCAAAGGATCTTCTAAGAATAAAGGGTTCTAGTACACAATAATTGTAATCTGTAATATGTACTCTTTTCCATACGAGGGTGCTTATTAGTAGTTAGATGCAGATATTCTCAGTGATCTCTGCTCATCAGTTAATTTGCCCGTTTCTATCAATAGTTACTGGCTATTAGTTTCTCCTGCCCAGTCTCTACGTAACTTGCCTTACAAGAGCTTGCTTTTAAACCAGGAATTTTCTTTGCTTGCTTTGCCATCTCCTTGCTTGGCTTTTCTTTCTTTAACAAGCACAACAGCATGCTGCTGCATCTTCAAAGAGTAAATTAATTCCGTCCGCAAAAGGGTCAAGTGCTAGAAAGTGCATAGCCATGCAGTTTGCATGGCAGGATACAGAAGATATGATGCTAATAAGATTCTAAGATGAGAACAGCAGACTGTCTCTGGGGATTCAGATGAAGGGGCCTGTAAATTTTAAAAGAAATGGTCTCCGAAAACTAATGATGTCTGCTTTCCAATTCATTAATAATGTGGAGTGGGGAGATGGGAGTGAGATCCAGGCCATGCTTTGAAATATCAAAATGTAACGAGGAAGAAAACAGTAAGAGTGATCTCAATGGGGTCATAAAGCTGGGAGAAGGAAGAAAACTTTAAGAAGATGTGGTGGTGCTGTATGTAGGGGAGGGAATCAATCCACCCCATGTGTGTATATTTATGTGCATATAGTACCTTTATCTACACGCAAGTAGATAAAAAGTTCTTCTGCTAGGAAAAAACTACTGCAACATTGATAAGGCTTTTGCAATTTTCATATTTAAGGTGACTCAGAGAGAATATTTCAAGTATTGTAAAAACATGTCTAAGCTGTCTGCCTTTCCATATTTACAAACCCTGCCCTTCACCTCTTTGCATTGCATACAAGGAACTGAGTAACAGGAACCTCAACCTTGTTTGTAGTTAATAGTGGAAGAAAAAAACCCTCAGGCAAAGCCTAATGAACCAAGAGCAATTCTGAGCTCTCCTCTGTAATATCTGCAGAGGTAGTGTCTTTCCAAGGGCTTCCTGGACATATCGTGTGACCTTGCTGCTTTACATCATTAAAATTTCCCATTACTGGAATGGTGTTTGCATGGAGGGGCCGTTGTGCAGATATTATGGCTGAGTTTCTCCCTGCTGCATTCAGAGTTTGTGCTAATAGAAAATGCCTCTCTGCTTGAACAGTTCCCTCGAGCTGGGAGGTGTGCAGCAGCGGGCGAGTTTAGCTTTGGCTTTTATTTTGACAAAGCTATTACATTTTGCAGATTGAGGTTATGGTCTTTTCTCCTATCTCAGTATTTTATCTGCATGATATTTTCTGATCTCCCTTTTAAACCCCCATTAGTTACGATTGAGGCTCTGGGGTGGCAGCCTGCCTTGGAGCAGTGATATCGTCAGCTTTTCTTACAAGTCACTAAATAGACTGACTGATTCAGTAGTGTTCACTCATGTGGAACCTTTCCAAAGGGGCTAGCCACACGTGTGTGTGTGTGTGTGTGTGTGCGTGTGTGTGTGTGTGTATCTGAAGCCCATAAGGGATGAACAATCTTAAAAGCAAAAGTGCAGCCTCATTCTCAAAGGCCGTAAGTTGTGTCGACCGCATCTTCCTTATGTGCTTTCTTCTTCTGCAGGTGGCCTATTGTACCCAGAAGCTGTGGTAGTTGACAGTATTGGTGGCATTTCCAAACCCCAGGCCTACTTTCTGCCCATATTACTACCCTCCTAAAAAGCTGCTCTTCTGGCTCTTCTGTTCTAAACTTTGTTTCATCCATGGTGACACTGTCACATGTTCATGGTAACTCTAATCTTGGGCTTTTAGCAGCAAGTTTCACAGCAATGAATGCTTTTGCCTAGAGGGAATTGGAAATATTTCAAAGTACTGGTTGTATAGCCATAACTCTTTAGAACCAACTGAAAAAAGAGATTCCTTGGCCAGTCCTTCCAAGTCTAAGTAAACCATAACTGATTGAGAGATTTTTGAATCCAAAGCTAGCGCTCCAATTTCTAAAGCAAGATAGTGTGACCCTTTTTCTTTGTGGCTTCCCTATTTTAAGTAAGCACAGTGAAATCTTCCTGATAAACGCTTCTGAAGCTGGGAGTGTCACATAGCCACAAGCCTCAAGCACTTTGCTTTGTCCACCTTCTCTTGAATGTGTGGGACGTGGCAATCTAGAGTGGGGAGTGTCACGGAGAGAGGGTTATAGAGGTGAGGAATTTATTTCCCCAGGAAATCTCATTAGTGATGCAGTGCCTGTTTTTCATTGAGGTTTCTGCTCCTCGGCTTTGTTTTCGGCTGAGTAACCGAGCCTGAAAGCCGTCTGGTGACTCACAAAAGGTCACACTGAGAGTCAGGGGCATGGACCAGAGCACGATGCCTACCTGTGATTGATGTGTATTAAAGCTGTCTTGAGCTACTCATAAACACAGCAAGAATCCTGTTCTCTTTTCATCAGTGCTCTTGACCAAGACTTGATTTACTATTTTGAAATCAGCTGCTCCTTCAGTCCTCTACAATAGCTTCTTTAATAGCTTGTCATCACAGCTGATGACAATTTGGAAAAGCTCACATATTCAATATATTTTTTAAATTGACTTTGCAGTATTCTAGGTACCAAGGCTTTATAAACAGTCTAATTGTTCCCTGAGTGTTTGCTGACCTAAAGAAAAGTGTTGATGAATCAGATCCTTCTTTTCTATCTATAGGGTATTGAGATGTGTATTCAATATCATAGCAAATCACTGCTGAAAATTGGTTCCACGGCCCGCGGCTACTTACCTCAAAAGGTGAAACAGCAGAAGCACCTGCTGGAGAAGACTGGCCAGCTCTGCTTTTCTTGAAGAGATTGCTTTAAACTTTGTATTGCGAAGGGATTGAAATTGGATCTGAATGTTGTTAAGTGGCAGTACCGTTGTTATTCTGGTAAAGAATAATAAGCATCATCTATATCCATTGAGTGTGTTTGTCAGCTTGATACATAAGGCTATATGATAATGAAGTTTAGGACTGATGTTAACATGACTGAGAGATTAGTTGTATAACCTTAGAAGAAGTGAGTGCACACAATATGTAAGACTTAACTAAAACACAGCAACAATTAAAGACTAATCTCTATTTCTGATCACTTTAATTGTTACATTTGATTGATGGCCCAGGCGAGCTGAACCACTCCCTGACCTCATAGCCCCTTCCACATCTGTGTTGTGAAATGCCTGCTGGGATGAGCTTCAGAATATCTAACAACCCATTTGGCAGGTACAACGACCATTCAGAATGAATTCACCAGTCACACAAAATAGACACCAATGCCACTGTAGTGGAACATCCAACCGAACCTTTGCTCTGCTCTTTATTCTTCTCCATATGTACAAATTCTGTCCTTCAAGGCTTAAGTTTCTTTCATAAAACCTCCTTGTTCTATACAATTTTATTTCTTGATTCCAAAGTCCCACAATACTTACAGCTTATGTTTCCAAATTGTCCCTATATCATGCACTATTTTCTCTTATTATTCTACTTTTTATTTTTTTTATTTTTATTTATTTATTTTTTTTAAAGATTTTATTTATTTATTTGTCAGAGAGAGTGAGCACAGGCAGACAGAGAGGCAGGCAGAGGCAGAGGGAGAAGCAGGCTCCCTGCTGAGCAATGAGCCCGACGTGGGACTTGATCCCAGGACGCTGGGATCATGACCTGAGCTGAAGGCAGCTGCTTAACCAACTGAGCCACCCAGGCGTCCCATGTTATTCTACTTTTTAAATATTCCCCATAGCACAGTGTTGTGTGCATATAGACATTTCAAAAATATTTTTGAACATGGAACATTATGGTGAAAATACCCACAGATGATGTTGAAAGTGCTACCTTTGGTGTAATGCTAATTTGAATTTCCTTTGTGGACTTGAGCTTGGTATCCAAGTAGCCCTTTATCTTTTAGAGAAGCCACCTGAAAAAACTGCATTTCAGCAAAGAACTATGGCATCAAGACCCTGTCACCAGTGCCTTTTCCACTGTAAATTTTCTTTTCTCATATACTCTACCTGTTTTCCAGATAGTGAGACACTTTGTACCATTCTCTATAATTTGGAGTAGAATTGTGATCTGCTTTAGCAAGGAAAAAGCTGAGTTTTCACCAGAACCTGTGGAGAGTTGTGTATGATATAGTTGATCCTATATATATACAAGGTCATAGTTTTAGATTTGAGCAGCAAATATAATGTCTCTTCAGAATAGAAAAGCCAACATATACAGATAAATTTATATTAAATTAAAATTGTTGAAAGTTTAGTTTATTTGGAACTGGGAAAATATTTTCCCCCTGCAGAAATGATATCAAGAGAGTCAAGGTTTCTAGCTAGCCTTACAGCAAAAAAAAAAAAAAAAAGGAAGAAGCCTGCACTCTGCCAAGAGAAAAGAAAGGTAGAGATGAATTCTCTTAAGAAAAGCTGTGAGAGCAGCACCTACTAGGCAGTGAGTGTCATCCCCAAGTGATGGCTAATGGTTTTTTTGTTTTGGTTTGGTTTGGGGTTTTTTGGTTTTGGTTTTGGGTTTTGTTTTGTTTTTTTGTTTTGTTTTGTTTTGTTTTGTTTTTTGGTAAAGCTAGAGTAGGGTGTAAGGAGTCTTGTAAAGCAAGTGTAAATAAGAGAAGAATTGCCAGTTGCCTCCTAAAAACAAGTAGGATAGGCACGTAGACTAGTAAAATGAATATCAGAAAAATTAGGAGAGATAGTTTTAGTCCTGGATCTGCTGCAAACTCTCTGGTTGACCTTGATCATGTCACTGCACCTCTTTGGGCCTGTTTTCTCATCTATGAATGAAGGGCTTCACTATACAATGCTTCTTTTATCTAAAGAAAACCATGATAATCATCTTTTAATAAGGTCATCTCTACCCAAATCCCTGATCTGTTCTCTTCATGGTACTCTATAGCTTCTTACATTTACTCCATTCTGCTGAATATTGTCACTTCTTCCACTCCATCAACTTCCTCCTACATTCCCTTCTCCACAGGCTAACAATAATAAACAAAGGAGAAAAAAATGCTTAAACACCTACTGGTTACCATAGACCATATTCTGTTTACTGTAAATATATCCATATTTATTCTCTGTCTTAATCTGAAAGCCCCTGAACATAAATATTATGCCTTCTTTTTGTTGTTGTTGTTTTTTTTTTAACATTAAGGTATCAAATTTTTTTTTAAACATTTTTTATTTTTTATTTTTTATAAACATATATTTTTATCCCCAGGGGTACAGGTCTGTGAATCGCCAGATTTACACACTTCACAGCACTCACCATAGCACATACCCTCCCCAATGTCCATAACCCCACCCCCCTCTCCCAACCCCTCTCCCCCCAGCAACCCTCAGTTTGTTTTGTGAGATTAAGAGTCACTTATGGTTTGTCTCCCTCCCAATCCCATCTTGTTTCATTTATTCTTCTCCTACCCCCTTAACCCCCCATGTTGCATCTCCACTTCTTCATATCAGGGAGATCATATGATAGTTGTCTTTCTCCGATTGACTTATTTCGCTAAGCATGGTACCCTCTAGTTCCATCCACGTCGTCGCAAATTATGCCTTCTTTTGTTTATTTCTGTAATATATTTTAAACATCTGATGGATTTGGAAAATACTTGAAGAAGATAGTTACGTCGACACATTGAATTAAAAGTAGTACACCTCCACAATTTTTCTTAAAGTATATTTGCAAAGCAAAAGGAATCATGCACTGCTAAAATCATTTAGACCAACGAGGCACAGCTGGGATTTCAGCATAGGGGTTGGGAAGAAAAACAAAAATAAGCTCCTTGGCTTAGTCATATTTGAATTCTGTGTGGCATTCTCCTAGATGAAAAACCTGCCTTACCAACTGGAACACCTCAACTATAATTTTGGTTCACCTCCAAAATGTTTTACTTGCAGATTACATAGGGACCTGAGGAAACTCTTAGGGGGATGAGGAAGTTGTGGAAATATTTGATACTTTGATTCTGGTGGCAGTCATACAACTGTATTTATTTAGTAAAATTCAAAGAACTGTACACCTGAAAAAGAGTGAATCTTACTAAATGTAAGTTATGCTTTTTAAAACCTGACTTCAAATTTAAAAATTATAAAAGATATTTATGCTAGAAAAAGATAAGTGGTTTGTAGACTTTTTCATTCAATTATTTTAAACTTAAAAGAGCAAACTACTAGAAAATATAAGAGATAATATTTTTGAAATTAAACTAATTGACTCAGAAAGAAAGTAATTTTTTTTCTATTCTTTTAATATTTCTGAATGCACAGTAGAATAGCGCTACTTGTGCATACAATTGTCATTGGCTCCACTAGTTCTAGTAGGAAACAACTCCAAACTCTAGTTGGAATTAGTACAAACCAATGTTAATTGCTTTTATGACACTGCTAGTTAAAACCACCTGTGACTATTAATTTGGTTTGAATTATATATGATTTCATAGTGAATTGAGAAGCCGCTCAATTGTATGCCAGTGTGTATGTGTGATTATTCCCCTTTACAGAATTATAGATAGATTATCCTCCCTTACAGAAATATTATTGCTTCAGGGCGCCTGGGTGGCTCAGTGGGTTAAAGCCTCTGCCTTCAGGTCAGGTCATGATCTCAGAGTCCTGGGATCGAGCCCCATATTAGGCTCTTTGCTCAGCGGGGAGCCTGCTTCCCCCCCCCAACCTCCGCCTGCCTCTCTGCCTACTTGTGATCTCTGTCTGTAAATAAATAAATAAAATCTTTAAAAAAAAGAAATATTATTGCTTCAAATTGGCTGCTCAGACATTCTGTCTCTGCTTACTTGAGTCTGATTCTTGTAGCTCAAGTTTTGGTATTTTTGTGAGATAAAAATGCTAGTAGCATCCCCTAATATTTGGATGACTATTTTCAAAGTTCAATTTTTCTTCCACATAGGCCCCCATAAGGATTATATAACAACTTCTAAGCTTGTGCATTCATGGGTAATTAATGTTCTTAGCTGCTGTACCTTTGGAAGTGGGAAGGGTTGCAACCAATATGCTAAAAACCTGTTTTCCATATCTTTTCTTTAATTCCACAGTAATAGGGATATAGCCACCAACACAGTAGTCATATTTCCCAGCCTCCCTCACAAATAGTTTTGACTAAATAAGTAAGTTCTCTCCAATGGTATGTGACAGGGCATGATGTATACCACATCTAGGCTGGTGCCTACAATCAGGTGTGCCTCCTCCATGTTGTCTCTTTCCTTCTGCTAGTTAAAGGAAAAGAAAGTTAGTGTGTGTTTCTTTGCTTCAGTGAGCAGTAATAAATAAATAAATAAATAAATAAATAAATAAATCCCACTGTGCCCCCATAGAAATCTTCCTCTTAAACTCAAACTCTTAAATCTGGAAGACATGGCTATACCTAGTGCCAAGAATATCTGGGAAATTGAGTATCTTGCTATTTAACCTCTACAGTTAGATGTGGATAAAGGATAAGGAGATAGGAATGGGTAGCCAATAAACAATGTCTACTATAATAACACAATGCAAGAATTTAGAAGAAAAATGAACCCAATTTATATTGAGAACATTTAAAACAGAAAATGCTGAAGTAAGCAAAAAACCTAATAGGACCACTTAATAAACCCATTAAATGTTCTTTAAAAGCCCAGCATAATTGTGAAATCTCTAACAATTCTGATCAAGAAAAAAGAGAGGGGACATAAATACAGATGCAGAAATTTATTTAAGTATGAAAGAAACCTAAGTATGAATTAATGCTAAGAAATTTAGAAATCTGAATTATCAGGTTAATTTTTCTAGAAAATATATATCACAAAAATTGACTCAACAAGAGACAGAAAAGTATCATAGAGGTTTAGCAATAGAATTAGCCAATTTAATCTATAAATATATGTTTAAATCCTAAATAAATCAAACTTTGCACTGTTTTAAAAGAAAATGTGTTTCTAACAGATATAAGATGTTATTGATTGAATAAACTAATTTCTAGAATGCAAGGATAGTTTAACATTAGAAAGCCTATCAAAATTTATTATCAAAGTAGAAAACCCATAAAATCATCCCAAAAGATGCCAAAGGAACTTTTAACATTTATTTCTAGTTAACAGCAATGTCAAAATATCCTTTCATAAACTGCAAAAAAGAAAAAAAACAAATACCTTAATCTAGTAAAGGTATAATCTACAATAAATCTATAATCTACAATATTATCAGAAATCTACAATAAATATTATAATTAAAAGCATTTGTCAGAGATGGCTAGCTATACCCTACTACCAGTTCCCCTCTTTTCCCTAAGTAATATATATCTTGATTTTTACCCAGGCTCATGGTTGCCTGGGATAAAAACTGCATTTCCCTGTTTCTCTGGCCATGAGGGGTAGTTGAGATTGGCTAAATCTGACTAATAGGCTATAAACAGAAGTATCGTGAGCAACTTCAGAGAACTGTCCTTGTCAACAAAGATGAATTTCAAAAGCACATAATGTCAAGTTACAAAAGGCTACACACGTTATATCAACTATGTAAATGCTAAGAACACACATAATGAATACAACTTAGAAGTGCACAGAAAAGAACAGAACAATATTTAAAATGTGCGTAAGAGTAAGACCCAAAATATCAGTGTGAATGGAAAGGGAGGGGATGCTGTTTTCAGCTGTATTTATAACAGTTTATTTTTTTTTAACTAATTTTAAAAAAAAGGAAAATAGTTCTGAATCAAATATAGTAAACAGCTAACAGCTACTTAACCTGGGTTATATTAAATGACCCATCTATTAAATTAAGGTCATATTAATTTATATACTCTCCTATGTGCATGAAATATGGCATAATTTTAAAAACTTTAGTTGTATAAAATAAAAACTTGAAACAAAAGGAAGTCAAAATTCACAGCAGGGGCGAATGTATAAAAAGGGAAGAGAAATCCCAGCCACATTGCTTTGTTCTCAGATACCAGGATGATTGAACATATTTGAGTCTTAGGGGTTGGCCTAATTGCCTCCTCCCTGAGTAAATAAATGTCCCAAAGCAAAGGCTAAAGGTAATCTCTTTGATTTGTCATATCCCAGAGATTTTTCTGATGAGGGAAATCACTTCAGATCCTCTATTCCTAGCAACAGATTATTAAATGACTGCAATCAGAGTAAAACTACCCCTGTATCTTTATTTACTACAGGGTTTTGTGGGGTTTCCCCTCAGAATTTATCCAATGAAGTTCAATCAAGATAGTAAAGAATAACATTTAATACACCCTATTTATAAATAGCAACAGAGAGAAATGCTGAGGAACAAACCTAACAAAAATATGCAAGATCTACATGGACTAAAACTGTAAAAATTTTCTGAAAATTATGAAAGGAAATCTAAGTAAATGGAAAGATTTTATTTTCTAAATGAAAATACTTAGTATTTTACAGATATTCTCTCTGAATTAATCTATAAAATAAAAGCTCAATAAAATGCACGTAGATAAGCTGATTCTCAGATTCATCTGTAATGGAATCTCCAGGAATATTTTTCTTTGAAGATTTTATTTATTTATTTGACAGAAAGAGATCACAAGTAGGCAGAGCAACAGGCAGAGAGAGAGGGGGAAGCAGGCTCCCCACTGAGCAAAGAGCCCAATGCGGGGCTCCATCCCAGAACCCTGAGATCATGACCTGAAGGCAGAGGATTAACCCACTGAGCCACCCAGGCGCCCCTCAAGGAATATTTTAAAAAGACAGTGAAGACAGGTGATCCATATCAGGTAGCCATATACATTATGAAGCATAAATAATTGAAACTGTGGTATTGACAGGAAAATATAGAGCATAATAGAGGGTACAGAAACATTGGTATATGTGAAATTCTAACATATTAATGCTATATTTCCAATTAGAAAAGGTAAAAATAACATATATGCATATATTACATAATATGACTGTACCTTAACTATGACATTCACAAATATAAATCTCAAATGGATTAAATAATGAAACATAATAAACAACAAATGTATTAAACTATCAGAAGAGAATATAAGAAAATATTTCTCTATTTTTAAGCTAAAAATAATACCCAGAAGTCATAAGTAAAATGTACAGGTTGGATTTCATAAAAATTGAGACAAACCTGGAGAAAGCATTTATAACACATATAATTGAAAAAGGATTAATAATCAGAATATATAAAAAGAATCTAAAAATCAGAAAAATTCAATCAAAAATGAGAAAAAGATATGAAAAGATAAATGCAGAATAATCAGTAAAATGGCCAATGTTCATGTGAAAATGTTCATCTCATTAGTAATCACTCAGAATAAAATTTGAAAAAAGGGAGTGAATTTGTGAGCAGATCTGCCACACTTCAAAGATGAATAATTCTTGGTAATAACCTGAGGAGATGTACACTCTCATATACCCATTATCTCTCTCCTACTTTCCCCTTGCTCACTTCAGTCTTGCCACACTGGCCTCTTTATCCTAATACACACTATCTGTCCACCTTAGATACTTTCACTTTCCTCTACCTCAAATCTTTTTCTACCTCAAATAACCTCTGGGTGGCTCGCTCCAGGTCTTCCTTCAGGCTTTTCTCACAGATTACATTTTTAGCAAGGTACCTGTATCACCTAATTTAACTATGCAACCTGCCCCTATCAATGCTGCTACCTCTTGATCTGCTTTATTTTCCTCCACATGTTAGATAGATGGTAAGGAAGGAGGGAGATAGGTAAGTAGGTAGGTAAGTCAGTCTTTTTTGAATGAAGAAAAAATATGCTGCTGGAGAAAATGTAAATGAGTAGATTTTTAGGACATTTTTGCTCTTAATTAAATACTAACATAAAATGCGGTTATTCTCTGACCCAGCAATTCCACTTCTGGGTATCTTTTCTTAATAAATACATTTGTGCATTAAGAGGCATGTTCAAGGGTGAGCAAGTATGCTCAGTCCAACATTGTTTTTAATAATAAAAATGAAACAGCATAAATATCCACCAATTGGGGAGAGGTTAAATAAAATATGGTATGTATGCAACACAATACAATGTTAAGAGGAAAAGGCAAATCGCTGAAAGATATCTGAAATATAATCTCATTTATGGAAAAATAACCCACTGCGTGTGGAGATACAACTATAGATAAACACATGCATACGTATAAATGTGTACAAATGCAGATTTAATATAGGAAGGATACACATCAAATTGTTAATAGTTTATTAACTTCTGTCTGTGGAGAGGAGGACTTTGGGTGTGTAAGAGCACATACAGGAGTATATTCTATGTATTTCCATACTATTTAAATCTTTTACAATAAGAATATTTTCATATATTACATTTTTAATTAAAAAATAGAATGTCTTCAAGGTTATCCTCTTCCAATGTCAGTCTCGCTCATTTGTATCTTGAAATGCTCTCTTGGGTGGCGGTGAATGAGATGAAGTAATGGCCAGTGTACTGGGAATTGCATTTAGAAGAGCATTGTGCTAAGGAACATTAGTCAGCCACGTGTGCCCCAGTAAAAAAAAAAAAAAAAAAGCTGAGAACCATGTTCATGCCCCATTGTTATATTTCCTCCAGCAGCATCTAGAAACAAAAGAAACCTCATGTTGCCTTTACCGTGGTCACACTGTGTCAAAAGTGCAGGAGGGGGATTTTATTGCAGTTTAGACACATTTCCTACCTACAGAATAGCTCTTTGTGCTGTATTCTGAGTAATTTTAAATAAATAAATGCTTCCCTGCTAACATCAAATACAGTGAAATAAATTGCAGGGCTCAGGGTGTGTAAATGAGTATACTGGCAGTTCCCTTCTCTTAACTCTCATGTGTGAATGAGAAAACAAGGTTATATAACATTTTGACCTCACCTTTGCAGTATTTAAAATTTTTCCTTATGTGCATTCATCCTCAGTTGTTGTATTGGTTCTTTACAACGTATACACAAGCACATTTATGCTAACGTGAGAATACAAACACACGCATGTGCACATACATACTCTCCCAAGCAGCCAGAACTGCCTGTCTCAGTCCTAGGCTTTTTTGTGGATAAGCATTGCTTGACCTTGTGTCTTTTCACCATCGACATCCTTTTAATGACTACCCAGGGTTACAATTCACTGACCCATAGGCCAGTGACAACCTTCTGGGGCAGCTCTGTTTAAATCAGATCTTTTTCTTTTCCTTCTTTTCTTCTTGATTTGACAGTATAGAATGGAGTTGATAGGAGAAGGAGGAAAGTGATTTCCTTTCATATATATTAATAATGATGGAAATAACAACAAAATAATGATAATGATGACTAATATTATTGAGCACTTGCTATTTGCTAAGCACTATTTTAGGCTCTTTATGGCTGTCATTTAATGTTCATGACAACTCTATGATCCAGATAGTATCATTACTATTACTATGTCCTTTTTTTTTTTTTTTTTTACAAATGAGGAAAATAAGGTATACAGATATTAAATAGCTTGCTCCAGGTCCCACAGCCAGTAAATGGATCTATATCTTTTTATCTCCAAACATGCTAGGCTATTTTACCATAAATAAGATTATATGGTAGATATTTTTTGGTGTCTTGCTTTTTTCCACTTAACATCATTAACACTGGAGCATCTTTCCCTAAGGCTGCATACAGACCTGTCTTGTTCTTTATACAGCAGCTGCATGGCATTGTGTTGCATAAGTATATCATGTTTTATTTAACCTTTGGCCACATCCCTCTCCTATGAACTTCCCCATTGAACTAGACTTAAGAAGCCTGTGGTGTATCTTTCCATGCCTTTCTCCTTATTCATACCAACATAACGGTATACACTTAACTAGGGGTAGTGTGTGTGTGTGTGTGTGTGTGTGTGTGTGTGTGTGTGTTTGTAGTGGCTACATTTACCAGAATTACTTTCCTTGGAATTCCTTTCCTTATGTGGTTGTAGGCTAAGAGTGGCCAGAGAGAAATGTGCATAATTGGAAGGCAAGAATGAAGCAGCTGGAATAATTAAATTGAGGAGATTAGTATAGGATCAGGTGTTATGGCAGCTAATACACACTTGTATGGGTCTGCTGGTTCACCTTGTTGTCATCAGGTGGTAGCTGTGCCACTGACTCTCCAGCTCCCACAGGATCTCCTCCTCCATGTTCTCCTACTCCTGCGTCAGCTGCATTTTCCACTCCATGACCAAGGGCATCAGCTTCTGCAAGTCACCCACATCATCGAAGTTGGAGGTTTGGAGGAAATAAAAGAGCCACTTGGATTCAACTTGTCTTCCTAGGCTCCAATTTACCCTTGCAATTGCATGCCACTTCATGTTCTTTCCTTTCTAGCTGCCTGCCCTGAAGACTTCAGGGCCAACATTGGACACAGAAGCAACAGCTGTATATAAAGTGTTTAACCAGCTCCCGTCTTGACCCTACAGCAAATTATCCTCAAAGACCTTTAATCAATTCCTTCTATAGGTCTCCTAGAAGTTCTGCTTCTCTGATTAAATCCTGATTAATACAGTGTGTCTGTTTTTATGTAAACAGAATCAAATTATACATGTTAATTTTCAATTTGCTTTCTTCACTGATACATCATACAGATTCTTACAGGTCAGTACCTTTGCCTCTCACTCCTACCCATTTCTCCATATATATTTGCATAGAATCGCATTAAATTATAATTATTTAAGCATGGCATAAATCATACATTCTAAGTTTGCTTAGTGATTTATTTTTCTTTTTGTCTCTTTCTTCTCCCCTGCCTTTTGTTCCATAGCCACCCTATAGATAACGTAGATTAATTTGGAAGAATTACCATTTTATCATCTTTGGTTTTCCACCCAAAAACATGAAAGGCCTTCCTAATTGTTTAGATTTTGGACCAAGCCCTTCAGTAAGATTTTATTACTGTCTTTATATAATCTTTGCCTCTGTAACTTTATTCTTACTTACTTTAAAGTTTTTGTCACCAGTGTGAGAAAACACTACTATTTTTCCATTTTTATTTCTAGGTCCATATTGCCAAAATATGCTTATTTTTAGCATTTATCTTTATCCACACCCTTAACATATTATTAATTCTATCAGTCAGAATTTAGTCATAGAAGCAAAACAACTGGTATGAAATGAGGTTTAATTATAGGAACAAATATAAAATCTTTAAAAAAAAAAAAAAAAAGAAAGAAAGAAAGTCTTATAGAATTCCTTTAAAAAAAAAAAAAGAGCTATTAGGAAGTAAAGACCCAAAAGGGGAAGTTGGACGATTAGAGAAAAGTCACTAACCTTCTTAACTCTGTTGTTGAAAATCTGGAAAGCTACACATTCAGGTGCAAGAAAGGGAACATTAAAGGAAATTGGCAGGAAAATTTCTGGAAAACTGGCACCTCTACACAACTCCCACTTCTGAGGTCTTTAGTTAAACATCTGGTGGAGGGCCTGGGGCTACTTTTGGCCAGCAGATCTACCAGGCAGGAAGTAGAATTGGATGTGGAGTAGGGAAAAATAATGACAAACGAATTCAGCAGGCAGCCCTGCGTCTGTCCTTCATCATCTCTGACTCAGAAGATCTTCAGAGATCTCATGTGACTCACTTTTGACCAACACTTGCACAAAATCACAGAGAAGGGAAGGGCTTTTAAAAAAACAGTTCCCTTTGTACTTTAGTTAACATTTGAACAATTCAGCACACCTGTCTAGGTGTCTTTTCCAATGTCTATTCATATTATTTACTTTTCCTGGCTGATTGCAGTCCCTGGAATCTCTAAGATACTGGTAAAATAATAATTACTATCATTGGATCTTCCAAAATAATTCCTTATTTTAATTGAAATGATTTTAGAGTTTTGTTATTTAGAATGACATTTTCTATTGATTTCCAGAAAATCACCTCTATTTTACTTAAGTAGATTCCTTCCACTTATTACTTATTAGGACAGACTTCTGAACTGTATTAAATGGCTTTTCAACATGTACTGATGCCACAATTTTGTTTTTCTTTTTTTTTTTTAAAGATTTTATTTATTTATTTGACAGACAGAGATCACAAGTAGGCAGAAAGGCAGGCAGAGAGAGAGAGAGGAGGAAGCAGGCTCCCCGCTAAGCAGAGAGTCCCATGCGGGGCTCGATCCCAGGACCCTGGGATCATGACCTGAGCCGAAGGCAGAGGCTTTAACCCACTGAGCCACCCAGGTGCCCCACAATTTTGTTTTTCTTATTGAATTTGGTGATGTAATCAATTATGTTGATAGATTTCCTAATATGAAAATACTCTTCTATTCCTAGAATAAACCCTTCTTGGTCATACCACATTATTATTGTAAAAATCATTGCTGAATTCTATTTGTTGCTACCTTATAACTTTTGCATATAGTCATAAATGAGATGACTCTTTATATTCATCTGTGTGAATCATAGAGTATTTTTCTGGGAGACTTCACAATGAAGACTCAGTAATCTGAATAGATCGTTCAAGGCATTATAGGTGACCAGCAAAAAAGAGAAAGAAGAGGATATTCAATGTTTACTCTAATGGCAGCTTTCTCATTGGTTGACCTCTGGATCCTGAGATAAATTACTTACTGCACAACTGATCTGCAATCTTTCATGTCTTTCTCTTCAGCATGTTTATTATTTCATTACAAGTCATTAATGGAAAAGACCATCTGCTATGATGTTTTCTTATAACAGATTTAGTCATTCATTTGTACTGAGAAGATAGAGGAAGGTGTTCAATACAAAATGTTCTTCTGTTTTCTCTGAATTCAGTAGGATATAAGCACTATTTTCTGGTCATCCCTTCAAGAAAATTAATATTTACACAATGATAAAAATATAACTAAGGCTCCATAAAGACCTCACTAGGAATCCAAATTTCTTTACAATGTCAACCACAGTAATTTCAATAAATTTGTATCAAGTTCTTGCCATGAGCCCAATATTCTCATTCAATAACAAATCCACTTTATACATCCTCAAAATTTATAGATTTCCTACTTGAAATTACTAAAAGAAAGCAGGGATCTGTGTACATTTTTAACTTGTACAGGCTGTTTGCTATGAGGGAAAAGATAAATGTTGCTTTAGTTTTTACTTGCCTTTGTAGGGGACAAGTAGATATAGGCTTATGGGACTAAGGCCTGACTTGTGTTGGAAGGGTTCAGAAACAGAACAAGGACATTTAGGGGTCAAAGAATCCATAAAGGCAAATTGGTTTGTGCCTGCCTCAAGCTGTGGTGTTAATATTAGTAGACAGGATACTGTAGAAATGTGAGGAAGAAAACGATAAAAGTGGTATTTAAATTGCTGCAAAGCTTGAATCTGAGCTCTTTTCCATTATTCCAGAGTCATTACTAATATGAAGGAAGCAGAGAGACCCGAGCCCAATGAAAAGCTGTAGGAAGCTACAGAACATATGAAAATCCCAGCTGGTGAATAAAATCTATCACACTGGCAAAACAGTGTGAGTGAAAATCTTTTAAACATGCACCAGCTGCAGGGGCTGAATGTGGGCTGAATATTGAGAAATACACGATTAAGATGATGCTGGGGAGAACTGGGCATCACACAAACTCACCTCTCTAAGAAAAGCCTATCTATGCTGTATTGGGTCCCAGATCATTAGGGTGGTAAGACAAGCTTAGCTGCTTGAGACACATATTTTCTATAATGTATATTAAAAAAAAATGGCAGAGACGTTATGGCCCAACTCCCTGAATCGAGTCATCTCCAAAATAAAGATTAGATATTAAATAGTTCTATTGCTTTATTATTAGAGTTATAAGAAATCTAAGTGCAAAATTATTTTAAATACATTGTCCTTCATGCCAAACTGGCAATGTCGCAAAGATAATAACTGAGATAGAATATTTATTAAACAAATATTTATTGATCACCTACTATGTATAAAACTACAAAGATAAATGAGACATGGTCCTAGACTTCCAGGACTAAAATTTCACGTTCTAGTGAGAGAAATAGACATCATAAATAACTTTAAGTTCTTTGTAGCAAGAATAATAATAGAGTAGTAGAATTCTATAAGGGTGTTGGGGGGCTGGGGGTGGTGAGGAAAAATGAATAAAGATGATATTTGGAAAAAGAGAGTTTATATAACATTCCAGTGTGGTCAGGCGTTCTTGTCGTGACTGGATTACTAACAAGTTGCATGACCTTCAACAGGTCTCTGGGCTTTTTTTTTCTCATCTGGAAAATAAAAGGGTTATTCTCTAATGATCTCTCAAGTTTCCCCTGCAGAAGAAGTCTCTACCTCATACCTCACTTTATACAATGAGTATTATTCTTAGAATTTTGGATTCATGCAAATTTTGTAAATTTAACTTTCAATTTTATCCTAATAATGATTTAAATTGTAATTTCACATTTACTTAATCTTTTATTAACAATGGCCCCCAATATGTTAGTTTCAGTGTTATATAATTAATATCCTATATAAACAAATTCAAATGTATTGGCAATTTGAAGAAAGTCTGCTGATCCTTTTTTATAAATAGGATTGTTTTGTAATTTTTATGATGAAATCTATATGATGTATCAGGTTTACCCATAAGAGTTAAAAAATTAAAATACACAAAGCAATGTGAAGGAATACCATTTAGAAACAAGAATCATGTAACCAAAAAAAACAAAAATTAACTCGAGTGGGCAAAATAAGATCCCCTTTTTCAGATGTTGAAAGGCAGATTTTTGTTACCCAAAACCCGCTGTGAAGTAATTTTTCAAGAACATAGCAGAAAAACAAAAGGAATATAAGAATGAGGAAGACATGGAATACAAAAGCAAGAAAGTATTCAGACTCAACCACGAGTGTAATTTACTTCTTTGTTCACAAGAAATGAACCAATCTTTTATCAGAGTGGGAGATTTTTTTAAAGAATTCTCTCAATTATCTATAGCTAACATAGCTAAAAACAAGTAAAAATACAGAGGTTTGAATAAACCTGATCCAGTAGAATTCTCAAGATGACAGCTTTGTGGCAATTAGTCCAGATTGGAGCAAGAAGGCCAGAGGGTTCCGGAAGAAATAGAACAGATCAGTCAATTAACATATGTGACCTATTGGGAGGAAAATTACAGCTCTGTCCAAGTTTGAGAGCAGACTGTTAGTGAAAACTAAGCAGAGAAAAAATTATAAGATTACTTACTCGTGGGAAAACAAAAAGTTGTAGAAATATAATCATAGTATACTATATGACTCAGCTGTGAATAAATATTCCATAGCCATATTAATGTGTCAATGAATGTTGTAGTAAGAAATTGTTCCAGAACCATATTGCGGGATGGATGAAAGAGATGTATATGTACAAGGAGGTCTGTGCACAGGCATGACATGTAGGAGAAGTGTAAAAGAGCTAAATTCTCATTTTCCACTTTACAAATTCAGGATGTCATGCCCACAACAGAAAAATGTCAAGATGTTGTGAATACCAGCATATGTTATTTGGAAATATGAAGAAAATACTATAGAAAACAGCTAAAATTTGAAAGTGGTTACTGGGTATTTACCCCAAGATACTGACGCAGTGAAAAGAAAGGCCATATGTACCCCAATGTTCATAGCAGCAATGTCTATAATAACCAAACTGTGGAAAAAGCTGATATGCCCTTCAACAGGTGAATGGATAAAGAAGATGCAGTCCATATATACAATGGAATATTACTCAGCCATCAGAAAGGATGAATACCCAACATTTGTATCAAAGTGGGTGGGACTGGAGGAGATTATGCTGAGCAAAATAAGTCAAACAGAGAAGGTCAATTATCATATGGTTGCATATGTGGAACATAAGGAATAACATGGAGGACATTAGGAGAAAGAAGAGAAAAGTGAAGAAGGGGAAATCAGAGGAGGAGACAAACCATGAGAGACCAGTGGACTCTGAGAAACAAACTGAGGGTTTTAGAGTGTTGGGGGTGGGGGGATGGGTAATCCTGGCAGTGGGTATTAAGGAGGGCACATATTGCAAGGAGCACTCAGTGTTATACATAAACAATAAATCTTGGAACACAACATCAAAAACTAATGACATACTTGGGACTCCTGGGTGGTTCAGTGGGTTAAGCCTCTGCCTTCAGCTTAGTCATGATCTTAGGGTCCTGGGATAGAGCCCTGCATCAGGCTCTCTGCTCAGTGGGGAGCCTGCTTCCCCACCCCCGTCTCTGCCTGCCTCTCTGCCTACTTGTGATCTCTCGCTCTCTGTCAAATAAATAAATAAAATCTTTTAAAAAAATGATGTACTATGTGGTGACTAACATAACATAATAAAAAAATTGAAAGTGGTTAAGTCTAAAGAGTGCAACTTGGGGTTAAGGAGAGATGGAATGGGGGAGGGGCTGCTGTTTTCTATTATAATTTATAGAATACTTTTGACTTTTTAAAAAATCTACTTAAAAATGTTGATAAGAATAAAATTCAAATAAATATTCAAAATTACATTGAAATTAGAAAAGCAATTGACTAGTGATACCTAATCATCATGGAAATGATATATAATCAAATAACTCAAGATCAAGAATACACAAAGGACTCAGCATACAAAAATGTAGTGAGGGGATATAGAGCCATAGAGCAACAGCTTTTGTTTTACTTGACATGCCCAGGATTTTCTTGTTATGACAAATATTTTGTCTATGGCCATACCACCCTGAACACACCCATCTTGTCTGTTATGACAAATATTTTTTAAACATCTTTTTGTGAATTAAATATTGTATAATTTGTCAGTGAAATGCTATTGCCAATTGATATATCTTAGTTGTCATTTTAACTTTTCTAAGTGTTAGATTCTTATAATACGAAAATAATGATTTTACCATTTTCATAAGGTTGTTGTGAAGATTAAGTAAGATGATACATGTGCAAGCTATTACTCCACTTGACACTGAGAGAGGGTTTAATGAATATTAGCTATTTTCATTTTAATGATATTATAGCATTAAAATTATTAAATATTGTTTTCAATATAAAATGTATTTTTATATTTTCAACAAACAAAAATCATTTTTGAATTTACACTAGGTTACTTTGGACAATGTCTGCAATTGTTTGTTGACTTCATTTGCAATTATTAATATTAGCTAGCATAATTCAGTAACTATGAGTGATGTTGACACCAAAATAGTAATTTGAGGTGTTTTTGATGTTAGGTATTGATCTAATCGTATGACTAACATTGATAATAGCCTATCACCATGAGTGCTGAATGGGTATTTTAGCCTATACTTAATTATAGGCAAATAATTTCTGCTTCCCTTTTGTATATGAGGCTTCTTCTTTATGCTTTCTAGGTTCTAGAAAGGAGGCAAGGATTTTAAAGCCATGGGTGATTATCATAGATATTCACAATGGCAAACCTAAAGGATTTAGAAGCTCTGCACCACCCAAAGGGAAAGCACCCGTGAGAGTCAGGATGCAATTCCAGACAAGTTAAGGTCAGGTGTGGATGATGTGTTCAGATCTGCGCCAGCAACTGTGAAGGCTGGAAGACTGACTGGAAGGAAAAAAACACAACAGTTTTGTGAGTACCAAGTTTGTCACATAAGCCATAATATTTAATCCTGGTAATAACCCTGTGAGCCATGGTTTGGTAGGTCCATTAAATGGCAAAACTATGGGGGCACCTGGGTGGCTCAGTCAGTTAAGTGGTTGCCTTCAGTTCAGGTCATGATCCTAGGGTCTTGGGATTGAGTCCTGCATCTGGCTCCCTGCTCAGTGGGAAGTTTGCTTCTCCCTCTGCCACTCCTCCTGCTTCTGCTCGCGCTCTCTCTCTCTCTGTCAAATAAGTAAATAAAATCTTTTTTAAAAAATTTAAAAAATGGTAGAACTATGGGTCAAATTCCGGTTCAAGTTGATATTGTACTGCTCTTCATAACACCATATGTACTGCCTGTCATAATAGACATATCAGTAAGTGCCTTCCCGAAAGTATTGTTGCTATGACCTATTCTCTTAGGTCTGTCTGATTTTCATCTATGTGCATGTTATTTCCCACGAAAATAAGCAGTTTACAAAGAACATAGTGTACAAAGAACAGACCCTAGATGATTTTGCTCAGTTGCTCTGTATCAGGGTCAGTAAATTTTTTCTATGAAGGGGTAAACAATATTTTAAGCTTAAGGACCATACAGTCTCTGTTGCCACTACTCACTTCTGACAGGTTAGATCAAAACAGAGCATTATATAGGCAATGTGTAAATGAATGGATGGACATGACTGTGTCCCAGTAAAATATTTACAAAAACTGACAAGCCAGAAATGGCACAGAATGTAGTTTGGCCAATCCATGGTCTATACCAAAGATAGTCATTTATGACATAACTCAGTCTAGGTACCTTCAGAGTGTCCTCTCTCCTGTAATTCTCAGAATCTCCTTAATTTTATATTCAGTGTGGATTCCCCAGTGTCCCTCACTATGAAAACCCCCATGTTTTATTACACTTCCGCTTTAGAGAGAAGAAGACAGGGACCCAAGCCTGTGCTCATTACAGTGATATTTGTGTCAT
Source organism: Enhydra lutris kenyoni (assembly GCF_002288905.1). Taxonomy (NCBI): domain Eukaryota; kingdom Metazoa; phylum Chordata; class Mammalia; order Carnivora; family Mustelidae; genus Enhydra; species Enhydra lutris. Next base: position 8,413,695 of record NW_019154114.1, read on the forward strand.
TAGAAGATTATTTATAAAGAGGGGCGCCTGGGTGGCTTACTGGGTTAAGCCTCTGCCTTCGGCTCAGGTCATGATCACAGGGTCTTGGGATCGAGCCCCACGTTGGGCTCTCCGCTCAGTGGGGAGCCTGCTCCCCCCCTCCACTCCTGCCTCTCTGTCTACTTGTGATCTCTCTGTCAAATAAATAAATAGAATCTTTAACAAAAAAAAAAGAATATTTATAAAGAGACTTAAGAGTAGTCAGTGTTGGTGCCCCACTGCCTGTATCAGAGCTGTCCCCATGGTAGGAAATCTCATACAGAGGGTGAACTCTCATTTCAGAGGGTAAGAACCTGGTCTCCCATGGAGGTCTTGGTTGGAAGCATTGATTACATCGTAGAACATGGTGAGATTGACAGCGCTTAAACCACCAGTAACTAAATTCTGTGCAAGAAATCTTGCACCAGTCAAATATATTGATATACTCTACCACACCAACATGTGTCTTGGTTTTAAACCCTCCACAAGTCTACCAAAATATTCATATTACCCTAATTTTTCCACTCTTCCTTCTTTTCTAGCATTTTTTGTTTTATATGTACATGTATCTGCTTTAGAGATATTCTGCTGTGTTTCTGGACTTGGCTTGATCAGAGGGGAGCAGACAGGTTGTGGTAGGAATCTTAATAACCTGTCAAACAGAGCATTTAAATATTGTTCATGTTCTTTTCTTTCCTTCCCATGGAACACAGATAGCCAGAAAGACAAATAGGAGAGGCCCCTTGGTATTTTCCCCTTGTTTGTGTGATCCTAAGGGTTTTGATGAACTGGCCTTTGCAAGTTCGCTGAAACTGTTCAAGCCAGCTTCAGCTGGATGTGACTTGTTTAATGATTTGGCAAGGATCCAAGGCATCAGAAATCAAAACAAAACAAAAAAGAGAAAAAAAAACTCAGATTAGATCAGCATACATCATAACAGTATAATCATTCAGCATCTTATCTGGTTACTTATTATAGGTTGTGCAGTGATAGAAATGGAAATAATTTACTCTGGCCACTCTGTGTTACTGTTAAATCATTTATGTGCTGTGAAAGGAATTGCAAACTGTTGAGATTCAAATACCCCTAACTGCATTCTCCCAAGGAGTTCTCTACCACCATCCTTCATTATATTTCATATTTTAAACATTTTCTTAGAGTGTGAGTTTTATTATCCATGTTCAAATTCAGCAAGCCTTACCTGTCTAGATAGATCACCATCAAGAAATATAGTAATGTAAAATAAAGCTACTTTTGACATTTTTATGGTACATGATATATGATAAAACATAATGTATTCATTTCTTTGTAATAATTTTTTAATTTTTGAAATAGCTGAATCTTTGAGGACCATTTAATACATAATTCCATAGATTTTAGTGATATCAGGTATCTTTCAAGTATCATTTTAATTGAGCTCTGGTGCTTTTTGTCACCATCAACTGTGAATCAAACAGGAATCTGTCAAATCTTATTGGGAGACAAATCATAGGCCAAAGAAAAAACTGGTTCACAAGTCATGCCTGATATATATTATATATTAAATAAGATTTAATCCCTGCCTTCATGAAGCATATGGTTAAATAAGATGGAGAAAATATATAAAAAGCTACAACACAAAAGTGTTATAAATTTAGGAAGAGGCAAAATGTGTTTTTTAAATTTTTTTAATTTTAATTTTTATTTTAAATGTCTTAAAACTTAGAATGTGTCATAATAAAGATTATTAGAACAGCTACATTTACTATGTGCTAACCACTGGTTTTCATACTTACATGTATTTTTATAAAACCAAAACTTTGGGAAATAGTCTATTGTACAGATAAGGAAAAGTGGCCCAGAAAAGTTAATCAACTTAGATAAAGTTTACAGCTTTTAGGTGGTAGATCTGTGTTTAATTAGCAAAATAATGAAATGATAAAAGTTCACCTCAGTACCAAAAAGATAGGGAGAGACATTTGAACAATGTCTGTAATTGTTTGTTGACTTCATTTGAAATCATTAATATTGACTAGTATAATTCAATCAATATGGGTGATGTTGACACAAAATGTTAATCCTAGGTGGTTTTGATATCAGGTATTTATCTCATCATGTGGCCAACACTGATAATAACCTAACATTGTAACAATGAGGTTTAAACAGAGAGATTTAAACATCTAATTAATTAATTCAAATTAATTAACTAATTAAACATCTAATTAATGGGATAGGAAAACAATCCATGTGAAATTTAGAGAGATTGGACCAGCACAATGACAATGGGGATAGCAAGGAGTTGAGAATAGAAGAGGGCAGGATTTCTATGAGATTTTTGTGAGAAAAAAAATCACAAATGATATTTGATAACTAATTTAGTAAAATGGAATATAGGAAAAATGAGTCAAAGATGACTGTAGTGTTTTGGGCTTGAATGAGCATAAGTAGTGAGGGAAGATTTTAGGGGATCAGCCAGCTTCACTTGGCACCCATAACACATTGTGCACATTTCTCTGTTCCCAGACCTCATCACATTGTATTTGTAACTATCTGTTTATAGGTCTTTCTTCCCCCTTAAATTCTAGTTCCTTATGCATCATGATTTATTTAGGCCCAACACCCAAGACCGTGGTCTGGACAAAGTTAAGTCTTCCATAAACATTCCTTTGGAATAAATTTTAAACATGTTGTAAAGAAGTTCTCATTGAATATGATATATATAAATATGAGTGATTAGTAGGCAGCTGGAAATACACAATGGACATTTTAGAATGGTATCACAACTGTAGAAGTAGACTTTGATTACCAGAAAGAAACAATATTTGATGTCCTGAGACCAGTTTAATACTTTGAATGAAATTGTGAAAGAGATAGCAAATCGAGTAGAACTGAGGGTAAAAGAAAACAGTAGAGGACATAGAGGAGAAAGGAATAGAAATGGGATTCAAAAAATGAGATCTTTATTTAAAGGAGTGGCTGATCAATAATTTCAAATGCTGAAGACTGAGCAAGTTTCTAATGGTCTGTAAGAATCCAGAGGAAATTTATGTTTTCTTATTATCCATTTTATTGCTATTGTAGAATATTATATTTGAAGAGATAGTACAGATGCTATATTAATTAGAAGATTTATTAAAAATTAGCTTTTTGTTTCATTTAATACATTTTGTGTACTCCTCAGAGGAAAGGAAAACATTTCCATAGCTAATCAGTTCAGATGAAAAATAATTAATACATCATAAACTATCACATTTCAAACCACCTTCATTTAATGACTTGACATGAACTATCCATTAACTTAAACAGACTTGAAGTTTACCCTTGTAACTTCCATACTACTATGTTACAATGGAAAAAAACAAAAAACGAAAAACAAAAAAAAACAATGTCAAAAAAATCATTAAAGTTCTCTGTTTCTATGGGATGCCTGGGTGGCTCAGTGGGTTAAGCCTCTGCTTTCAGCTCAGGTCATGATCTCAGGATTCTGGGTTCAAGTCCCTCATTGGGCTCTCTGCTCAGCAGGGAGCCTGCTTTCCCCTCTTCTCTCTCTCTGCCTGCTTATCTGCCTACTTGTGATCTCTCTCTGTCCATGAATAAATAAAAATCTTTTAAAAAATAATAAATAAAGTTCTCTGTTTCTTATCTCTTACCATTTCCTGTAGATTTTCCCTTTTAGACAAAAGGATTACAGGCTTTGAATGTGTTCTGAAGTCTTTTGTCTAGAGAAATTCAGCAGAGTACCTATTTAGTTGTCTTTTATTTGCATTTGAAATATTTAAAATGTGCTCATTATCCAGCCCTCTTTAATGTATTAAATAATGAAAACTAACTTCAAACATTCTTGCATATATTATTTTGAAAATACAATTGTTTTGTCACTGTTTTTTTAAATAATCACAAAATACCTCATCTCCTTAGAGAGCTAAGAACTCAGACCATTAAAGAAAAAGAATAACCAAAGCTATTAGCATTATAAGTATATTATTCTTATAATGTATCATTAGAAAAAACAATAGCAGACTTTATTAGGTAAGATATAACATATCAACCCAATTGGTTGTAATTGGTACATTCTAAGAAATAATCTCTATCCATGCATCCTGGAGTGCACATTTGTCCTCAAATTTGGAAAAATAATCCCAGAATGATTATCTTTTAAAAATCTACTCTGCATCAGAACTGTAATAGCATATTTTTAAAAAAATTTTTATTTTTTATTTTTATTTTTTATAAACATGTAATATATTTTTATCCCCGGGGTACAGGTCTGTGAATCGCCAGGTTTACACACTTCACAGCACTCACCCCAGCACGTGCCCTCCCCAATGTCCATAACCTCACCCACCTCTCCCAACCCCTCTTCCCCCAGCAACCCTCAGTTTGTTTTGTGAGATTAAGAGTCACTTATGGTTTGTCTCCCTCCCAATCCCATCTTGTTTCATTTATTCTTCTCCTACCCCCTTAACCCGCCCATGTTGCTTCTCCACTTCCTCATATCAGGGAGATAATATGATAGTTGTCTTTCTCCAATTGACTTACTTCGCTAAGCATGATACCCTCTAGTTCCATCCACATCGTGGCAAATGGCAAGATTTCATTTCTTTTGATGGCTGCATAGTATTCCATTGTGTATATATACCACATCTTCTTTATCCATTCATCTGTTGATGGACATCTAGGTTCTTTCCATAGTTTGGCTATTGTAGACATTGCTGCTATAAACATTCGGGTGCACGTGCCCCTTCGGATCACTACGTTTGTATCTTTAGGGTAAATACCCAGCAGTGCAATTGCTGGGTCATAGGGTAGTTCTATTTTCAACCTTTTGAGGAACCTCCATGCTGTTTTCCAGAGTGGTTGCACCAGCTTGCATTCCCACCAACAGTGTAGGAGGGTTCCCCTTTCTCCACACCCTTGCCAGCATCTGTCATTTCCTGACTTGTTAATTTTAGCCATTCTGACTGGTGTGAGGTGATATCTCATTGTGGTTTTGATTTGTATTTCCCTGATGCTGAGTGATGTGGAGCACTTTTTCATGTGTCTGTTGGCCATCTGGATGTCTTCTTTGCAGAAATGTCTGTTCATGTCCTCTGCCCATTTCTTGATTGGGTTATTTGTTCTTTGGGTGTTGAGTTTGCTAAGTTCTTTATAGATTTTGGACACTAGCCCTTTATCCGATATGTCATTTGCAAATATCTTCTCCCATTCTGTCAGTTGTATTTTGGTTTCATTAACTGTTTCCTTTGCTGTGCAAAAGCTTTTGATCTTGATAAAATCCCAATAGTTCATTTTTGCCCTTGCTTCCCTTGCCTTTGGCAATGTTCCTAGGAAGATGTTGCTGCAGCTGAGGTCAAAGCAGTTGCTACCTGTGTTCTCCTCAAGGATTTTGATGGATTCCTTTCTCACATTGAGGTCCTTCATTCATTTGAGTCTATTTTCATGTGTGGTGTAAGGAAATGATCCAATTTCATTTTTCTGCATGTGGCTGTCCAATTTTCCCAACACCATTTGTTGAAGAGGCTGTCTTTTTTCCATTGGACATTCTTTCCTGCTTTGTCGAAGATTAGTTGACCATAGAGTTGAGGGTCTATTTCTGGGCTCTCTATTCTGTTACATTGATCTATGTGTCTGTTTTTGTGCCAATACCATGCTGTCTTGATGATGACAGCTTTGTAATAGAGCTTGAAGTCCGGAATTGTGATGCCACCAACTTTGGCTTTCTTTTTCAATATTGCTTTGGCTATTCGAGGTCTTTTCTGGTTCCATATAAATTTTAGGATTATTTGTTCCATTTCTTTGAAAAAAATGGATGGTACTTTGATAGGAATTGCATTAAATGTGTAGATTGCTTTAGGTAGCATAGACATTTTCACAATATTTATTCTTCCAATGCAGGAGCATGGAACGTTTTTCCATTTCTTTGTGTCTTCCTCAATTTCTTTCATGAGTACTTTATAGTTTTCTGAGTATAGATTCTTAGTATCTGGTTAGGTTTATTCCTAGGTATCTTATAGTTTTGGGTACAATTGTAAATGGGATTGACTCCTTAATTTCTCTTTCTTCTGTCTTGTTGTTGGTGTAGAGAAATGCAACTGATTTCTGTGCATTGATTTTATATCCTGACACTTTACTGAATTCCTGTACAAGTTCTAACAGTTTTGGAGTGGAGTCTTTTGGGTTTTCCACGTATAGTATCATATCATCTGTGAAGAGTGATAGTTTGATTTCTTCTTTGCCTATTTGGATGCCTTTAATTTCCTTTTGTTGTCTGATTGCTGAGGCTAGGACTTCTAGTACTATGTTGAATAGCAGTGGTGATAACGGACATCCCTGCCGTGTTCCGGACTTTAGTGGAAAAACTTTCAGTTTTTCTCCACTGAGAATGATATTTGCGGTGGATTTTTCATAGATGGCTTTGATAATATTGAGGTATGTGCCCTCTATCCCTGCACTTTGAAGAGTTTTGATTAGGAAGGGATGCTGTACTTTGTCAAATGCTTTTTCAGCATCTATTGAGAGTATCATACGGTTCTTGTTCTTTCTTTTATTAATGTGTTGTATCACATTGATTGATTTGTGGATGTTGAACCAACCTTGCAGCCCTGGAATCAATCCCACTTGGTCGTGGTGAATAATCCTTTTAATGTACTGTTGAATCCTATTGGCTAGTATTTTGGCGAGAATTTTTGCATCTGTGTACATCAAGGATATTGGTCTGTAGTTCTCTTTTTTGATGGGATCCTTGTCTGGTTTTGGGATCAAGGTGATGCTGGCCTCATAAAATGAGTTTGGAAGTTTTCCTTCCATTTCTATTTTTTGGAACAGTTTCAGGAGAATAGGAATTAGTTCTTCTTTAAATGTTTGGTAGAATTCCCCCGGGAAGCCATCTGGCCCTGGCCTTTTGTTTGTTTGGAGATTTTTGATGACTGTTTCAATCTCCTTACTGGTTATGGGTCTGTTCAGGTTTTCTATTTCTTCCTGGTTCAGTTGTGGTAGTTTATATGTCTCTAGGAATGCATCCATTTCTTCCAGATTGTCAAATTTGTTGGCGTAGAGTTGCTCATAGTATGTTCTTATAATTGTCTGTATTTCTTTGGTGTTAGTTGTGATCTCTCCTCTTTCATTCATGATTTTATTTATTTGGGTCCTTTCTCTTTTCTTTTTGATAAGTCTGGCCAGGGGTTTATCAATATTATTAATTCTTTCAAAGAACAAGCTCCTAGTTTCGTTGATTTGTTCTATTGCTTTTTTGGTTTCTATTTCATTGATTTCTGCTCTGATCTTTATGATTTCTCTTCTCCTGCTGGGTTTAGGGTTTCTTTCTTGTTCTTTCTCCAGCTCCTTTAGGTGTAGGGTTAGGTTGTGTACTAGAGACCTTTCTTGTTTCTTGAGAAAGGCTTGTACTGCTATATATTTTCCTCTCAGGACTGCCTTTGTTGTGTCCCACAGATTTTGAACCGTTGTGTTTTCATTATCATTTGTTTCCACGAATTTTTTCAATTCTTCTTTAATTTCCTGGTTGACCCATTCATTCTTTAGAAGGATGCTGTTTAGTCTCCATGTATTTGGGTTCTTTTCAAATTTCCTCTTGTGATTGAGTTCTAGCTTCAGAGCATTGTGGTCTGAAAATATGCAGGGAATGATCCCAATCTTTCGATACTGGTTGAGACCTGATTTAGGACCAAGGATGTGATCTATTCTGGAGAATGTTCCACGTGCACTAGAGAAGAATGTGTATTCTGTTGCTTTGGGATGAAATGTTCTGAATATATCTGTGATGTTCATCTGGTCCAGTGTGTCATTCAAGGCCTTTATTTCCTTATTGATCTTTTGCTTGGATGATCTGTCCATTTCAGTGAGGGGAGTGTTAAAGTCCCCTACGATTATTGTATTATTGTTGATGTGTCTCTTTGATTTTGTTATTAATTGGTTTATATAGTTGGCTGCTCCAACATGAGGGGCATAGATATTTATGATTGTTAGATCTTCTTGTTGGACAGATCCTTTGAGTATGATATAGTGTCCTTCCTCATCTCTTATTATAGTCTTTGGCTTAAAATCTATTGATATGATATAAGGATTGCCACCCCTGCTTTCTTCTGATGTCCATTAGCATGGTAAATTGTTTTTCACCCCCTCACTTTAAATCTGGAGATGTCTTTGGGTCTAAAATGAGTTTCTTGTAGGTAACATATAGATGGTTTTTTTTTTTTTAATCCATTCTGATACCCTGTGTCTTTTGATTGGGGCATTTAGCCCATTAACATTCAGGGTAACTATTCAGAGATATGAATTTAGTGCCATTGTATTGCCTGTAAGGTGACTGTTACTGTATATTGTCTCTGTTCCTTTCTGATCTACTACTTTTAGGCTCTCTCTTTGCTTAGAGGACCCCTTTCAATATTTCCTGTAGAGCTGGTTTGGTGTTTGCAAATTCTTTCAGTTTTTCTTTGTCCTGGAAGCTTTTTATCTCTCCTTCTATTTTCAATGATAGCCTAGCTGGATATAGTATTCTTGGCTGCATGTTTTTCTTGTTTAGTGCTCTGAATATATCATGCCACTCTTTCTGTCCTGCCAGGTCTCTGTGGATAAGTCTGCTGCCAATATTTTTACCATTGTATGTTACAGACTTCTTTTCCTGGGCTGCTTTCAGGATTTTCTCTTTGTCACTAAGACTTGTATATTTTACTATTAGGTGATGGGGTGTGGACCTATTCTTGTTGATTTTGAGGGGGGTTCTCTGTACCTCCTGGATTTTGATGCTTGTTCCCTTTGCCATATTAGGGAAATTCTCTCCAATAATTCTCTCCAATATACCTTCTGCTCCCCTCTCTTTCTTCTTCTTCTGGAATCCCAATTATTCTAATGTTGTTTCGTCTTATGGTGTCACTTATCTTTCGAATTCTCCCCTCGTGGTCCAGTAGCTGTTTGTCCCTCTTTTGCTCAGCTTCTTTATTCTCTGTCATTTGGTCTTCTATATCACTAATTCTTTCTTCTGCCTCATTTATCCTAGCAGTGAGAGCCTCCATTTTTTACTGTACCTCATTAATAGCTTTTTAAATTTCAACTTGGTTAGATTTTAATTCTTTTATTTCTCCAGAAAGGGCTTTTATATCTCCTGAGAGGGTTTCTCTAATATCTTCCATGCCTTTTTTGAGCCCAGCTAGAACCTTGAAAATCGTCATTCTGAACTCTATATCTGACATATTACCAATGTCTGTATTGATTAGGTCCCTAGCCTTTGGTACTGCCTCTTATTCCTTTTTTCGTGGTGAATTTTTCCACCTTGTCATTTTGTCCAGATAAGAGTATATTAAGGAGAAAGTAAGATACTAAAAGGGTGGCAAAGACTCCAGGAAAATACGCTTTAACCAAATCAGAAAAGGTCCTAAATCATGGGGGGGAGAAAGGGGATAAAAAGAGGTTAAAAAAAAAAAAAAAAAAAAGAAAGAAAAAAAAAGAAACAATTAAAAAAAGAAAACGAATAAAGAAAAAATATAAAAAAGAAAAAATTTATATATATTAGATAAACTAGTTAATAAACATTAAAAAAGAAAAGGGTAAAAGTTAAAAAAAATTTAGCAGAAGAAGAAAAAAAATTGAAAAAGAAGAAAAAAATGAAGTTAACTGCAAGACTAAAGAATCATAGGGAGAAAGCCATGAGTTCTGTGCTTTGCTTCCTCCTCCTCTGAAATTCCGCTGATCTCCTTGGTATTGAACCTGCACTCCTTGGTAGGTGAACTTGGTCCTGGCTGGGTTTCTTGTTGATCTTCTGGGGGAGGGGCCTGTTGTAGTGATTCTCAAGTGTCTTTGCCCCAGGCAGAGTTGCACCGCCCTTACCAGGGGCCGGGCTGAGTAATCAGCTCGGGTTTGCTTTCGGGAGCTTTTGTTCCCTGAATGCTTTCCGTAGGGTTCCAGAGGACAAGAATGAAGATGGCGGCCTCCCAGTCTCTGGCCCGGAGGAGCCGAGAGCTCGGGGCCCCACTCCTCAGTGTGTCCTCAGAGAATAGCGCCAAATTACTCCCGTCTCCCTGGCCTCCGGCCACGCTCTGAGCTGACAGAGTCTGAGACCAGTTCAAGGTAACCCCGAGCTTAGAGCTCACTCCTCAGCTCTGTCTCTGTAGCCGGCTTCCCCGTTCTAATACCTGTAAGCTCTGTGACACTCAGACACCCCTGATCCTTCTGTGACCCTGCGGGACCTGAGGCCATGCTGACCCCGTGTGGGCTTCACCCCGGTTTAGCCTCTGGAGCGATGTCCCTCAGCGGAACAGACTTTTAAAAGTCCTGATTTTGTGCTCCGTTGCTCCGCTGCTTGCTGGGAGCCGGCCCCTCCCCCCACAGTCTATCTTCCCGTCGTTTTGGATTCACTTCTCCGCCAGTCCTACCCTTCAGAAAGTGGTTGATTTTCTGTTTCTAGAATTGCTGTTCTTCTTCTCTTCGATCTCCCGTTGGATTTGTGGGTGTTTGCAATCTTTAGATAAGCTATCTAGCTGATCTCCTGAACCTGAAGTAGTCTCAGCTGCTACTTCTCCGCCATTTTGACTCCTCCCCTCCTGTAATAGCATATTAATAGCTTTAGGCCAGATATAAAAAAAACTCAGAAAGATTAAAATCTAGATTATATACAATGAAGAAATAATCAGTATGTTGGGGGCAGTGGTGAGAAACTCACAAAAATACAAAGAAATAACTAATAAGAAAAAGCAGTTAAGATATAGAGGATAGGGGCACCTTGGTGGCTCATTCAGTTAAGCAGCTGCCTTTGGCTCAGTTCATGATCCCAGTGTCCTTGAATTGAGTCCCACATCATGCTCCCTGTTCCATGGGGAGCCAGCTTCTCTCTCTCCCTCTGACTGCTGCTCCACCTGGTAGTTCTCTCTCTCTCTCTCTCTCTCTGTCAAATAAATAAATAAAATCTTAAAAAAAAAAAAAAGGATATACAGGATATATTGAAAGGCTCCAAGCCAGGTCTAAAAATAGATCCACATTTGGGGCACTGGGGTGGCACAATTGCCTGAGCATCTGGCTCTGGATCAGGTCTTGATATTGGCAGTGAGATCAAGCATCACATCTGGCTCTACAATCCATGCAGAATCTGTTTGAGTCTCTCCCTCTTCCTCTGTCTCTCCCAACACTTTCTCTCTAAAAAATAAATAAATCTTTAAAAAAAAAAATAGATCTACAGGAAAAAAAAATTTAAATAATAAAATTAAATAAAGATAAATCAACAGGAAATGAATGGAAGGAAAAGAGAAAAAGTATATTTGAAAAGATGATAACTGCAAATTTCCAGAATTCAAGAGTTAGTGGCCTTCACTTTTAAAACACACTTTGGTTTTTAGTGGTTTTTTAAGAAAGATTTTATGTATTTATTTGAGAGAGAGGGAGAGCACAGAGGGAGAGTAAGATGGAGAAGCACACTCCCCGCTGACCAGAGAGCCTGATGTGGGGCTTGATTCCAGAACCCTGAGACCATGACCTGAGCTGAAGGCAGACACTTAACTGACTGAGCACCCCAGGCACCCTGAAAACACACTTTGAATAGTGAGCAGGATAGAGAAATAAATATAAAATCATATCAAGTCTCATTATAATGGATCTGTAGAACATAAAGGATAAAGAAGAATCTTTAAAATGACCATAAAGATAGATTACCTTAAAAAGAAAAGATATTTTATACTTCTAAAAATCTTCACAACAGAAACAATAAATGCCAGATTATATAATGGTGTTGGAGGAAAATAACTTTGAATCTTACGCTCAACTATACAAGCATTCAAGAAGGTGAGCAAAACTACAGATGCTCACTACAAAACCAGAAAAAGATACAAGAAAATAAGAAACAAAGATAACCAAGAAGGAGACACAGACATACAAAATTACAGCTAGCATACAAGTTGATAAATATGTTTTTAACAACCAATTATAGAGAGGTTTAGTAATATTTTGGTTTTCAAGAGTTTATTTATTTATTTATTTTTAAAGATTTTATTTATTTATTTGACAGACAGAGATCACAAGTAGGCAGAGAGGCAGGCAGAGAGAGAGGAAGGGAAGCAGGCTCCCTGCTGAGCGGAGAGCCGGATGCGGGACTCGATCCCAGGACCCTGGGATCATGACCTGAGCCGAAGGCAGCGGCTTAACCCACTGAGCCACCCAGGCGCCCGGTTTTCAAGAGTTTAATCCAAAAGTATATACTGACAGTAATAAAATGGTCGATTGTATCATTTACTGGATAATTAAAGTATACAAAGATCTATGTCAAATATGAAAGGAAGAGAAACATATCTAATAACCTGAGCTTAATAAAATTTATTTATAAGTTAATAATTTATAGTTTTCAAAGCTAAAATGGAAAAAGCAGAATATGGAAAATGTACCAACATTGTATTGAGATAAAAAAGAGAGAAAAACAGTAAATAGAAGCACAAAATACCTATTTAGTAATGAGACCATATATATCAGTAATCACAATATGTAACACGTTTATTGAACATGTTGAACTTAGTTAAATGCAATCTAGAAATAGACTTGTTTTCCTCCCACTAATCCCCTTCAGACTTCTTCTGTATGATCTACTTTTTCCCAGAGAGATCCCATAGCTTTTTGTCCATTTCAAGTATTAGTAAACAAGCTTCATTTTCAGGTATTAAAAGTCTAGTCCACTCTGAATACAAATTTCAATTTTTCTTTCAGTTTAGAGTTTCTACCCTTCATTTATGTAGCTCAGACCTGACCAAGCCATTGGAACTTGAAATGGGGAAAGAGTTTCATGGTTTACGTTTTAAGATTCCTCCCTCCTGTTGTTCCCCTTCCATATTCTATAAATTACCTTACCTCCTCCAGGGTTGCAGTGGAGAGATGTGGGTAAGGTTACGGGGAATTTAATTATAACTGTCATATGCCCATTGCCTTGGGAAATGTCTGAAGGCTGGTTATCTTGCATGGAGTGCAAAACAAACAGAAAACAATTAACAAGTTGGCAAGAGAAAGCATTTTATCTATCAATAATTATATTAAGTATAAATAAATTAAACTCCCCAATAAAAGGCATAGATTGGGTGAATGGATTAAAAGAAAACAAGATCTAGTGATATGCTCTTTACAATAGACTGACTTTAAATATAAAGACACACATAATCTGAAAGGGAAGCAATGGAAAAAGATGTGCCATACCAGTGGCATCCATACTAGGATGACTATACTTGTATCATACAAAATAGACTTTAAAAACTGCCACTATAAACAAAGAAGGACATTATATAATGATAAAAGAGTCAATTCAACAGGAATATATAATATTATAAATATATATGCATCCCAGATCAGAGTACCTAAATATATAAAACAAATATTGACATATCTGAGGGGAGAAACTGACAGCAATACAATAATAGTAAAAAACTTAAATACTCCACTTCTGATAATGAAAAGAATGTCCAGGCAGAAAATCAATAAAGAAAGAGATAACTTAAACAATATTATAGACCAAATGGACTTAACAGGCATGTATAGAACATCCCACCCAACAGCAACAGATTGATTACATGTTAGGTCACAAAACAAGTCTTAATAAATTTTAAAAGATTGGAATCTTACCAAGTATCTTCTCAGACTACAGAGGAATGAAACTAGAAATCAATAAGAAAAAGGAAATGGGAAAATTCACAAACATGTAGAGTAAACAACATACTCTTGAACAACCATTGACTAAAGAGGAAGTCCAAAAGGACTTCTAAAAATACACTGAGACAAACAAAAATACAACTTAGCAAAATTTATGGGATGCAACAAAAGGAGTACTAAGAGGAAAGTTATTAGCAATCAATATCTACATTTAAAAAGAAGAAAGATCTTAAGTAAACAACCTAACTTTACAACTCAAGGAACTGGAGGGGGAGAGGGCAAACTAAACCCAAAATTAGAAGGAAGGAAATAATAAATATTAGAGTGGAAATAAATGAAATAATAGAAAAATAATAGAAAAAAAAATGATAAAACTCAGAGTTGTATTTTGGAAAGACAAAATTGACATACTCTTAGCTACCCTGAAAAAGAAGAGAAAAGACTCCAAAATGAGAAATGAAAAAGGAAACATTACAATGGATGACACAGAAATAAAAGGGTTCATATAAGGGACTATTATAAACAATTACATACCAACAACATATTGGGTAACATGGAAGAAACGGATAAACTCCTGGAGACATACAGCCTACCAACCCCGAATCACAAAGAAATAGAATAACAAATAAGGAGATTGAATCAGTAACCAAAAACCTTTTAACAACAACAAAAAAAGCCCAGAATCAGAGAGCTTCATGGGTGAAGTCTACCAGATATTCAGAGAACTAATGCCAGCACTTCTTAAGCTCTTCCAAAAAAAGAATAAGAGAGAACACTCCCAAACTTATTTTATGAGTCCAGCATCACCTAATTCCATAGCCAAAGATAATAAAGGAAAAGAGCACTATAGGCCAGTATTTTTGATGAACATAGATATAAAAATCCTCAACAAAATATTAGTAAACTCAATTCTACAGCACATTAAAAGAATCATACACCACCACCAAGTGGTATTTATCCCTGGAATGAAAAGGATGGCTCAAAATATGAAAAGCAATCAGTGTGATATACCACATTGACAAAATAGAAGACAAAAACCACATGATCACCTCAATAGATGTAGAAAAAGCTTTTGATGAAATTCAACATGATTTCGTAATAAAAACTCTTAACAAAATGGGTACAGAAGAAACATACATCAACACAGAAAAGTCTATATATGAAAACCCACCACAAGCATCATAATCAATGGGGGGAAAGCTTTTTTCCCAAGATCCAGGAGTAGGTAAGGATGCCCACTCTTGCCATTGCTATTTAACATAGTACTAGAAGTCCTAGCCAGAGAAAATGGGCAGAAAAAAGAAACAAAAGGCAGCCAAATAAAACAAAACAGGCAATCAAACCAGAAGGGGAGAACTAAAATGATCTCTGTTTGCAGATAACATGAATCCTGTATGTAGAAAACCATAAAAACTCCACCGAAATATAGTTAGAACTTCTAACAATTATTAAATAACTTCAACTAATTTGTAAAGTTGCAGCATACAAAAACATACAAAAGTCAGTGATATTACTATGCATTAACAACAAATTATCCAAAAGAGAACAAAAGAAAGTAATCCCATTCACATAAGTAGCAAAAAACATATAATACTTAGGAATTAACCTAACCAAAGGGGTGAAAAACTTGTACATTGCAAATTATAAAACATGATGAAGAAAATGTTCATTTTGTATTCATTCATAAATTGGAAGAGTTAATATTATTACAATGTTCATACTACCCAAAGCTATCTACAGATTTAATTCAACCCCCACTAAGATCCCAATATGGAACACCTCAAATAACCAAAGAAATCTTGAGAAAGAAGAGCAAAGCTGGAAGCATCATACTACCTGATTTCAAATTATATCACAAAACTATAGTAACCAAACAGTATGGCATAAAAACAGATATATAGACTAGTGGAAAAGAATAGAGAACCCAGAAAAAATGCACATGTTTATGGTCAACAGATCTTTGGTAAGGGTGCCAAGAAAACACAATGGGGAAAGGATAGTCTCTTCAAGAAATGGTGCTAGGAAAACTGACTATCAACTTGCAAAAGAACGAAATAGACCTATCTCAGGCCCATACACAAAAAATAACTAAAAATGGATGAAAGACTCAAATATAGGAAACCATAAAACTCCTGAAAGAAAACATAGGGGAAAACCTTCTTGATGTTTTTCCTGGCAATGATTTTTCCACACTGAAATACAATACCAAAAACACAGGTAACTAAAATAAATATAGACAAGCAGGGATACATCAAACTAGAGAGCTTCTACACACCGAAGGAAACAATAAAATAAAAAAAACAACCTAGGGAATGGGAAAATAATATTTGCAAATCATATATCCAATAAGGGGTTAATATTCACAATGTGTAAGGACAACATACATGCCTGAACTACAAATAACCTGATTAAATAATGAGCAAAAGACCTAAATAGACAAAGAAGAAATTCAAATGGCTAACAGGTGTAAGAAAAGGTGTTTAGCATCTCTAGTCATTTCAGGGAAATGCAAATCAAAACCACAATGAGATATCACCTCACACCTGCAAAATGGCCATTATCAAAAAGATAAGATTGGGTTAGGCGCCTGGGTGGCTCAGTGGGTTAAGCTGCTGCCTTCGGCTCAGGTCATGATCTCAGGGTCCTGGGATCGAGTTCCGCATCGGGTTCTCTGCTGGGCGGAGATCCTGCTTCCCTCTCTCTCTCTCTGCCTGCCTCTCCATCTACTTGTGATCTCTCTCTGTCAAATAAATAAATAAAATCTTTAAAAAAAATAATAAAAATAAAAATAAAAAAAGATAAAAGATAGCAAGTGTTGGTGAAAATGTGGAGGAAAGAGAACTGTTGTACACTGACAGTGGGAATGTAAATTAGTATAGCCATTATGGAAAACACTATGGAGTGCCTCAAAAAATTAAAAATAGGACTACAATATGATCTAGGAATCCCACATTGGGTATATATCCAAAGAAATAAAATCATTACCTTGAAGAGATTTCTGCACTCCTATGTCATTGCAGCATTATTCACGATAGCCAGGATATGAAAACAATCTTAATGCTCTTTGATAATGGATTTTTTTATCCATCCATATATATATGGAATATTAGCTTTAAAAAAGAAAGAAATCTGGGGCACCTGGGTGGCTCAGTGGGTTAAAGTCTCTGCCTTCGGCTCAGGTCATGATCCCAGGGTACTGGGATCAAGTCCTGCATCAGGCTGTCTGCTCAGCAGGGAGCCTGCTTCCCCCCAATCTCTCTCTGCTGGCTTCTCTACCTATTTGTAATCTCTGTCTGTCAAATAAATAAATAAAATCTTTTAAAAAAATAAAAAAGTAAAATAAAAAAGAAATCCTGCCATTTGCAAAAACATGGATGGAGCTAGAGGACATTATGCTAAGTGAAATAAGGAAGACACAGAAGGAGAACTACTGTATTGATCCCACTTATACATGGAATCTAAAGTAGTCAGATTCATGGAATGATAGACATAAATATATAGCTTTAAGTGTCCAGTACTGTCTCAGCCTATCAGTAACCTATGTTGTGGTTCAACCAGCCCTTGTGGTTCATACTATGACTACAAGACATTCTTCAGCAGCACCCATTAGGAAACTGAAAAAAACAAAAGTTTATTACTCTAAAAACCTAGCACATAGCAAAAAACCTGGGGACACATAACAAAGTGGCAGGGAAAGAGAGCGAGCATGGGCCTGGGTTTCTGCTTATTGGGGGTTGAGAGTTGAGGGCCTGGGGTTTTGTGGGCTCAATCTTAACTGGTGAACTTTAAACATAAGAGCAGGAATTTAAGACATGGGAAATGAAAAAACAAGTGGCCCAAATGGTCAGTTATTAAAATCAACCAAAATTTCTAAAACAAAAAAGCCTTGGTTTGAGGAGGAGGCCAAGCACTTAATTCATGTGGGTGGCAATGTGCTTATTTGAGACAGCTGTAAACTGTCTGACAAAAAAGGGAAAACTTTTTTGAAATAGATGGCCTTGGAAATCAAAGCTTAAATCAGGCATTTACATTACAATTAAAAAAAAAAAAAGCTGTCAGGACTTACACTATGATTTACCCTGTGATACCAGAGCATCAGAGTCAGTGGTGGAGATCTTTACTGCCTGGATAGATGATGCACTAAAAGTCAGGGGTAGGGCATTTTGCAACCTAGAAATTGCACTTCTAAATAGGATTATAATAGCAAATCCTATAATAATTATACAGGCAATAGTCTAAAAACCCAGTCCATAACTCTGTCCCAAACTTGAAGGGTCTGACAATGAAACTAAGTCAGTGATCTTGAAGGATTTAGGAATCTATTCAAAGGTTGGGATCAAATTGGGGCACCACTTTGGTTTAACATCTGACTCTTGATTTCAGCTCAGGCATGATCTCACGGTTGTGGGATCAAGCCCGTGTGGGGCTTCAGATTTTCTTGCTCACTCTCCCTCGGCCCCCTCACCCAACTTGCACTCTCTCTTTAAAAAAAAAAAAAAAAGAAAAGAAAAGATTAGGGTCATATTGTTTAATATTTTAACATTTTGGGCTATCTGGTCTAAGTAGGTCTGATTCTATCCTGAATTGATAAGATGTTCCATATACCATTGAACCAGTCTTAGTCCTAAGAATAGGTCAGTTCCGTGAAAATTTGTGTCTCATTTCAGGAGGCTGTGATGAAGATGGGTTCCCCAAGTTAGGCCTATATCATGCAAATATTTGCATCAGATATTTAATAAGAGACATTTCCATGGAAACAAAAGAAAAAAATGAAGGTTAATGATTGGACCAGATTATAATCCCAATTTCTAAATTCTGAAGATAGCCAGTACAAAAGATTTCTAGATGTTGGATTTGAAGCATCTTTAGATGGAGGAAGGGCAGACAGGGGCAATGTGATAGATTTTCCTCATCTGCAGTTTGGATGTCTCTGGTGATCTTGCTGAGTGGTCCATACAGCAATAGACATGGAGATTATTCATACATGAGTTGTTGTGATGATTTCTCTGAAATTTTATCAAGTTGTCCTACTTTAGTTTGCATGGATTTGGAGAAAAAAGACAGTTTTAGTTCAATGGTTCCAAGTCAGAAGGGTGAAAGAAAAATTAGAAACCTCAGTTTGGAAAGTTGTAGCCAGATATCAGAGGAAATGAGAATTCAGTACCTACCCCAGTTTATAGGTAGAAAACAAAATCTCAAAACAGTTAACAAAACTAGAATCTAATATCCAAAAGTGAGTATTATAGTTTCTGCTGAAACATAATTTTTCTCTGTACAATCACCTCCATTTCTATCAAAGATAACCACAAGAAGACTAATGTGTTTGTAAAGTAAGTCTAGTTTCAGGGTGCCTGGGTGGCTCAGTCAGCTGAGTGTCTGCCTTTTTCAAAGAGTGGGAGCAAACAAAATTTGGAGCAAACAAAATTTGTATGGAATCAGAAGAGACCCCAAATTGCTAAGGAAATGTTGAAAAGAAAAACAAAACTGGGGGCATCACTTTGCCTGATTTCAAGCTTTAATACGAAGCTGTGATCACCAAGACAGCATGGTACTGGCACAAAAACAGACACATAGACCAGTGGAACAGAGTAGAGAGCCCAGATATGTACCCTCAACTCTATGGTCAAATAGTCTTCGACAAAGCAGGAAAAAATATACAGTGGAAAAAAGACAGTCTCTTCAATAAATGGTGCTGGGAAAATTAGACAGCTATGTGTCGGAGAATATAACTTGACCATTCTCTTACACCATACACAAAGATAAACTCAAAATGGATAAAAGACCTCAACGTGAGACAGGAATCCATCAGAATCCTAGAGGAGAACATAGGCAGTAACCTCTTCGACATCGGTCACAGCAACTTCTTTCAAGATATGTCTCCAAAGGCAAAGGAAACAAAGCGAAAATGAATTTTGGGGACTTCATCAAGATCAAATCTTCTGCACAGCAAAGGAAACGGTCAACAAAACAAAAAGGCAACCCACGGAATGGGAGAAGATATTCACAAATGACAATACAGACAAAGGGCTGATATCCAGGATCTATAAAGAACTCCTCAAACTCAAGACACACAAAACAGATAATCATGTCAAAAAATGGGCAGAAGACATGAACAGACGCTTCTCCAATGAAGACATACAAATGGCTAATAGACACATGAAAAAATGTTCATCATCACTAGCCATCAGGGAGATTCAAATCAAAACCACATTGAGGTACCACCTTACACCAGTTACAATGGCCAAAATTAATAAGACAGTAAACAACATGTGTTGGAGAGGATGTGGAGAAAGGGGAACCCTCTTACACTTGGTGGGAATGCAAGCTGGTGCAGCTACTTTGGAAAACAGTGTGGAGATTCCTTTAAAAATTAAAAATAGAGCTTTCCTATGACTCTGCAATTGCACTACTGGGTATTTACCCCAAAGATACAGATGTAGTGAAAAGAAGGGCCATCTGTACCCCAATGTTCATAGCAGCAATGGCCACAGTCACCAAACTGTGGAAAGAACCAAGATGCCCTTCAATAGATGAATAGGTAAGGAAGATGTGGTCCATATACACTATGGAGTATTATGCCTCCATCAGAAAGGATGAATACCCAACTTTTGTAGCAACATGGACGGGACTGGAAGAGATTATGCTCAGTGAAATAAGTCAAGCAGAGAAAGTAAATTATCATATGGTTTCTCTTATTTGTGGAGCATAAGGAATAACACGGAAGACATGGGGAGATGGAGAGGAGAAGGGAGTTGGGGGAAATTGGAGGGGGAGACGAACCATGAGAGACTGTGGATTCTGAAAAACAATCTCAGGGTTTGGGAGGGGCTGGGGGTGGGACGTTGGGTGAATCTGGTGGTGGGTATTATGGAGGGCACGTATTGCATGGAGCACTGGGTGTGGTGCATAAACAATGAATTCTGGAACACTGAAAAGAAATTTAAAAAATAAATTAAAAATTTTTTTAAAAAGATAGATTGTGACAATACCTGCACTGGCAAATTTTATTTAGTACTTAATTCAGTAAATTGCTAGGTCAGGCACAGTGGATAAAACCAGTCCTTAAATTATATTTGGAAAAAAATGTCTATTTTCAATAAACTTGACCTGATTATTTATACAAATGTAGCAAGAATAGTGATAGACCAAATAGGCTCTTCTAAGTCTGCTTTGCTTCTAAGTTTTCTTCTAAGACTTCTTACAAAAGATCTCAGATTGAATTTTTAAAAGCCTCTCTAGACTAAGAAGCCAAGAATTCAGACTCAGAGCTCAACCATTGGATTTCATCTGCAATACTTATAGATTTGGGTGAATTCTCTGTACTTGAGTTCTCTAAAATATCCTGAGGTTCCTGGATCTGCGAGAAACCGAGCTTCTTTATTCAAATAAGGCTGCTGGGAACCCTGTAAGCAAGGTATTAGGCTAATTTTTCCAAGGGGCTTTATTGGCTCCATAAAGTCAACCTTTCCTTAAAGTTGTCTGGTCACCTGAATCTATGCATATCTCTTTTTATAAAAAAAATATTTTATTTATTTATTTGACAGTTAGAGATCACAAGTAGGCAAAGAGGCAGGCAGAGAGAGGAGGAAGCAGGCTTCCTGCTGAGCAAAGAGCCTGACTCAGGGCTCAATCACAGGACCCTGGGATCATGACCTGAGCTGAAGGCAGAGGCTTTAACCCACTGAGCCACCCAGGCACCCCTGCATATCTCTTTTAAATAAAACCTTGGTAATATAACAAGTGTTTCCAGTTAGGTCCTATTATAAGACAGATTCTTACTGATCGTATGCAAATAACCATATTTCCATGAGAATAAGAATACTCACTGAGGGTTTCCAAATTCTGTAATGATCAGGTAGAGAAAAAAAATAACTGTTTGACCTTTATTCATGAAGATATACTTCACCAAATTACTCTAAGTCCTGATTAGCTTAAGAGGAAAAAAAAAGTCTTTTTATTTATTTATATTTTATTTTTTTAGATTTTATTTATTTATTTGACAGAGAGAGAGATCACAAGTAGGCAGACAGGCAGGCAGAGAGAGAGGAAGGGAAGCAGGCTCACTGCTGAGCAGAGAGCCCAATGCGGGGCTCAATCCCAGGACCCTGAGATCATGACTTGAGCTGAAGGCAGAGGCTTTAACCCACTGAGCCACCCAGGCACCCCAAAAAAGTCTTTTTAAATTTGGAAAAAAATTGAACCATCACTCTTTCAAATAAAAGTCATACAAAATTATAATCATCCTCATCAGTTCATTCAGTCCTATGAAATTAATCTTTGTTGATCTTGATAATTCCCTAGCAGTTTTATGAATCCAGTTTTTCCTTAGAAACAAAGTGCCACTATTTAAAAATGATATAATTATTTAAAAGATCCCAGAAAATTGCTAACAAAAATACTGAAACTAAAAAGATAATTCAACAAGTTTGGTGGGTACATATACACACAAAAATTACTAGGATTCCCTTAACCAACTTAAGAAGTTAAATTAAAAATTGAAGTACTTTTTTTTATCAAATATAATCAAAATAGAAACCCAAATTAAAAGGTGCCTAGAATCGGGCTCTTTGCTCAGCGGGGAGCCTGCTTCCCTCTCTCCCTCTCCGCCTGCCTCTTTGTCTACTTGTGATCTCTCTCTGTCAAATAAATAAATAAAATCTTAAACAAACAAAAAAAAAGGTGCCTAGAAATTTCTAGCAAGAAATCTCAAAATCTTAATGTAAAGAAATGGCAAAACATTATTGATGGACATTAGAAGACCTGGATACGTGGAAAGGTATCTCATGTTTCTGGATGGAAGGTCTCACTGTTGTAAAGGTTAAATTGTTCTTTATATGAATGTATGCATTCAGTGCAATTCCAAACCAATTACAAAAAAGACCTCTTCATGAAACTTAACAAGCTGTTCTTAAAATCTATATAGAATAATACAGATGAGATCTTCCCATCTGCAGAGAACTTGTGCTGTGTCCAACCTGCTATGGCAATGTCGCAAACCAGGGAATACTATGTCCAGGTGGGTTCAGGTGTCAAAGCCAATTCTTGTTCCACCCAAGCCAAAATTTTTCAAACTTAACAGAAATAAGCTGCTATTTAAAGCCTTATCTGCTTGCCTTTGTCTCCCTCATTTGGTTTTTAGAACCTGGAAGGGAAGATGTGTTATATTCTGCTGCAGCCACCTATGCCATATCCTCCAATTGATTATACAGCAGATTTTATTTCCAATTGCCCAACTTCTTTGACTCTCAGTTGAGTCAGAAGTTGGCTAAGGAGAATGAGGGATGTAGTAAATATAAAAACTATATAATGTTATATTACTTTCTATATTTTTTCATAAATATTTTAAATATGCATAGATATCAAGATTCGAAATAATTGAGATATATATGTGTATGTGTATACATATGCACACACACACACACATTCACTCACACATGCCTGCAAATAGTTGACTTTTTCAGAATAGATTTCTCACAATTATTTAAAATCAGCTAATAATAGTGAATTCAGAGAACCTGGCTGAACAAGTATCATATTTAAAACAAAGTCAGAAATTTCATGCTGGAGAAATAAGCAACTTCTATATTTCTACTCACATGAATCAGATATAAAGGATACTCTGGAATCAAAGGCATCCGGGTTTGGAGTCAACAAGGAATAGCTTTGTGTCATTTCTAGTGAAAAAAAATATAAATGAAATGGAAAATGTGTTTTATATGTGAAGATTTTTTTTTTTTTTACACATCAGAATCATAGAGTGTACACAATTAGTAAAACAGGTATCAAAAGAGGTGGTTGGTTAAAATAACATTTTACTGTCACCAAACTTCTAATTCCTTCAAGCTTCCTATCTCCTTTCCTTCAATTCTCCTACTTTGTTGTTTTCCCTTTGACCACATTTCTATACTTTCAGGACAAGGGCTTGCCCTGCAGAAAAGAAAAAGCTTAATGGAAATTAGAAGGTTTAATCAAAGCTTTTCTAGACAGCATGAACAATCAGCAAACATTGAACTGGGCAAAATGAAATGCCATTCACACAGAAACAGCTAGAGCTTGCAAATTTTCCCAACAAAGAACATGATTCCAATACTTACTCTTCCTCATCTCTTCACTACATAGTTTTTCCACTGTTAGATGTGATGTGAATGAAATTTGGGGCATTGGCAAAAGGGGACTGTGAGAGGGGCTGAGAGAAGGGAAGAGTCACACAACATTTCTTCCTGGTTGCTACACAGAATTCAGGTCATTTTTCACTGACAGTATCCAGGGATTGTTTGAGGTGCTGCCCTCTGTGTTTTTTCTTTGTTTGTTGGTGTGGGTTTTTTGTTGGTTTGTTTTTATTTTGTTTTATTTTGTTTGCAATGGTTTTTAGCTCCTAGAAATTGGCTCATACTTTAGCCTATAGACATGTCCCACTGTGTCATTTTTTAATCACTATGGGAGAAAGAAAATATGCTTCTGACTTCGGAAAAGAGGTCAGAGAAGAAAGAGCATGCATGTGTCAGAAGGGCTTCTACATCTAGATTTAAAAATGAGCATAAACTGGTTTGTTTTCCAGAAGGATGGTGTGTTGTGTCATAGTTTCAGCACTGTGGATTTATTAATTATGACTCATGGATAGGCATTTGTCACTTGAAAAATGCTGAAATATTATCAATTGAGCTAGTCCAATTATATTACTTCTACAATAAACTACTTTCTAATAGCTCCCCCAAATGTTATAGTTACTGCTTGGAAATGCAAACAGAATGTAAGGGAAGTCAGATTATTTCAAAAATAAATTCACTCTTCTTCTTTCAGAGCTGAATTTAGAGGAATACACCCACATCCTTACTCTTAAGCTGTAATGTCTGAATGCTCATTAAAATAGAAAATAATCTTGATTCCTGTAGGACATTGTGTTTTTGAGGGGTTTTCTTTTATTTTTCCTTTTTTTAAATGAATTTAAACTCACATTTGTTTATTTCTCAAACATACCATCTTTATCAAGTACAGCAGGAAATAGGTTTACCTAAAAATAATGTAATGAATGGACTAGATAGAGAACTATGGGCATGATTAAAGGAATCAAGAAAGAAGGCGAGGTCCTCAGAGACTAATTGCAGTGAAAGCCATTCCCACCCACCCCTGAGCCTAAAGGGACAAGGGAGGAATGGAGTTTACCAGGCTCCTTAAGAGCTGAGCATAGAAGAAGGGGTTGGTAGGCAGGAGCTTTAACCATGAATGGCCCTGCCAAAACAGGAACAATGGCAAACAGGGATGGAGTAAGAGGAATAAAAATCCAAATCTCCTCCTACCCTTCCATCTCCTGCTGACACCTCCAGTGAACAAGAGGTCAAGATGTTGTGGTAAATAGGGATTAGCTTCTCAAGAGCTAGAGAAGAACAAAGAATGGATCTGGTAGTAACCAGAATAACCAGCACACCACCCTTAAACAGTTACTATTGTCCCTTCGCTTGCATGTTAGAACATCAAATATTTTGTAAAAACATCACAAATCCCATTTCTCCCTCATTCTAAACACTACACTTCAGCCACATAGTACCTCCCAACATTAAATATTTCGGCCTCAGACTGCTATCCAACATCACCCTTGCTAACAATTTGGAACTTTATTCTCTAGATAATAGACAGTTGAAGTCTTTAAAGAGATATAGGGCTGTTAGTTTGGAAAAATAAATTTGGTAACAGTTGAAAGATGAACTCGAGTTGAAAGATTTTGGTGGCAGGGAGATAACAGCTGACACTCAGGCAAGAGAGACGATGAATTCTTTTTTTTTTTTTTAAGTAATTTTGAGAAATATATGCAATTTTGTTAAATTTTATTTTGTCAGTGTTCCAAAATTCATTGTTTATGCACCACACCCAGTGCTCCATGCAATATGTGCCCTCCATAATACCGACCATTAGGCTCACCCAACCCCCCAACCCCCCTCCCCTCCAGAACCCTCAGTTTGTTTCTCAGAGTCCACAGTCTCTCATGGTTTTCTCCCCCTCCAATTTCCCCCAAGACACGATGGATTCAGAAGTTGCTGTTGAAATAGAGTCTATAGGATCTGGCGACAGATTTGGAATGATGAGGGAAGGAGAAAGAAGAATTGATGATTAAGCTGATGTTTCTAATTTTGGAGGCCAGGTCAATTGTTGTATCATTCATCAAGATAAAGTAAATAAAGAGGAGCAGGTTTTAGTGAGAGACGATAATGAATTTAATCATGGACATGTTAAATTTGAGTTGCCTAAAGGAAATCTCAGAAGACAAGTTTACTGGGGAGAATTCCAGTCAAGACGGCTCTATGGGTTCATTTTTTGAGCAACACCCCTCCCCCACTCCACACAAAAGCAACAATTAAATCCAAAAAGGAAAACTGAGATTTGGTTGTATTCACAAATGAGATAAATACCCGAGGGCAATGAAACAAAAACTCAAATTAGTGAGTGGAGAAAAGGTTTGAATCCAAGGATGTGCTCTGGGTATGAAAACGATGATGCCTAGGAGGCCAGCCCTTAAGGGTGATGGGGATTAAAATGGTTGTTTGTTGTAAGAAAGGGGATGGGAAATAGGAGCCAAACTCAGTTTCTGAAACCAGGGACTAAGGTGGGGCCCCCATAGCTCATTTAAACAGTGACTAAGAGAAGAGCTGTTGCTCATTCTTGCCAGGAGCATCAGGAGAGAGCGAACAATCTCAGTACCAGAAAATAAATGAATCTTCTCATTGGCACAGTGACTAATATGGTGATGTCCCCAAGTAGCACAGGGGTCCTCGACCCTGAATATAAGTCTTGGTTTTGGTTTGGGGCCCCTTGAGGGGTCGCCTGAAATAAATTACAAACCATTGGACAGGAAGGAGGGTGGGGAGAGAGAAAAGAAAGCTAAAATCCCTTCCCCTCAAAAAATCTTGCAAACAAAAATTCAAAAACAGATCTATGCTAAGACAAATAGAAATAAAAATTTAATCAGAATGCAAATTAAGTCTTAATGATATTGATTTAATAGCCTAGTTGACAAAGTCTTTAAAATACCACTACAAGTATATACATCCCCCTGCCGGCTGGAAAATGTCCTTTATTGCCTGACTGAAACATCCATTCTTCTGCCCAGGAATAAAAGAGTCTCCATTTCTTGGGAATCCTAAACCTGTTCAGCCTAGCAACCTGAGACCGGGAAGGGGACGTGTCCCACTAGAAGGGGCCCTTGGGAAGGGTATAACTGGGGTTCTGTACTTTCTTAGATGATTCATAGTTGTTGAGCCCCTCAGGAGGAGGATGCTTCTTCTGTTGCTCTTTCCACCTCTCCTCCTGGCTACAGAGCTTTTTTTTTGGGTCTCCAGCAACACCCTGGCATTGAAGCCATGTCCACCCACATAGCATATCAGGAGCCCTGGTAGCGAAGTACCTGGGGTTCTCCTTGGCACTCTGTAACCATTCCCAGAGGAGTAATTCTCCCAAACATCCTGGGGGACAGAGCTGGTATTTTCCCTGTTTTGCTGAGCAAAAAAGTGAATAAATGGATAAATCCTCTTACCTTTTTACTGACAATGTGGCCTTGGACAAGTTACTTACTTAATCTCTGTGATAAACCAGTTTTCTTAACTCTAAAGTGGAAATGCTACCACTTGCTGTGGCTACTGCCCACTGGCACATAGTAGGTTTTTCATTAAAGCTTGCATCACAGTATTAAATTTCAACCATGTTAAGTTTTTCTTTTTTGAGGCAAGGATTTGATTTTTTTTTTTTTAATTGGCAAAACCCATTCATAGAGACGCCCTGTAACATGGTGAGTGATTAAACTGAGTGATACGGTCCAGGATTTTTAAAAATGAGGTGGTAAGAGACTTATTTTCTCATATATCCTGTGTGCTGACACTGGGAGCAATTCTGTAAGAGAAATTTCAAGAATGCTTTAGCAGCAACTAGTGCTGGTGGAGTTAGTGTATAATCTCCCAGGGTGACAACTTGGTGGTGTGGTGTGTAAAATCTGATTTCTCGTTCTACATCATGTATTTCGTGACATTTATATATACCCTATAAGCTTATGCATACCCACTTCTTTCTTTCTCTCACCAAATATTTTTCCTAATGGATTTTCATTTGAGGTTATACTGTTTTTTTCTAGCCTAGAAAAGCCACTATACCATTAAACCCAAGAGACAGAGATAGAGCAGCTGTGTGCTTCTAAACTCAGATTCGAAAAGTGTGGGTGGAGGAAGGGGAGGTCAGAAAATAGGTTGTTATTTCCATGGCTGGTAATTTAGATTCAGAGGCATTTCATCTGCAGTCCCCTCCAGTGTTGAATTGAATAAAAGTAGTAGCAGAAACAGTGGGAAGGGTGGTTGGGGGAGGGTCAGTGAACACTTCCAGCTAAATGCAAAGAGACAGGCCGCTTGTAAGCATGCATCCTCAGCTTGGCATAAAAGCCACAAGAAGCCTGAGAGCCAGCTTTTATTGAAACAAGTTGCTGCTGTAGTGAAACAAAACACAGACTGAAATCCATCTATCCTGGCAGAGTGGTGTGATTATTGAGTATGTGCTCCTCCAACCAGGAGGGGCTATGTAGGCAACCATATGAATGAGAGGAGGAATACAGTCCCTCAACATTTACCTCCTGACTAACACGTGAATGGTGTAGGAACAGACGTATTTCGCTTGCACCTACACTAAGAATGAATGCGTCTGTACAGATCTACTTCTTATTTTACAGGTGATTCAACTAACATTCACATTTTCATTGAACTGGACATGAAATACCGATTGTGTACAGGAAGCTTGTTGTTCACAAAAGTGTGGTATCCCAAATTCCATTTTTTTAAGCCATTTAAGCCAGTTTTCCTTAAAAAATATTGTTACAGATGGTGAGATGCATAAGCTAGCTTAATTTCATACTGGTTTTTTGTTTGTTTGTTTGTTTGTTTGTTTGCAATCTTGAGAAAATGACTTAATGAGGAAAATAAGGGAAAAGATTAAGACTTACAAGTTTTTGAAGCACATTTTGATATGCTTCAAGGATTATAGAGTTTCATAACACTGGTCCTTTATTAGACCTAATTTGCCTCAAAAATATGATTTTCCTTTTTATTGATAAAGATTTCAGAGTCATTTGATAGATACCAACTTAGTCTATTCTATATAAAAATTATGCCATTATATGATATGAAGAGATACAAAGCTGTTCAAAGCAGCAAACCCTTTATAAAGTGCTGGCAATTTATCTGGGGAGATAAAACATACATGGTGCAAAAGTGTATATAATCAATACCATGTGCAGAAATACAGACTAACACAGATATAACATGGAGAAGTGGGAGAAGCAAAAACCTCAAAGTCATACAGCCTTGATTTTTGAGGGGGGGGGTGTGCAGAAGGAGAGGGAGAGAGCACAGAACCCAACACAGGGCTTGATCCCACGACCCTGAGATCCTGGCCTGAGTTGAAACCAAGAGTTACGAAGCTTAAAGGACTGAACCACCCCAGACTTGATTTTTAATACAAACTCCACTGCCTCCAGCTAAAAAGACATGATCAAATGTCTTAATTTCTTGAAGCTTTGGTTTCCTTACCTATAAAATGAGACTAGGAATATCTACCTTATGAAGTGACTTTGCATATTAAATTAGATAATATTGAGGGGAAAAAAATCAGATAAGTGAGAAACCAAGTGACCCTGAGAGAAGTAGAATTTGGGTTTATTTTACACAAGCAGACCCAGACGAGCTCACACTCGAAATTCTGGGCCCCAGGGAACTGGGCCCCAGGGAGCTGGGCCCCAAGTATCAGGGTTATAGAGCTTTTATAGAGAAGTGTGGGGTGTCAGGTTACAAGGGCTCTGCTGACTGCTGGTAGATGGGTTTAAATTGGGGAGGTGGGGGCGCGTTGCTTTAGCTGGGAACAGCAGTTAGGGCAGCGGTTAGGCTACTGCAGGAAGCTCCAGTAGGGAAGCCTGTCTACAGAAACAGAAACGGCTGGTTATCTCTTGCTCAAGCAAGGCTTCTGGTTATCTCTTGGTATTGCTGGTAACTTTCCATCTTGTGGGGCCTGCCAGCCTGGGCCTGCTCTGGGTAATTTTCCTCTTCAATAATAGAATGACACACAAGGTAGCTACTTAACTGGTGTTAGTTCTCACTCTTACAGTTAACAGGAAAGGTGGAAAAAAAATCATTCTACCTTTACCTAAACGTTAGTGATGAGTAGATATTTAAATAGGACCTTGAAAGCATGGTAGGTGTATGGTTTTTTATTTTATTTTATTTTGTTATTTTATTTTAACTACCTAGCACCTAAACTCCCTTCTCTATGTGTATTGCAGAAAACACCACACACTCATTTTCCAAATCTCTTTCTAGCTAGACTTGGCCAATCAGCCATTGTAACTATTAATAAGACTATATTTCCATCTTGATGTTCCAACCCTAGCCAACACTGAATAGATTTCATGCAACTCTATGTTATACCTAATACATTCCTGATATTCTTTGTCCACTCACACTACTTGCCATCTTATATACACATTTCCTACCCACAATTTTCTTTAACTACATATCCTCAATTCTTCTGGTAGTTGCCTTTACAATTTTAAATGATAGGTTTTTAAAACCTATTCCTTGATTTACTATCCCATGAAAGTATAAAAAAAAGATTATGAAAATATTGGATATACTTCTTCCAATGCTTCTCCCCATTGTCCCACCAAGGTTTTGGTAATTGTTATTATTTTTATTTTGCCAGTGTTTATAACATTTATAATTTTTTCTATAACTTAAGTCTCAAATGCATTGTGCATAGGGTGATTTTAAAGAGTCAAGATAAAATGTAGTTTTTACATTATAATTGTGTAGTCATAATAGAACCATGTATAATGATTGAACCACTAGAGAAGGAAGTATATCCTACCTCATTGAAAGGTTGTCATTTGAGGGAGAATTTCCAAAATACGAAATCTCTACTCAATTCTTTTTTTAAAAAGATTTTATTTATTTATTTGGGGAGGGAGCACAAGCAGGGTGGAGGGGGAGAGGAAGAGGGACAGGAAGAAACAGACTCCCCACTGAGAAGGGACTCCCCCTCCCATCCTGGGACCCTGAGATCAAGACCTGAGCCAAAGGCAGATGCTTAATGGACTGAGTCACCCAGATGCCACTCTTCTCAGTTCTCTTTGAGAATTTCTCTAGCTTCCTTTATTTCTTCAGTATCATACTTGGTTACCATTGTTTTTTGTGTTCTATATAATCCTCTTCTTTTGGTTCCTTTGCCATTTACTCAAAACAATCTACTTAACAAAATATGTGGGTGGTAAACTTTCTGAGTGCTTACATGTCCAAAAACTTAATTCTACTCTAATATTTAATCGATAGTTTACCTAAATAGAGATTTTTTTTTTCTCCTAAGAATTTTTAAGGCATTGCTTTAAGGTCTATCAATATCTAATGTTGTTAACAAGGATTTGATTATCAGTCTGCTTTTTATCCTTATAGGTAACATTTTCCCCTTTACCAAATTAGAATCTTCAATTAACTATTTTCTATTAGAATTTTCTCTTGACTCTTTAAGTTCTGAAATTTTACAACAATATGTCTAAGGGCGCCTGGGTGGCTCAGTGGGTTAAGCCTCTGCCTTTGGCTCAGGTCATGGTCTCAGGGTCCTGGGATCAAGCCCTACATTGGGCTCTCTGCTCAGTGGGGAGCCTGCTTCCCCCTCTCTCAGCCTGCCTCTCTGCCTACTTGTGATCTCTGTCTGTCAAATAAATAAATAAAATCTTAAAAAAAAAATATGTCTAGATGTGAGCCATAATTCCCTTGCTATCTGATATTTGGTAGTGCCTTCGAACCAAAGATTTATGTCTTTTTCAGCTCAGGGAAATTTTCATTATAGTCCATTATTTTTATGATTGTTTTACTCCTCTCCATTATATTTATTTTCTTCTTCTGGAATTTCTGTTAAATATACAGTAGAGCTTGTGCTCTATCCTCCATGTATTTTAACTTTTATTTCACATTTTTCTCTTATTTTTGTTCTTTTGTTCTGCATTCTGGGCGATCTTTCAGTTCACCAATGTAATATTCAGCTATGTCTATTTAATTACTCAACTACTGAATTCTTTATTTTTAAAGTTATGTTTTTAATTTCCAAGAATTTTCTTCTTTTATTTTTTCCTTAGGATGATATCTTGTCTTATTTAACAAACATAATAGCTTATCTAATCTACCTGAGGTAGATTAGATAATAGCTTCTCAGATCTTTTGGGGATAGTAATTACTATTTATATAAAGTTCTTTTCCATTTTTCTCAAATAACTCTTTCTTCCCAGATTAGCTGTATTGTTTATGTATTTGGGATTTTCTCCTTCATTTTATTGCTTTCTTCAAGTTGCTAAAGTTTTGTTTTGTTTTAATTTTCCATACATCCTTATGAATCAGGATCATGGTTTCCTCCGTGGTTGGTATATATGTTTTATTGTTATATATGTTGGTGTATAATTGACTATTCAATTAACATGTAATATATTATTGGTTTCAGAGGAACAGATCTGTGATTCCTCAGTCTTATATAATACCCAGTGCTCATTACATCATATGCCCTCCTTAATGTCCATCACCCAGTTACCCCATCCCTCCACCACCCCCCACCCCTCCAGCAATCCTCATTTTGTTTCCTATGATTAAAAGTCTTTTATGAGTTGTCTCCCTCTCTGGTTTTGTCTTGTTTTATTTTTTCCTCTCTTCTCCTATGATCCTTTGTTTTGTTTCTTAAATTCCACAAATCAGTGAGATCTTTCTCTGATTGGCTTACTTCACTTAGCATTATACTCTCTAGTTCCATCCATGTCATTGCAAATGGCATGATTTCTTTTTTTTTTTTTTTTAATGGCTGAGTAGTATTCTGTTGTATATATATACCACATCTTCTTCTGTTGATGGTCATTTGGACTCTTTCCATATTTTGATTATTGTGGATATTGTTGCTATAAACATCCGGGTACAGGTACGCCTTCAAATCACCATGTTTATATCCTTTGGGAAAATGCCTAGTAGTGCAATTGCTGGGTTGTAGAGTAGTTCTATTTTTAATTTTTTGAGGAAACTTCATATTGTTTTCCACGGTGGCTATACTAGCTTACATTCCCACCAACGATGTAAGAGGGTTCCCATTTCCCTGCATCCTCACCAACATCTGTTGTTTCCTGACTTGTTCATTTTAGCCATTCTGATCAGTGTGATGTGGCATCTCATTGTAGTTTTGATTTGAATTTCCATGATGCCAAGTGATGTTGAGCATTTTTTCATGTGTCTCTTGGACATTTGTATGTCTTCTTTGGAGAAATGTCTGTTCATGTCTTCTGCCCAATTCTTGACTGGACTTTTTGTTTTTTGGGTGTTGAATTTGGTAAGTTCTTAATAGATTTTAGATACTCCCCTTTATCTGTTATGTCATTAGCAAATATCTTCTCCCATTCTGTAGTTTGCCTTTTAGTTTTGTTGATTGTTTCCTTTGCTGTGCAAAACCTTTTTATCCCAAGAAGTCCCAATAACTCATTTTTGGTTTGTTTCCCTTGCCTTTGGAGACATGTCTAACAAGAAGTTGCTGCAGCCAAGGACAAGGTGGTTGTTGCCTGTGTTCTCCACTAGGATTTTGATGGATTCCTGTCTCACATTTAGGTCTTTCATCCATTTGAGATTATTTTTCTGTGTGGTATAAGAACATGGTCCAGTTTCATTCTTCTGCATGTGGCTGTCTCATTTTCCCAATAGCATTTGTTGAAGAGATTCTTTTTTCCATTGGACATTCTTTCCTGCTTTGTCGAAGATTGGTTGACCATAGAGTTGAGATTCCATTTCTGGGTTCTCTATTCAGTTTCATTGATCTATGTGTCTGTTTTGGGATCAAGGTAACACTGACCACATAGAAAGAGTTTGGAAGTTTTCCTTCCATTTCTATTTTTGGTAGCAGCTTCAGAAGAATAAGTATTAATTCTTTAAATGTTTGGTAGAATTTTCCTGGGAGGCCATCTGGCCCTGGACTCTTGTTCGTTGGGAGTTTTTTGATTACTGATTTGATTTCTTTGCTGGTTACGGGTCTATTTAGCTTTTCTATGTCTTCATGTTTCAGTTTGGTAGTTTATATGTTTCTAGGAATTTATCCATTTTTTTTCCAGATTGCCTAATTTTTTGACATATAATTGCCCATAATTTTCTCTTATAATTGTATTTCTTCAGTGTTGGTTGTGATCTCTTCTCTTTCATTCATGATCTTACTTATTTGAGTCCTCTTTTCTTTTTGATACGTCTGGCCAGGGGTTTATCAATCTTATTAATTCTTTCAAAGAACCAGCCCCTAGTTTCCTTGATCTGTTCTACTGTTTTGTTTTGATTTCTGTGATTTCTCTCTAATCTTTAATACTTCTCCTCTCCTGCTGGATTTAGGCTTTATTTGTTATTCTTTTTCCAGCTCCTTAAGTTATGTATTTGAGACTTTTCTTGTTTCATGAAGAAAGCCTGTATTGCTATATACTTCCCTCTGAGGACTGCCTTTGTTGCATCCCAAAAGTTCTGACTTGTGTTTTCATTTTCATTTGCCACATATTTTTAAAATTCTTCTTTAATTTCCTGGTTGACTCTCCCTTGCTATTTCCTGCCCTGTGCCAAAATATTTGTAAGTAGTTGTTTAAGTAAGCCCTCTATAAATTCTTTTTTTATACTTGTTTTATTTATTTGTTTAATTTTTTAAAAATATCTTATTTATTTATTTGTCAGAGAGAAAGAGAGAGCATAACCAGGCAGAGTGGCAGACAGAGGCAGAGGGAGAATTAGGCTCCCCACTGAGCAAGAAGCTCAATGCGGGACTCAATCCCAGGACCCTGGGATCATGACCCGACCCAAAGGCAGCCGCTTAATCAACTGAGCCACCCAGGCATCCCAAGCCCTCTTTAATTCTTATTCAGCTGTTCCTTGCTGGGGCCTTGATTGATATACTCAGGTATTATCTAAATTTAATTCTTACTACTTTCTACCTGGTCCCTCTATTCCAACTAGAACAGCTTGATTGGTATATCTAACCCAACTTACCTTACTCTCTCTTTCTGGAATACTTTTATACTTTCATAATTTTCTGTTCCAGTCTAGGTTCATCAATATCTTAAGATCCAATTCATCAGTCAACCCCTCCCTATGAACTAATTCCAGAGCAAAATTACTAATCTCTCCATATGTTACTCTAGGCACTCCATTCTATCATCACTAGACACCTATATCTTTAGTTGTTCTGTATATGGATGAATATTTGCAGTTGTCCTTTTTGGTGATAGTATAAACTCAAAGAAGGTCAAAGAGTCTATCTTTCATTTTTGATTTGTTAATTCATTAAAGAGTTTTTGTGCCAACTATACACCAGGTACTGTTCTTCAGGGATAGAGCAGTGAACAGAGCAGGCAAAAATCCCTGCCCTCTTGGAGCTTATACTCTAAAGGAGGTGAAAAAAGATATAATGACAAATTAGTAAAAATATTAGTATATTAGATAATGATAAGGGCCAAGAAGAAGAAACAAATCAAGGAAGAATAGGAAACTTTGGTGGAGAAGTATTGAAATTTTAGGTAGGATGGTCAGGAAAGATGTCACTTGGAAGTTGATTAAATGGAAGACACCTGTATGGATAGTCGGAGGAAGAGCATTCCAGGCACAGGATACAGAAAATACAAAGATTCTGAGGCAGGACCATTCTATTCCTCAAACAGAAGGAGGTCAGGTGACTGGAATGGGAGAACCATAGAGAGAATAGTAGAAACTGAGGTCACAAAGGCACCAAATCCTAGTGGTATTCACATAACAGTTGTTCGTCAAATTCAAGCATTTTATTATTTTTATTTTATTTTATTATTTTTAAAATATTTTATTTATTCATTTGACACAGACAGAGAGAGAACACAAGCAGTCAGAGCAGCAGGAGGAGGGAGAGGGTGAAGCTGGCTCTCTGCTGTGCATTAAGACCTGGGGGCAGGGGGCCCAATCCCAGGACCCTGGGATCATGACCTGAATTGAAGGTAGATGCTTAACTGACTGAGCCACCCAGACACCACAATATTCAAGTATTCTAGGATTGGAAGGAAAAATGGTTTTAAAGTACCATCAGGATGACAAAAATGAAAGTAATGCAAAAAAAAAAAATCCAGAAGATATTGCCAACAGAGAACTCTTGTTTCCCTCTTTAAAGGCTTCATGTATTTCAAGCACCTGTCCCTCCTGCTGTTTTCTTTCTCTATCAGTGTTAGAAGTGAAAGCACACCAAAGTATGGGTTATTGTCATACACCTCATGATTTAAAAAAAAAAAAGTTTCAATCAAAATAGAATACTCAAAGAAAAAATACCATCAACCCAACAAAATATTAGGTAAAATGTGTGACCAGACAGTTAACACACAAAAAAATTTTTGGCTTAAAGAAAAGCAAAAACAAGGCTCAAAGACAGGGGTGTACTTGGCATATTTAAGAAACAGAAAGGAGGTTGGTGTGGCTGAAGCGAAGTGAGTAAGGGGAAGAGCAGTGTAAAATGAGTTCAGAGAAGTAGCCAGGGACTATATAATGTGGGGCCATTTGGAACCATACAGGCCATTTAAGGACTTATATTTTATTCCAAGAGTAATGAATCATTAGAGGATTTTGAACGTAGGATGCCATTATCTGATCTACATTATAAAAGGTCAGTTCTGGCTACTATGTAGGGAAAAGAGCAGAGGAGAGCAAAAGTGGAAACAGAGATGCTAGTTAGGAAGATATTATAATATCTAGATGAGAAATGATGGTGGCTTAAAGTAGGATGGTAACCGTGAAAGTGGTTGAAAGAATCAGAATCAGGATACATTTTGTTGGTGAATGAAGACTTGCTAATAAATTAGATATGGGTTTGAAAGAAAGAGAGCAGTCAAGAAGATTTATGGCCCTAGGCATTCAGTATCACCATTTACTGAGGCAGGGAGTACTTATCATACTTATAATTTGACAACAATTTATATGAAACTTTGATTCAGTGGTTCTCAGCTGTGGGTGGTTTTGCCCCCACAGGACATCTGGAGATGTCTGAAGACATTTTTGGTTGTCACAGTTAGCGAAGAGGTGTTATCTTATTCTGCTCAGGCTGCTATAACAAAATACCAGAGACAGGGTAGCTTAAACAACATACACCTATTTCCCAGTTCTGGAGGTTGGAATGTCCAAGATCAAGGTGCCAGCAGATTTGGTATCTGGTAAGGACCTATTTCCTGATATGTGGACAGCTACTTTCTTGTTGTGTGCTCACATGAACTTTCCTTGGTCCATGCTCATTCTTTTTCTTATAAAGACACTAATTCCATGCACACTGTACATGCACACTTGAATATTACTCAGCCATCAAAAAGAATGAAATCTTGCCTTGTGCAATGACATGGATGGAACTAGAGGGTATTATGCTAAGGGCAATTAATCTGTCAGAGAAAGACAAATGCTATATGATTTCATTCATATGTGAAATTTTTTAA
Organism: Enhydra lutris kenyoni; assembly: GCF_002288905.1. NCBI lineage: Eukaryota > Metazoa > Chordata > Mammalia > Carnivora > Mustelidae > Enhydra > Enhydra lutris. Next base: position 8,450,821 of record NW_019154114.1, read on the forward strand.
AAAGATTTTATTTATTTATTTGAGAGAGAGTGAGAAAGAGAGAGCACAAACAGGGGGGAGGGCAGAGGGAGAGGGAGAAGCAGACTACCTACTGAGCAGGGAGACCATTGCAGGGCTGGATCCCAGGACCCTGAGATCATGACCTGAGCTGAAGGCAAATGCTTGATTAACTCGGTCACCCTGGTGACCCCCATATGTGGAATTTAAGAAACAAAACAGATGAACATAGGGGAAAGGAAGAAAAAAATAAAATAAAATGAAAATAGAGAGGGAGACAAATCATAAGAGATGCTGAGCTCTAGGAAATAAACTGAAGGTTCCTGGAGGAGAGGTGGGTGGGAGGAAGGGGTAATTGAGTGGTGGGCATTAAGGAGGGTACTTTATATGATGAGCAACTGATGAATCACTAAATTCTACTCCAGTAACTGATAGAACAGTAAATGTTAATTAAACTGAATTTAAATAAAGGATTTTTAAAATTATGGGCAGAAGACGTAAATAGACATTAAAAAAGAAGAAGAAGAAATAACAAGGGTTAGTGCAGCGTCCCGGAGCTAGTAACAGAACAGGGGAGTTGTTACCACCCCTTACCTTGAAAGTGGGGAAGGAGAGAGAGTTGTATAGAGAGGACATTTGGGAAGAGTTGCAATGTTCAAAGAACACAGCTGCCTTCAACTGATCTTCAGAGAGGGAGTGGATATCCTTTTTTCCACTAATCCTGTTTAACTGAACCAATGGAAGTCAGAGGCAAGGTGGCCAGTTGAAACAGTTCATAATGGTCAGTCTCAGCACAAACCAGGTGAAGAAGGATGTAGAGTAAATCTGGAAGAACAAATGGAAAGTACCCAGCACACTGAGGTTAAGGTAACCTGAAAACTTGCTAGAAAGTCTTGAGTAGCCTTCATAAAGGTCGTCATCTGTATGGTTGAGAAATCGTACATGGAAGTTTTTTCCTGACTGCATACAAATTTCATCCTTTTTATGAGACTGTTGTAGCCACATTTCATAACGAAAACATTGTTCGATTTGGCATTTGATTAGTGCAACACATAAGGCAAAATTACAGAGGTTCAAAGCAGATGAATAAAAGACATTAAAAAAAAGAGCCAAAGTACCAGCCAGCAAATAGATGACTCAATGACCAGTGAAAATCAATGAGGCAAAGCCAGTTTTTTGAAATGAGTAATAGTCTCAATAAAAATGAACTATATTCTCTTTATTAAGTCCTACTGTCCATATTCTACCACTTCCATTTAATATTCTTCTATTGTAGGAGTCAAGTCTCTCATTTCTTTTTTACCTTTATTTCCTCATATCTTCACCTATATTAGGCATTGGTATCTATTCTACCTGCTATCTGTAGCTATACAAAATAAATATTGATTATGTGGCATAAAGGAGAAATCAACAGACTTTAGCTTTACCCCAAAGAAATGGGTTTAACACCTGTAATTCCTTCTAGTCCTTACCTGTAGTGGCTATATGGGTTCTTGGGACCCTTGAGAAAACATTTTGTCATAGATGCACTGTCAGGGAACAAAGAGAAAAAAATTGGACACGTGCACAAATAACCACTGTCTTTAGCTCCACCAACTATAGACCTTGAGCACTTGGAACATGTTCTCTCTTCTAGCTACAAGTCTTTTCTGATCTAGACAATGTACAAAACTTACCTGTACTGAAACAATTAAGTTATTTATAGTAGCAGCTGTAAGCCCCCTCATTATTTAATGATTCTAAAACTGGTTTAACTTTTGTTTTTAGTTTTTTAACTTTTGCAATATTATTCTATTCCTGCAATAGTGCAGAATGGTCTTAAATAGTTTAGTCATGTTAATTCACACTATGCAGACATTGTATTATTTAAAATAATTTCACAATCCTGGCTCTATCCAAAATAGTATTTTGAACTTTCTCATAGATCCAGATAATTTGAGTGACCTTCAGCTCCTTTTTGAGATAAGCCATTTGCTATGATTATTTAATTTAAATTAATTAAAAAAAATTTACTGGGACACCTGGGTGGCTCAGTTGATTAAGTATCTACCTTCAGCTCAGGTCATGATCCTAGGATTGAGCCCCACATTGGGCTCTCTGCTCAGCTGGGAGCCTGACTCTCCCTCTCCCTCTGCTTGCCACTCCCCCAACTTGTGGTCTCTCTCTCTCTGTGTCAAATAAATAAAATCTTTAAAAAAAAATTTACCGATGTCTCCTCATGTAATGAAAAGAGTGGATCTGAGTATGATCTGTATCCACCCCTTAATGTTAAAGAATTTATGGTCTAATAGTAAAAAATATATATCTTTAATACATTTGTAAATTAGGCTAGTCAGAGCTGAAACACAGTGATGTGGAATTTCAAAGGTGGGGGAGAGCATGTGGTTTAGAATCGGATATTAAGGATGGGTAGGATTTTAATAGGTAGGGACCAGCTATTGAGCAAAAAAAAAAAAAAAAAAAGTAACTGCTTTAAGCTCCTGTTTATTCATCTATAAAATGAAACTAATATTATTTACTTCATTGGGTTTGTGTGAGGATTACATGAAAGAATGAATATAAAGCACTTTGCAAAGCTCATGAGAAGAACACAATAAATGTTAGCTTTAAAAATACCCTTTGCAAAGTTCTAGCAGCAGGAATGGACTGGTGGCCTTTGGGGGTCGAGAGTAGACTGGAACACAAGGTTGGTGAAGTGGGGTAAAGAGAGATAAGGCAGCAGAAGAAAGTTGAGTGAAAACTCTCACCCAACAAACATTTATGAAATGCATTTTACCTCCTGGAAAAACAGGAGGAAATTGTATTAGAAACTAATGCTTACCCTGTTGGGGCAAGGACTCTTTTTATTTTCTGCTGTGTCCCCAGTGCCTATAAAACAGAGCCAGGCACAGTGTAGATGCATAGTAAACTGTTTGTGGAATGACCCGACCTTGTTGGGGAGTTAATGAGGAGAGATTCCATAATCCTCAGCATTAGGAAATCCATCTCTGCAGAGACAAGTAGAGGAGGAAGAAGAAAAATCCTAAAATTTCAAATCCTCTGCCAAGGGAGTGTGTGTGTGTGTGTGTGTGTGTGTGTGTCTACATATGTAAGTGTGTTTCTAAAAGACAGTGGATATGCATTTGGGCATACAGAGGCAGGCTGGAGCAGTGAAGGAGGTAGAAAATTCTGTTGCTTGCCAGCATGAAGTAACACAGCTGAGCTGCTGGGGGGGGCGGCGGGGGGGATCTGAGAGAAAGAACTGCAGAAAGCCAGAGAGTTGGAAAACCAAGAAAGAGCTAAGAATAGGGTAATGAAAAATCCCCATCCTTCCAAAATTCAAGGTCTTCACATAAATACCTGTGTGGGTTGTTTATACAAACCAAGTGCCAAGTACTTATCTAGTACCAAGTACTACACCGGGATTGATACAGACCAGAGACAAGGAACAGACCAAAGGAAGTTTAATGCCTATGACAAATATGTAAGAAGAACTGGTCTAAAGCCACTTGAATCCAGGAGTTTACAAAATTCTGGAAAAGGGCATTGGGCTTCCCATCAAATGACAGTTAGAAAGATCAAATCACTTGAAACAAATTAATTTCAAATGCAAGATGACTTTGGCTGCTTTGGGCATTACAACTGATACCCTGCTGGCTAATTCTGGTCCAGGAATCATCTCCTCCAGAACAGGATCTTTTCTTCCCCTCCCAAATAGGTTTTATGCCCCTCCTGGGTACTCTCCCATTATGTTTATCATAGCCTTTATCCCATATTCTAATTGTCTGTTTATGTTTCTGCCTCTCCTATTGGACTTAACATGGAAGGCCAGGCAGAGTCTGAGCTCATTAACATCAGTGCATCAGGGAGGCTGTACCCGGAGGTAAAGATGTTTGTAAAGAAGCACTGAGAGCCACTAGAGAAGAGAATCAGAAATATAAAATCCAAGCCCAGAGTTCAGTTAGGAACCAAAACAAGGAAAACAAACAAAACAAAAATATCAGACATTATCAGGGGTTCAGTTGTAACACGTGGCATATTCGATGGGCCCTCCCACATAGTCATATTTTACCTCCAAGCCTATAAAATAAGGTGCTTTGGGATCCATTTTGGCCTATACTTTGTTCCTACCACCACCATTTTCTGAAGTTTTCAGGAAAAGATTTCTTACTTTCAACTATCATAACTAGAAAAAACAAAATCTAAATTCCTTTTTCTGAAAAGCCGTGTGTATTCTCAAATGTCCTAGAAAGGATGGACATGTGCTTCAAGCACACAGCCTCAACAATTTAATCTATATTAGAAAAAGGAAAACTTTCAGTGGTTGTAACACAAAGCCAAGTGTCTGCAGCGTGTCTTTGTGTTGATGACAGGGTTTGTGAGGGTATTTTTTCCCCTGTCTTTACTCTTTTGCCATCAAAGGAGGAACCAATTAAACCAAATAATAATATTTAAAATCTGATAGCCCTTGGGAGCCTGAAATGAAAAACTATAGTGACCATATGGATGCTTTAGAGCCTGTGTGGTACACATGACCAGGGACTCACCCTAGCTCAAAGCTGTGTGCACTACCAGTGCCTGGACACAGCAGAACTAATTAGAGGGAAAGCTCAAATTCTCTGCATCTGAATGTCATTCCTTGTATTTGTTGATGCAAGTTAGAATCCTTCTTCATGTCTTAGGAGAACAAAACAGAAGAGCCTAGAACACAGTGAATGGCGCGGAATGCTCAACTTGTCCTTGTAACTGCTTACACAAAGCAAAAATGTCTGAGAGGGGCTTTAACATGTGAAGTGTTTGTGTGGAGACCTAGGACTTCTGTGACTGTGCGTGGAGAAGAATTAAACAACAAAAGGAGTTTGAAGTAATTGGGTATTTTGTTGCTATGACTTCTCTATCCTCTCTCTCTCTCTCTCTCTCTCTTTTTTTTTTTACTTTATCTATCTCTTTTAGTAAGGGAAATAAAAATTAAGTCTTTCATAAAGAAGACAAAAACACGGTTTTTACTGTGAGCCAGATACTGTGCATTGCTTTTCTTGAATTAGCCTGAGAGTGCAGTGTTTTTCTTTGTGGTGCTGGCAACCCTGTGTGCATGGATGTACATCAGAACTAGGGGGCACATGCATGTTTTCCTGCACTGCGATTGCATGTGTTTGTGTGTTGGCACAGCCATGCATGAAAGCTTGTGTGTGCCTAAGTGTGGCCGTGTGCAAAGGGAAGGGACTCCTGCTCCATTATTCCAAGCAATTAAACTCCGACAGCACAAGGATGAAGGAAAGGCCCTGATTTTCTTTTCCTTTGCAGTAATTGCCTCAGCAATCATCTTTGATCAGGGAAGAGCAGTGGAGGAGAGTCCTGAAAGTTGACATCCCTGGTATAAATATATACATTTACATACACAGGGACAGCACAGCTCCGCAGCTTTTTACTGACGTCTCTGACCTGAAACCATTGTAGCTCCATTGACACTTCATTTAATTGAATCCTTCCCTAGCAGTGCAGAAGCCGGAGGACTTGAAAGGGGGAGGGGAGGAAGGATGGATAATCAAGGCAGCCTCTTCTGCCTGCATGTCTAAAAATGACAAGAAAGTAATTGCTTTTGAAAAGCAAAAAAAAAAAAAACCAGAAATAGCACAATTTGTTCTATTTAGTAAGAAGCTAAAATGGGATAAAGATTATGGGGGTTTTGCCCCACACATACCAAAATCTCTACCCTGAGAACAAGACTGATTTTTTTGTTTTTGTTTTTGTTTTTTAAAGAAAAAAGAAAACACAATTCTAAGAAAGAGAAATCCAGGGTCTTCCCTGGTTCAAAATGGCCAGAGACAATAGTAAGATCATTCTGAGCCCAGAGCCACAGCACAGCCCCTTTTGTCAGCTTCAAATCAGGGAGCCAGAGGGTCGAATCAGTTTAACCTGCCTCTATGACACATCACCCACCCGCCTGACCCCAGAACGGCCTCATTTTTATGGATGCAGAAGCTGAGGGTGTAATTCATTCCCCAGCACACACTGCTCGTTCAGTAGCCTGCTTTTGCCACAAAGGTACGCTGCATATTCTGTGCTGGCTGAACCGATGAGATATCAGTCTGCTTCGTACTTAATGCAGGAGTTACCCTGCTTTACAGCTGAAGAGTAATGTCCCTTACCTGCCATCAATCCAGGAGCCTAGATCAGCCATGCAAATTAGCACATGTCCACAAACTCAGGGTCTTAAAGAAATCAATCTGGACCTGGAAGAATCAGGAAGCATGTTTAGGAAACACAAAATCTGAAAGATATTTAATAACCTTTGCCTCCTTTGTCATCCACTCTCCATATTTGCTTCTCTGGTTGTATGTTAATGAGAACACGAGAGCATATGCACAGCAGCAGCTGCTTTGCCCTTTGATTTAGAACATGGTACAATGGAAAACAAGCAGCACAGCAACAAAAGACCAGCACAACAGCAATACATTATAGCACCTTTACAAAGCACTTGTACATACATTGTTAAATTGAGTTAGACCTTTCAGCAACCTTGGTGTAGTAGCAGGAGCAGCAGCTTTATGATCCCTTATACAGATCAGGAAACTGAGACCCATATAGTTTCAAGAACTCACCCAAGTTCTCACTGCTAACAAGCAACAGAGGAAGGAGTGCCGGGGTACAGCCTATCAGAGGGCTCTCTACTCTGACTTTATCCTGGCTGCGTCTCCTCCCTTCCCATTGTTTGACAAGTCAGTGAGATCAAGAGAAGATACTCACTCATCACTCAGCAGCCCTCCCCACCTCTAGACCACACTCTACAACCAGCTCTCTAGAATTTTAAGTGCACTTCCAAGACCAGCACAGGGTTCTTCCCTAGAGCCATCCTCTTGGTCTGCACCACAGAGCCCAAGGGGTGACTTTACAGGAGTGGAGAATGGATGTTTGATGTGCAGGCATAATGTTCAGAAGTGTGCATGAAATCATTCAGAGTGAAAGACAAAGCCAGGGTAGCAAAAGCGGGGAAATGGGTTGAGGTCTGAAGGCTGTGAGCTAATTCCCCACACAGGACTCCTCTAAAGTCTGCGTACTCCTCACTAGAACCTGGCCTTCCAGGGTGTTAATGAAGGTATATATTTGTCAGAGTAGGAAGGTGGAACCTGTTTTATGCAATCATTTGACATAAATTTTAAATATTTAGACATACGGTGTGTAGACCTCCACTTAAGTTCTCACCACAGGTTCCGCAAACGTTAGAGATGGGCTTGCTGAAGTAGCATTGGTGTACATGATAGAGATGAATGAAAGTTTGGAAGAGACTGTGTAATCTAGATTGTCACAACCTTCCATTAGCTCTCTTTAAAGGGCCAAGCAATTTATTGGCCTTCATAATTCCATCAGTTTTCCCAATAGTTCATTAAAGACTGAAGTACCTGTGTCCCTAGTAGTGATGAACTTGGTGATAAAGTAAACAAGGATTTTATGTTTTATAAGTGTATTAACACAAGCTGTAGGTTAATTACTTTGCCAGGTTCCTAAATAATATTATCCTGAAAATGTTAGGACCCTAGCTAAAAATGAAACTTTTCTTTCCGGCCATTATTAATTCCTCTTTGCCAGCAAGGGCAGGATTAAAACTTAGCCCCAGATTCATGACTAAGTTGATCAGCTATCCATTTTCTGCAAGAGAATCATTTCTGAGAGAAGACAAACCAGAAAATGTACTTGTGTGGCTCCCTTCAGAAATTCACATCTGGTTCTATAGAGATTCTCCTGCTAACCTAAATGACATGCCAAATCTGATCTCTTTGATGAAGTTCCTTCTCCTAACACTGACCTTCTGCAGCACTTTGCATCTCTGTAGGGTAAGTATTATAGTCTTTCTTCATCAGTCATTTATGTTTCTCTTATCTCTCCTAATAGATTATACAAGACTGGAACCCTGAAATTTTCACTTTTAAATCCTCCACATGCACAATGCACACAGTAGGCATTCCTTGAATATTTAGTGAATACACAGATGATTCCTACTTTTGTAATTGTTTTGTAGTTTTGAGGAGGTATATTTTGTATTTTTGCCACATTTTATGTGTTATGTGATCTCCTTTATGGTAACTCTGTAATTTTCAATCAACTCTGAAGAATGCCATTAAAAACATACACAAGACTTTTCTTTGGCCTTGAGCATGTTCATAGGGTAACAGTACTCCTACTGTGAACAGAGGAATCTCTTAACAGTAGGTATATGGAATGAATATTTGTGTCCTCTGCCCCAAACTTCCTTATATTGAAATCCTAACCTCCAATGTGATGATATTTGGAGATGGGAACTTTGGGAGCTAATTAGGCTCAGATGAGGTCACAAAAGTAGATTCTTCCCAATGAGATTTGTGTCCCTATAAGAAGAAGCACAAGAGAGCTTGTTCTCTCTCTCTACACAAACACTGAGGAAAGGCTATGTGAAGATACAGTGAGAAGGCAGCCACCTCAAGCCAGGAGGAGAAACCTCACCATAAACAGACCTGCTAAGACGAGGTTTGGGACTTCTAGCCTCCATAATTGTGAGAAAATAAATTCTATTGTTTAAGTCACCAATCTATAGTTTGGTGACTTAGTTTCACTCAAGCAGACTAAGACAACTTGGAATGCTTATGGCAGCAAATAACAAAAAACTCAACTTTTATTAGTTGAGTATGTAAGACATTTACTCTTACACAATGAGAAGATGTTAGGATGTTGGTAGCTCCAAAGACTCAAGAATATTATTATCACAAACTCAAAACTCTTTTGCCCTCTGTTCTGCTGTCTTCAGTATATTGACTTTTTGTCCCTGTGCTTGTAAGTTTATGGTGATGACTGAGAAAGTATACAGTCAGGAAAGGAAATGAAAATGGGTGGCACACATAAGTCCAGTCCAGTCTCTTTTTTAAAAAGCAAACAATTGGGGCACCTGGGTGTTTCAGTCAGTTAACTGTCTGCCTTCAGCTTGGGTCATGATCCTTGAGACGTGGGATCAAGACCAGGAGAGCCTGCTTCTCCCTCTCCTCCCTGCTTGTGCCCTCTCTTGCTATCTCTGTTTCTCTCTCAAATAAATAAATAAAATATTTTTATAAAAAATAAAAAGCAAACTATTTTCCAGTAGCCCATCTGTAAACTTGTCCAAAAATATCATTGGCTATGACTTTTTCAGCCATCTTAGCTTCAGGGACTGGGAAGGTGAGTACCAAAAAAAGGACAATGGTATTGCCAAATAAGTTTAGGCCAGTCATAATCCATCCTCCAAGGATGAGCACATTGCCACCTGTACAAAATCTGGACTTTGTAAAATGGGAAGAAAAGCTGTAAGTGTTATTGAATGGCCAACAAGTAGTGTCTGCCCCTTTTCTGTTGTTTCACTATTATCAACAGGTATCTTACTGTTTTCCCCAAATACCCCATAGTCAGATTATTCTAAACTGAAAGTTTCCATTTTGGCAGTACTACTGCTGTACTGTGTAGGTCATATGGTGACTTGATAAAACACCTAAACTTGTCATACATAAAACCCACAAACTCAAGAAAAAAAGAAAGGCACTATAGAAATATATAGTTAGATATTTATAGAACATGATAGGTACTGAAAGTCTAGCCCAGTGATTCCATACATTGGAATTACACCGGGAGTTTTCACACAATACTGATGCTCCAAACCAGACCAGCTAAGTCAGAATCTCTATGACGTAAAGCTTCCCATGTGATTCTAATGTGTAGACAGTTTTGGGAATACTGCAAAAAGGATGTATAGGAAACAAAGATACAAATCATCTCTATTTTTAGCCTCTCTATGAGAGATTTTGTCATAGTGTCTCAATATCCATATTTATTTATCCATTAAGATATTACTTATGTATGTATGATATGCACATAGTTCTGGGTATAAGGTTGTGGCTATTTAAAAGTTTTAAACAACCTGCACTTCAAGAATTTTCTATTCTATTGGGATAAATCAGCCAATGATTTCATTTAAACAAGATCATATTTGTTAAGTACCAAAAAGAGAAGTACAGAAATTATGGACTTTAGGAGGTCAGGTGAAGGACAAATAAATGAGAACAACAATGGTCAGCAAAGGCCTTATACAGGTATAAGGGAAATTTGGATATGCAATGATGGTAAAAGTGAGGCCATATTTGTTGAGGATCACAATATGGCTAACTCTGACGTGTTTGGAATCTGGATAAATCATTTGATTCTCTTAGGGGGTGGGACATAACACTAGAAGCATGAAAGAAACTGGTGTTTTGACAGGATGGATGTCACAGATGAAGAAGATAGAGTAGTTAAACCAAGCCCTAAAATCCTTAGTTTGCAGAAAACAGTTCATGAATCAGCTGGGACTAGGGAATGGTAAATTGGAAAGTTCTACTAGGTAGTTGGAAATAAAGGAGTATACATGGAACACAGGTATGTTTGGGGTATAGACATGATTGTGATTACTGTGAAGGTGGGCATGAAGGTAGAAAACTAGAAGCCAGACTCTCAAAAATGTCAAGAAACTCAAACAGAACCCCTCCAGGATCTCTCCCTTCTTGGAGCCAACACTGTGCCTTGAATATACCATCATTTTAGTATTTGACAAAGCTATAGTGCAATTATTCATCAGTCAGCAAATATTTAACAGTCACTTACTATGTGCCAAGCATAGGTGATATAGAAGCAAATGATACAAGCAGGAGCTACATTTTAGGAGACAATATAAGAAAATATGCAAGTAAACAAGTCAATTTCAGGAATGGTAACTTCAATGAAGAAAATAAGATGGGATGATGTGAAAGGGACTGTGGTTGGGTGGATCTATTAACGAGAGTGGTCAGAGGACCTGAATGATAAGAAGGAAACAGCCATGCAAAGATCTGGGTAAAGAGCATTTCAAGAAGGACCAGTAATACAAAGGCCCTATGCATGGAATATGTCAGCATATTCAAGATATAGAACAAAGGCTGGAGCCTGGAAGCCAAGGAGAGACCAGAATGATACTCACACACTTATTTATTTCACAAATATTTAAATAAGGGTCTTCTTCTAAATAAATAAATTTATAAATAGAGGCTGGGATGCAAGAGAGAACAGACTGAGTTTTTCTGCATGGAGATTAAATTAAGCCATATGTGTAGGCAGAGCCCTAAAGCCCTAGTAAGGAATTAGGTATTCTTCTGGTTGCAATGATGAATTCCTGGAAGGTCTTCATTCTGGGAAAGACATTATCTAATTTGCATTTTATTTATTTCCCCATGTGCCTTTCTTTCTGGCAGACCTTCAAAGGGGCAACAATCTTACCTTCAAATTTTCCAGTATCTGAATAAAGGGCCTAACCTTAAGAGGCACTTACTAATTGTTTATTGAATGAATGAGACCATAATCAATGTCTCCACCTTGAGCCTAAGAAAACTGCTTCAAAAAGAGGCACAGTGGCGCCTGGGTGGCTCAGTGGGTTAAAGCCTCTGCCTTCGGCTCGGGTCATGATCTCAGGGTCCTGGGATCGAGCCCACATCGGGCTCTCTGCTCAGCGGGGAGCCTGCTTCCCTTCCTCTCTCTCTCTGCCGGCCTCTCTGCCTACTTGTGATCTCTGTCAAATAAATAAAATCTTAAAAAAAAAAAGAGGCAATATTCTTCAAAGAACTTAGACATAGAATTATCACATGACCCATCAATTCTACTCCTAAGTATACATCCAGAAGAATCAAAAACAGATGTTCACACAAATGCGTGTATACAAGTGTTCATAGCAGTATTATTCACAATAGCCAACTAAAAGGTGGAGACAATCCAAATGTCTACCAATGGAAAAATGGATAAACTAAATATGATATATGCATACAATATTAATCGGCCACCAAACGAAATGAACCACTGATACATGCTACCACATGGATGAACCTTGAAAAAATTATGCTAAGTAAAATAATCTAGACACCAAAGTTTACATAGGTCACATTCAATTTATTTGCAATATCCAGAATTGTTAAATCCATAGAGACATAAAGATAGAAAACGATTACAGGGCCTGAAGAGAGGAGGGAGTGAGGAGTGACTACTTAATGAACATGAGGTCTGATGTGAAGGTGATGAGGATACTTTAGAGCTAGATGGAAGTATTGGTTAGACAACACAGTGAATGTACTAAATGCCACTGAGTTGTACCTTAAGTGATTAACTTTATTTAATGTGAATTTCAACTTGATAAGAGAGACCGACAGAGGTATCAGTTGCTTTAAATCACGGGAGGAGCAGGTACAAACCCCATATTTAAGAAATTTGGCAGATAAAGGGAAGAAAGAAACAGGAAGGCAGCTAGATGAACTATTGGCTCCTAAGAGATTTTTTGGATTAACAGAAAGATTTTTGTATATTTTAAGACAAAGAAGAAAAGGGTCAGACTGAAATGCAGGGGAACTCTCTGCAATCTTAACCAGTCTAAGACGCTTAACCAGTCTAAGACCCCAAAGCAAAGAGTTTGGCTATACACTCTAACAAAAAATGTTGCAATTTGGGTACTTCTAGGAGAAATGCACCTGGAAGAGCATTAAAAATGATCTGTTCCACACTCTCTGTTTACTAATGTGGCAGCCAGCTCTCCTAGTTTAAATGACTTTACCATGTTCACAACTGAGTGGTGGAAATCAAGTCTCCAGGCTTACCAGTTTTAACCACCATGTTTATTTTTACTTTATCAATGGTTGAGAAGTTATGCACAAAGGCCATTTACTGTTTCACTTGCTGTTTATCTTTGATTTTGAATTTTTTCATTCAATGAATGTGCATGGTAAGTGCTAGGAATTCAGGAGATGGACATGTTTGGCTAATGAGTTATACTTACCCTAATTACAATGTGTGTCATTAACTTCCAAGGCCCAATAGCCTGATAATGTTGCCAAAAACATAGCATGGTGGGAATTTACTTATCTTTCTAGGTCTGAGGTGTGATAGCAAATTTTTGATCTGCGTGTGTGCTTATGCGTGTGTGCTTATGCGTGTGTCTCTGTGTGAGAGATATTTTTAATTAATTAATTGACTTATCAAATAGAGAATACATTCTTAGAATCCAAAAAAGCTCAAAAGGTACACAGTGAAAATCCTCCTTCTTTGTGTCTCCCACCTACTCAGCTTCCTTGCCCAATGGCAATCCATGTTACCAAGTTTTTGTGTGTCCTTTTAAAGATATTTTATGCATATATAAGCAAATACACATACTCCCCTCTCCATTTTTACACCAATAGAACACTAAACATCCTGCTCTGCATCTTTTTTTAATATATATATATATATATCAGTTAATAGGTATTTATAGTATTTCTGGACCTCTCCTGTCATCTATTTCATTTTCCTGCAATGGTTACAGAGAAGAAATTTCTATGCAGGAGAGTCCTCATTTTAAAACTTCATGATATCCCATTGTTGGTTAAACCATTATTTATTTAACCAGTCTTCTACTGATAGACATTTAGGTAGTAGCTAATCTTTTACTATTACGAAATTGTGATGCATTGCCATTTCACATGTGTGCAGGTATATATATAAATAAATAAGTAAATTCATAGAATTGGACTTACTAGGTCAAGGGGTATGTGCATATTATTTTAATGGATCTTAGAAAATTACATCCCATAGAGATTATGCCAGTTTTCACTCCCACCAACAATGTACAGAAAATCTTGTTTTGCCACATCTCCACAAATACATCATATTATCAATAATTTTGGAGTTTTGACAATGTATTCAGTATAAAATTGTATCTCAGTGAGGATTTAATTTGTATTTCTTACTGTGAGTGAGATTGTTTTTATATGTTTAAAAATCCTTTTATTTCTTTTCCTCTGAACTATTTTCTTGTTTCCCATTAGGTTATTGTACTCTTATACATTGATTTATAGCAGCTTTTCATACATTATATAAATTAGCAATTTGTTTATGATATGAATTATAAAATTTCCAAGTCTGTCATATCTCTTACTTTGATAAGGATGATTTTTACCATACAGAAATGTGTTTTGATTTTAACATAATGAAGTTGTGAATCCTTATATTATGACTTCTGGGGTTTGTGCCGTATTTAGGAAGGACTTTTCTCACTCCCATATTATTTTTTTTTATTCTCTCATTATTTCTTCTCAAAACTTTGTGCTTTTATTTGTATATTTTTAACTCATCTGGAATTAATTTTGGTGCATTTGTTGGGTACTGTCCCAACACTATTTTTCCCTTACTGAGCAAATGTCATTTCTCTTTATTCCTACAGTATAACTTGAATCAAAATAGTGCTCCAAATATCCAAATGAAATCAATATTGACTGAATTTCTATTGTGTGCGAGAGCATACTTTCCTAATGTTTTCTTTTTAATTTTCCCTTTTTCAAAACAAGATTTTATTTAATTATTTGTGAGAGAGGGGAGAGAGAGAGAGAGAGAACATGAGCAGGGGGTGGGGCGGAGAGAGAAAGAGACTCCCCACTGAGCAGGGAGACCAGGGTGGGCTTGATCACAGGATTGGAAGCAGACCCTTAACTGACTGAGCCACACAGATGCCCCTTTAGGAGACAAAATTTTAAGTCTCGAGATCCAGGAACTTATTTTAGTAGAGAAAACAAACAAACAAAAAAATCTTTATTCAACAATTTCCATCTCTTGCTATCAGTATGAACAGTTTATAATCATATTCAGGGAGACAACAAGCTAGTTCAAGCTACAAGCAAAGGAAACACAAATGGTTCTTTTTAGGTATGAGACCTCCTCTGTAACCAGGGCAGGGAAATGAACTAGATGACAGGAGAGATCTTATATGCCACAATATCTACAAAAGTGAGATGCTGCTGTATAAAGGTAGCAGTGATAGACACCATGTAAACATTCACTTGAAATAACGATTATGGGCTCAAAATGGATCAGTACTAAGAGATTTTAAAATAAAGCATTATCTTTTTTTTTTTTAATTCCAATGTAGTTAACATAGAGTGCTACACTAGTTTCAGGTGTAGAGTATAGTGATCTAGTAGTTCCATGCATTTACTCAGTGCTCATCAAGACAAGTGCATTCCTAATCCCCTTCACCTATTTAATCCACCTCACCACCACCTCCCCTCTGTTAACCATCTGTTTGGTCTCTATAGTTAAGAATCTGTTTTTTGGTTTGGCTCTCTCTTTTTTCTTTTTCTTTTCTTTCTTTCTTTCTTTCTTTTTTTTTTTTTTTTACCTTTGATCGTTTGTTTTATTTCTTAAATTCCCACATATGAGTGAAGTCATGTGCTATTTGTCTTTCTCTGATTGGTTTATTTTGCTTAGCACTATACTCTCTAGCTCCATTCATCTTGTTGCAAATGGCAAGAGTTCCTTCTTTTGAATGATTCTTTTGAATGAATAATATTGCATTGTGTGTGTGTGTGTGTGTGTGTGTGTGTGTGTGTATCACATCTTTATCCACTCACTGTCAATGGACACCTGGGATGTTTCCATAATTTGGCTATTGTAAATAGTGCTGCAATAAACATAGGGGTGCCTGTATCCCTTCTAGTTAGTGTTTTTGTATTTTTAAGGTAAATACCCAGGAGTGTGATTACTGGATCGTAGGGTAGAGCATTGTCTTTAAAATATACTTTCCTTTAGTATAAGAAAGAACACCATAAAGACTGCAAACCTCAAACCTCAAAAAATTCCAGTTATATAACTATTAATAGGAACTCTATGATTGTGATAGCTATTGATGAACTGTTCCTCCAGCCTTCCTTTACTATAGTCTGGAATCACTGGTTATGTTACTGTTTGACCTAACAGCCATCATACTATTAGCCTGAACCTACTAATTGTTTGATTTGGGGAACATTGTTAGGATTCATACCCTGGGAAAGGCTCTATTAATACTCTATATTGCAGATTCATAATATATGCATGTGTGTGTGTGTGTGTGTGTGTGTGTATGACTAATCCTCATAGAATATTAAAGAAATATTTCTGATGGGGGAAGGAACAGGAATAAAAGAGCGAGTGGGTATTAGTCACTGGCAAGGGAGAGAACAAAATACAATTACCAAATATAGGGATACCTACTCTTTATTTATTTTATTTTATTTTATTTAAATTCAATTAATTAATATATAGTTTATTATTAATTTCAGAGGTAGAGTTCAGTGATTTGTCAGCTGCATATAATTCCCAGTTCTCATTGCATCAAGTGCCCTCCTTAATTCCCATCAACCCATTACCCTGTTCCCCCCATGCACCTCCCCTCCAGCATCCTCATTTTGTTTCCTATGATTAAAAGTCTATTACGGTTTGTCTCCCTCTCTGATTTCATTATGTTTTATTTTTTCCTCCCTTCCCTTTTGATCCTTTGTTTGTTTCTTAAATTCCACATATGAGCAAAATCATATGATAATTATCTTTCTCTGGTTGACTTATTTCACTTAACATAATACCCTCTAGTGCCATCCACGTCATTACAGATGATAAGATTTCATTTTTTGATGGTTGAGTAATATTCCTGTGTGTGTGTGTGTGTGTGTGTGTGTGTGTGCTCACGTGCACGCACGCATGCCTCATCTTCTTTATTCATTCATCTGTCAATGGACATTTGGGCTCTTTCCATATTTTGACTATTGTGGATATTGCTGCTATAAACATTGGGTTGCAAGTGCCCCTTCAAGTCACCACGTTTTTATCCTTTGGAAAAATACCTAATAGTGCAATTGGTGGGTCATAGAGTAGCTCTATTTTTAATTTTTTGAGGAACTTCCATATTGTTTTCTGGAGTGGCTATACTAGCTTACATTCCCACCAACAGTGTGAGAGAGTTCCCCTTTCCCTGCATCCTCACCAACATCTGTTGTTTCCTGACTTGTTCATTTTAGCCATTCTGATCAGTGTGATGTGGCATCTCATTGTAGTTTTGATTTGAATTTCCATGATGCCAAGTGATGTTGAACATTTTTTCATGTGTCTCTTGGACATTATGTCTTCTTTGGAGAAATGTCTGTTCATGTCTTCTGCCCAATTCTTGACTGGACTTTTTGTTTTTTGGGTGGTGAATTTGATAAGTTCTTAATAGATTTTGGATATTCCCCTTTATCTGTTATGTCATTTGCAAATATCTTCTCCCATTCTGTAGTTTGCCTTTTAGTTTTGTTGATTGTTTCCTTTGCTGTGCAAAAGCTTTTTACCTGATGAAGTCCCAATAGCTCATTTTTGCTTTGGTTTCCCTTGCCTTTGGAGACATGTCTAGAAAGAGGTTGCTGTAGCCGAAGCCAAAAAAGTTGTTGCCTATGTTCTCCCCTAGGATTTGATGGATTCTCACATTTAGGTCTTTCATCCATTTTGAGATTATTTTTCTGTATGGTATAAGAACATGGTCCAGTTTCATTCTTCTGTGTGTGGCTGTCTCATTTTCCCAATACCATTTGTTAAAGAGACTGTCTTTTTCTATTGGATATTCTTTCCTGCTTTGTCGAAGATTGGTTGACCATAGAGTCGAGGGTCCATTTCTGGGTTCTCTATTCTGTTCCATAGATCTATGTGTCTGTTTTTGTGCCAGTACCATACTGTCTTGATGATCACAGCTTTATAATAGAGCTTGAAGTCCAGAACTGTGATGCCACCAGCTTTGATTTTCTTTATTAACATTCCTTTGGCAATTTGGGGTCTTTTCTGGCTCCATACAAATTTTAGGATTATTTCTTCAAGCTCTGTGAAAAGTGTTGATGGTATTTTGATAGGGATTTTATTGAATGTGATATCTACTTTTTTAAAAGAACATACAGAAACTGATGGTGAAGAGGAAAGGGAGTCATTTACAGTTTGATACTTCCCATCTATAGAAGCTTGAATAATGTCCCCCACAAAAATCATATCCACCCAGATTTCCAGAATCCCAAGATCTTATTTGGAAATAGGGTCTTTGCAGATGTAATTAGTAAAGTTGAGGCCATACTGGATTAATCTGGGCCCTAAACCCATGACTGCTGTCCTTCCTTATAAAAAGAGGAGATAACACACAGACTCAGAGGGAAGGTCATGTGAAGACAAAGGCAGGTATTGGAACCAAGAAATGCCAAGGATTGCCAGGAGCCACAAGAGGCTGGAAGAGGCAAGGAAGAGTCCTCCCCTAGAGATTTCAGAAAAAGCATGGCCCTGCCAATACCTTGATTTTACATTTCTAGCTTCTCATATTGTGAGAGAATAGATTTCTGCTGTTTTTAGGCCACCCAGTTTATGGTAACTTGTTATAACAGCTCTAGGAAATGAACACATCACCCTATTGGAACTTAATTCAGCACCCTAAACAAAAGTTTTTCCTCTGTGCATCCCACCTGCCATTTTTCAAAGTATGCTATGAAAGAAAATATTCTCTTAAGGTGGATCTTTGGGTTTTCAGGTTTACCAGACCATGTCATAACTTGATACTCCCTAGCTATCATGTCTCTAGCATTTTTTTAATCTGTAAAATGCAGAGAATAATACTTGTTTCCTTCATGTAGTTGTTATTTTTAAAAGATGAGTTAATATGTGCAAAAGTATTATTTATACTAGAAAATACTATGTAAATGTACACTTGATTATTATGATTGCACATTTTTAAATAGTAATTCCAAATAGGCACCAGCCCAGACTTTTTATTTTTATAAGCTTAATTTCACCCCCAACAATATTCCAAATAAAAAATTATCTGTCCTGATTTCCCTATATAAATTATTATCTGCCTTGAGAAAATTCTCAAAAGACTTCCTTTCCAAGGCTGACTTATTAATAATAACTTTTCTTAGTCATTGAGTATCTCATTTCCTCTATCTTAGAAGATCATGGGTGTCAATGAAGATGCAAAACTCATTTATTCCTTCTTTTAAATATTAATAATGCTTATATGCCATGCACTGTGCTTGGTAATTGAGATTCAGTGTCCAAAAACAAGATAGCAAAACAGGGTAAGGTGATGAGGAGTGACCTCTGAGGTGAGTGGTCTCCAGGAAGGTGATTTTGAGCCAATACCTAGAGAATAGGAGGAGCAGCCATGTAAAGATCTGGTGACAGACTCTTCCAGGCAAAGAAGAGCACTGAGTGCCCAGCCTGCAAGATATTGGGGCATCTTAGCATCAGCATGCTACTAAATCAGTAGTATCTGATTTAATTTGTAAAAGATTGTTTTGGCTGCTGTTTTGGCAACTGATCCCAAGTTGTAAAAGTCGAGGCAGGCATGCCCATTAAGAGGTTTCTGGGGATAATAGAAATAGGGTGGTGGCTTGGACAAAAATGACTGTGGGGTACCAGTGTGGACAGACCTGGACACATCTGAAGGGACAAGCAGCGCACCCCATGGATAGATGAAATATTTGGTTGAGGGAAAAAGAAAAGAACTCAGAAAACCTGACTCTTTTCATCATAAACAGCCCTGATTGAAAGTAGCCCCACCAGTACATCAAATTCTATAAATCACTGTTGTTCAAATATCTTTCTCCCGTTAGAGTAAATCTGCATTTGCTACTGGAAAAGAGAGACCAATATTGTTGCGCTCAGTTGTCTCATTTAGGCTGCTCAGAACACAACTTTCTTTAATGGTACACAAAGAAAGAAGTTGTCTATGAGCCCCTGCTCTTTTTAGGGCCATGAATGGCTTTGCCTCTATCTAAATCTGCTAAGGAAGGCTTAAGGGCATTTATCCTACCTCCAATTCTGGTATAGGATAAGACAATTTGGATTATTGTGTTTTTCTGTGTCTGTCATCTGAGAAATGGGGACATTAATGCCCACCCTGCAGAGGTTATCTGACAATTAAATGGAATAACACATGGCTTGGCAACTAGCTGAACTTCAGTAAAAACTACCAATGGTAGTGATGGTGATCAGTGTCTCAGGAGATTAGAGGTGAAATGGACCCGATCCCACCATCTTGGGATCATCTTACTCCCTCAAAGTCTCTCCACTACTGAAAACTCTTATTTGACTTGAACCTGGGTCTATAAAGGAATATCCTGGGATTTGTAAAGCAATATTGGTTCTTCCACAGCACCAACTCAGGCTGGCCAGGTAACCTCTTGATGTCATTATCTTACTTATTACTAGTTCTTTTTTGAGGTATCGGAATAATTTTTGAAACAGTAGCAAGAAAAAAAAATGTTTCCTATAAAATAATGAGCCTTTCTTATTTTGAGCTCTCCTTTGATGCTTGCCACCTCCCTCCCATTATGGCTCTTTGTCCACCATTGAAAAGGCCAGTGTCCTCAATTTGTGCCCAGCTGGAAAGAGCCCATTGAGCTAAAGAGTGCAAAGAAGCAAAGAAATCACACTGAGATGATATTTTCCTTTATGAGACACTTCAATAATCTTAACAGAGAATGCCTTATGAGGTGACCATCAGTTTTAAACATGAAAAATATTTCCTGGCTTTGGGGCAGTCATTATGCCCTTATATTTTAGATGTCACTAACAAAGCAAGTGGGAGGTTTGTCTTATATAAATAACATACTTAATATAAGGAGCAAAAGAGAAAGATAAAAATCACTGCTTCCTAAGTCCTGATAGGTACCGACTCCAGCACATTAGGCAAGAAGGTTGCATTCTTGATCCTGATGCATTACTCATATGACCCCTCTCCAGTTCATTCTATTTTCTCATAATGCCTCGTGATTTTGGTATAATTTTGATACCTTCTTTTATGTTTTTAATCATTTTAAGCACACTTACTCTGCAGCCTCTACCAGACTGCTCTATCATCTGAAATTCTCAGAGCTCTAAATAGGCTGTTTTCTTTGTCTACTACTCTCACTCTAGTTTTGTAACATGTGGCTATATCTTCAGCAACACTTTCTCTGTGAAAACCCCAGGTGACTGAAATAAAGCTGTGGCCCTCCAGTGTATTTTGGGGTTTACTCTTGCCAAATGCCATGGGGATGTCACTAGCCCAAGACCAATTTTGATTTTAATTTTTCAGCTTAGAGGTCTCTGAACTTGGTGAATAGTAAAGATAAATCCTCAAACCTGTAAGGCATAGTCACAAATTCTCAAGGGAGACTTTTTCTCACCCATGGGCCAGGAGAAGTCAAGAATCCTTGGAACAACAGATGGTTGTGTCCCCCCCACCCCAGGTCATCCTTTTAAGGGTCCCAGTTTTATATGGGCATATCAGTTCCAACTTCCTAACTTGCATGGGCCCCTATCCCCGCATGAGTGTTAAAAGCTAATCCCTGCAGTCACTGAGACTGGGCAGTACTCTTCAAGGCAGATTCATGTTCCATGGCTTACTACTCTCATTTCAGTTCCCTCTTTGTGCCTGGCATTTCAGGAGTTGTGTTCTTGCAAGCTCAGCCATTTATTTAAAAGAACATGTGTTCTATTTTCTTTGGAATATCTTAACATTTTTTTTATGAAAAGAGCATTTCTGGGGGCGCCTGGGTGGCTCAGTGGGTTAAGCCTCTGCCTTCAGCCCAGGTCATGATCCCAGGGTCCTGGGATCGAGCCTCACAACAGGCTCTCTGCTCAGCAGGGAGGCTGCTTCCTCCTCTCTCTCTGCCTGCTGCTCTGCCTGCTTGTGATCTCTCTCTCTCTGCCAAATAAATAAATCTTTAAAAAAAAAAAAAAAGAGCATTTCTGTTCTACCATATGGCTGGAAATGGAAATACTAATTCATTCTTCATAATCTGCAAGGCCCTGAATGAAACTTACCTACTTCCCCATCCTCGTGTTACACCATTTCCCTTCTCATCTGTGTCTTACTCACACAAGGGTTCTTTCAGTTCCTAGAATATACCTCACTCCTTAGCAACTTCTTACCATAGCAACTCTGCTAGTTCTATTCCCTACTGCTGGAATACCCTCACATCTTCCCAGTTCACTTTCACTTCAGATCTCAACATAATTGTGCGATGGCAGTCATCTAAGTAACTTTCCTCTGATATATGTGTATATTGGCTCAGATATGCCCTCTCCCTATTATACTTATCACTGTTGTGCTTTTACATTTATTTTTGAAATTGTTTTTTTTTAATATCTCTTTTACCTACTGGACTGCAAGCTTTGTGAAGGCAGGTGCTATGTCTATTCTTATTTAACATTTTTATTAGTAAGAGTAACACTAACTGCTACACTGATGCTAACACAAAAACCTCCTCAGTAACTTCACAACATAAGAGTTATTCTTCATACCATAGTCCAGTGTGGATCAGGCAAGTCTTTTCCAACTGGATCCCAGAGACGTAGGTTGCACCACTGTCTTCAAAATATTGCCATCCAGGTTGCAATGGAAGGGAAAAAATAAACGATAAGATGGAAGGTTCTTATGAGCCAGGCCAGGACTGCCTCACTTCTACCACATTCTCTTGGCCTGAACTCAGTCACAGGCCCTATAAATTACCCAGGAAGAAGAAGAGAAAATGGTTATCAGCAAGCACTCAAGTCTCTGCCATCCCACTGTATTTTTAGTAAAGGACAGTCCCATACAATAGGAAGTCCTCAATAAGCACAGATTGAATGAATCAACAAATGGATAAACAGACAGATGGAGAATGGATAGGTTTTGTTGACAATGTGTAGCTCACTGATTCAGCTAGTCTGTAAATTCTTTGAGTATAGAGACCATATCAGTATTGCCCATCATGGAAGAGAAGTTTGGGGCACGTAGGAGAAGCTCACACAAGAATAAATGATCACCACTACTTGTAGGATTTCAGGGAGGAGATGGACTGCTAGTAGATCATCCAAATAGTGTATGGAATGAAATTGGAAAAGCAACTTAAGTGAATTTGTAAAGGCATAGAATGAATGGGGGGAAAAAGTAGAAGAAATGACAAAGAAATGTCAGTATGTGTGTAGTTAAGAGTAACAAGGAAAGGAATCAATGGAGAAACTAGCAGGAATCGTGCCTCCCCTGGCTAGTGTAGCGCAATACTGCGTCTGCTGAATACCAGACTCCATCGTTTTCTCTTTCGAGGTATTACAGACTTACACCTAGGAATAAGGATGCCTCTTTAGTGAGATTGCACCTTTTCCCTTCCTATTTTGACCCTTAGTGTTTAAAATGCATAAAATGTGCCCAGGAAGTATGTGTTTGGCTTGGCCAGAAGTTAGTGCTCCAGGAGGCTTTCTGCCCCTGACCATGCAGAATGGTAAACCACACTAGTTCCAGCCCCAGCTGTCAGGCCAGGATTTCTCCCTAGCCCTTCTCCAATCAATACACAGAGCTGCCTGGTGCCGTCGGGAGGGAGCTGTATTTTTTAAAAAATGAATGAAGTAGAACAGCCAAAATCTTTCCGTTCTTTCCGGTCTTCTCTGCAGCTTTCTGCCCACGGAGAGGGACCACTATGAGAGCTACAGAGGAGCAGCATGAGGGTGCCACCCTCCTCTGCCCGGAGAAAGGGCCAGGGTTACAAAAGTAGCCAGCCCTCCATTACGGGCTTCTGAAATGCACTGTCGGAGTTAGTGACAGGGGAGCTGCTCTACCTCTGGGGCTACAGCAGTGCAGTGAGCTTTAGTGGATCAATACTTTAGTCTTGTCATGCTAATTGCTCATTGGTTGACATTCATGATCCTTCCTTGCTCCCTCCCTATGTAAACTCTTTACAGCTGGAACAGCGAGATGCAAAAATCCTGAACCTTCAAAGCCAGCTCCTGCAGAAGAGAGAGGGCCTGGCAGCTGAGGTATGGTGCTCCCTCATTTTTTGCCCCCCTTTAAAAAGCTTCATGTGTGTCTGCATGTGATCGTATGATAGGGAGACGCATGAAGAAATGCCTGGGGTAACTCTTTGCAACACATAAATGATACTACCTTTTTAGAACAAAACAATATCTCCTCCCCTTTCACTCCTCCCCCTCCCCCTAAAAAACCCCAGAAACAGAAAAATACACGCCCCTTCTATGAGTTTGGTTGCAACAATCTTCTGTTTTGGTGAATGTGACACCCTCCACCAGCTCACAATGAACGTGTACCTGCACAGTCCTCTTTGCTCCCAGACTAGGGCAGGTCAGACTGAGCTGCCATGTGTGTGTGCTTGTGCATGTGTGTGGGTTTGTATGTGTGATCACGCCTACCATATTGGCTTCCTGTCCCTGGGACATCAGCTTTTCCAGCTAGCTGAGCCTGTCCCCACAACCAGTTGCCACCGAGACCACCCCAATTCCTACCCTGTGAGCTTCAGGCCTGTGCTATGCAGGGTTTTGTTAAGCCGTTTAGTATTAATTGATTTTTTTTTCCCCATTTTTTTCTTTCTTTCCCTGGGCGGGTCAATAGCTGGATGCTTCAGGAGCAGAGGATCTATCAACGGCAGACCAAGCAAGCCTAGGGAGACGCGGGCAGACCTGGAACGAAACCCAGCCAGCTCCAGCCGCTCCGACAGTGCTTGGTGGCCAGAGAGTCGTCAGCAGGAAGCATGAGGCAGGAAATTACCCAATCCTTGAGGTCTGGTAAGTTTCCTCACTTTTGGGAAGTGAGGCAAATGATAACCAAGTCTTTCTTTCCTTACTCAAAAGAGTCAGCAGCATTTTTGCTGATTTCAGTTAATGAGCTAAACATAAAATTGGGACATCCCCAGCAGAACTGGGAGGATGGAGGGGTTGTGAGGGAGTTTGTAGGGTAGATGAGGGCTCACCAAACTCCGGTCCTAAGGTGAGCCACTGTGGCCAAACAGACGTCCTGGGTATTGATCCCTGCCTCCTGATATTGATTTCCTCTTGGGGCCAAGAATGGGGTGGACCTACAGAGGAGGAGAGGAGAACCCACGCCCTCCCAGAGGCCCAGGCAGCCCTAATCGGTGATAACAGTGTTAAGTGGTCAGCCTGGAGATGAGGTTTGCTCAGATCTATTGATCTGCACTCCCCTGGGACATAAATCCCTCTGAATTTGCTTCCATGATATAAATATTTATAATTAAAATAGCTTAGGAGCCTCTTCCAGGCCCAGGGAGAGTGGCCTATCCCAGGGTGGGTGTGATATCAGTCTCTGCCATCTCTGTACTTTGTACGCTCTTCCCACTCTCATATCTGTTTACTTATCTCTGCTTTCTCTTCTGAACCCTATTTCGCTTGCACTCTGAGTGACAGGCACAGTGTCTCAGACTATCAGAAGCCAGGAAAAATCTATTCTTTCTGAATGCTGCCTCCAGCTGAGGAGGGAGTGCTGCTCCCCCCAGCCAATGCTACACAGTTTCATGTGCATTCAGGAGCCTGGACTCGGAAAGGAATGGGCTGTTTTGGGGGGAGTAAAAGAAGGACTTCTTTAGTTGTCGCTTTGTTCTTGCTTTCCCTGGGGTAACAGATCGAATCCAGTAACAAACAGCTTTTAACCAATGCCAAGTCCCTGTGTTGGCTCACTTGCAGTTAAATCTAGAAGAAAAATTTGAAGGGCCTCATGCTCCTATTTCTCAGCACCTCATAAATCTAATCTCACATGAAGTGACCAGAGCATCCCTTACCCTTGATAATGGGGGGAAAAGGATGCTGAGGACTTATTTGGAGGCAGAGCCCTTGAAGCCAGCTGGAGAGACCAAGACCATTGACCAAAGCTTTGTCCACTGCAAGAAACAACCTTATAAAGGGTTGAAACCATTTGACTTTAATTTTTTTTTAAATTTGAGTAGTACGGAAAATGGTTTTCAAAGTCATTTGCTGTGCTTCCTAAACCTATTATCGCTTCAGTGTTCAGGATACAAATCTGTTCACCCTGAATCCATCATTTGTTTGATATCCAGGGTATAATCTTTTCAGTTCTGGAACTTCTGACTTTCTATCAGGTGTCTGTCTCGCTTCAGTGCTTATATTTTGAACTGTGTATCTTTGTGTGTCTGCCCTCAGCAGGTTTCATTAATTTGTAATTGATGCCTATAAAACTGTTTAAGGACTTCTGGATCTTATTTGTGTTGAGGAGGTGTGTTGGTGGGTATGTACGCACTGTGTAGGATGTGGGGAGAATGCATTGGGTTTTATTTCTCCTCATTTCAGAATGTTTAGTCACTCCAGTCCATTTGTGTTGAGTTAATAAGTGTATGTCTGTGTATCTCTGCTCAGGTGTCTGTACTTGGAGGGCAATGAGTATAAGCAGGTTAGAGTGGTGTCCCACATTTCTCTTGCATTTGCATTAACTATATCTTTCCTAAATGCATATTAACCTTTACTCTTTTTTTTTTTTTTCTTTTTATTCAGAGATGGTAGTTTCAGAACTCAGATCTAGCTCATTTGTCTCTTTTAGCAAATGATTGAGGGTTAGGGACTATTCCAATTGGCACCAGGGTCTGTATTTTGGACACCATTTGGCTTAGATAATTTATACAAAATAAAAGTCTAACAGGTATAATCACAACAGGCTTGACTTGAGAATGTTTCCAAGCATACTTGAGGTTGAAAAATACTTCAAGCTAAAAATGGAAGAATGTTCTGGTTTGCAACTTGTATGCCTCTGTGGTAATGGAGAGAATTGGAATGCAGTTCTCTTTGTTTGATTTATATGGCGACACTCAGAATGTGAAAGGTGTATTTTACTGTAGAAATAAACTTTCAACCTTGACCTAAAGAATAGAAGACTCAGGCCAGTACTTAAATCCTTCTCTGCTAGGTTACAATGAAAAGCATAATTAATAAGAGTAGATTTATTTTTAGACAGAAAAATCCTGAGATTTGTGTCTTTCTCCCATTGTTTGCGATATTTGTCAATATGTGCTTGCTTGATTCCTCTGAAGCACAAGCTTATTTGGAGAAAGTGATCTAAATTTTAAAACTGAATGCACTCCACTAATTAAATGTGTTTCCATGTGATCTTAGTGCCACGAAATCTAAATAGCACATACATAAATTCATTGCTGTCTTGTGCTACTGTTCCTACAGGTCATATCTGAAAGCTTGTTACCAGCCATAGGGAAATAATTATTATTATGGAATAATCCAGTGGCTTAGGAGAGCAAGCTTCAGTCTTGACTGAAGTGTCTGAAGTGTCTTCAGTCTTATAAGAATTCAACTCTTATGTTACAGATATATGTCATATGGTACATCTGCCTTTTATATTTCATATATATAGATATGTTTTTCAATCCCATTTGTCTTAAAGGTTGCATATTCAAATATTTTTAATGCAAGGATAGAAACATTTCACTGTTATTTCTACATTCATAACATAAAATGTCATGATATTGATATTTCACTATTATTTCTATTCAAAAATGTATGTATTATGTTTCAAGCCTTTCTGAGCATCTTGATGTACTCATTTGACCCTTAGAGCAAACTTATGAAATAAGTTAGAGCAGAGCCATTACCACCATTTTACCAATAATAAAATGCACAAGGTGACACAGATATGAGTATCAGACTGGGGTCAATTACCTGAGGGTATGGACCCCTGGTCAAGTGCTCTTTCCTAAGTTACCAGCTGTCTCTGCTAATATTTGATAAAATTTTAGCTTATTCTGTACTCCCAGCACCTATCACAAGCATTGAAATGTATATAAGGCAAATATTGGTTGATATTAAATGATTGCTAACATTCTGCTTAGGCAAGAAAAAGTAGTAAATAAGTACTTCAGGCATCTTTCTTTGGCCTTTATCATACCACAGCTGGCTACAGAGTCTGACGCCATGACAGACCTTTCTTGTTAGACTCAGAATTTCTGCAAGTTATTAATATGCCTAATCAATAGTTTTGCTCCCCAGGAACATGTCCCTATGAAAACACAGTGAGTATTTATTACTCAGTTCAAAGAACTGACATGCACATATTTAGTCTTCATACTACCAGTACTTGCTTTTAAAGAAACATAATGTATAATTTGAAATATCAAGATTAAGTACTTAAAATCAACCATAAACTTTTCATCTTACCGAAATAACCACTGTCCCTTTCCCCAACCTTCTTACTTATTCAGGGGTTCTTAATCTTTTCTGTGTCATGGACCCTATTTCCAGACTGCCATAGCCTTGAAGACTATGGACCTCTCCTCAGAATAATACTTTTGAATGAAATAAATGAAATACTTTTGAATGAAATAAAATGTATAGAATTACAAGGAAACCAATTTATACTGAGATTAAGTTATCAAAAGATTAAAATCATTTAATTGATTTCCAATATCACCGTATGTGTACTTTTTATTAAAATGTTGATATGGTCTAGTTGTAGATCTATTACTGTAATTTTGGGGTGAATAAGATCCAGTGGTGGAGCTACTGCTGTAATTTTAAGGTAGCGATGAATATTAGGGATATTTTGAAATTACCTAAAATATGTAATATGGATATGATATGAAAATAGCTGTGATTTCTGTTGGTGACATTGTCACTGGTATTATTAATATTACTTTAGTGTTTCCTACAGTTATAACTGAAGGAGATGCTAAATATGGTTCAATATTAGTGAAAATAAAGGTGTGATTTTTTTTTGTCTTATCTAAGTTTATAGACTTACTGAGCTCTATCCATGGATTTATTAGGAATCAGAGGATATCAGGTCAAGAACCCCTACTTTAGGGGCGCCTGGGTGGCTCAGTGGGTTAAGCCTCTGCCTTCAGCTCAGGTCATGATCTCAGGGTCCTGGAATCGAGCCCCGCATCGGCTCTCTGCTCAGCAGAAAGCCCGATTCCTCCTCTCTCTCTGCCTGCCTCTCTGCCTACTTGTGATCTCTCACTCTCTGTCAAATGAATAATAATAAAAAAAAAAAGAACCCCTACTTTAGCTACTTTCTACTCATTTTTCAAAACTCAACTGAAGCATCATCTCTTCTAAACAATTTCACCAGCCTTCCCCCAGGAAGAATAAACTGCCACTTTTCTATGCCTTAAGAGCACCCACAACCTCTCTAACTAACACTTAGCACATCACAGGATTCACATCAATTTACTTCTCTGTCCCTCCTAAAGAGGCCACATTCCTGAGGGCATGGCCCATGACTTACTACCACCACCTACCACGAATTCTGGAACATAGCAGGGGTGCACTAGATATTAAAAAGGAGGAGGAAGGAAAATTCAAAGACAAGGGAGCCATGTATCACAGAAAATTAAAATTAATAGAAAATTAAAGTCAGTAGGTTGAATGTTTGCTTGAACCAGATTTTCCATCAGTAACACCTTTATATCCTAAGCAGTAAAGATGGCCATAGGGACCCTGTTCTACTTCCCTTTTAATGCAACTCTCGATTTATAGCTTCCTAAAAAATAATAATCCTATATTAAGAATATAATAATGATAACATCTAAGTTTCAGACCCATTTTTTAGCTTTTTGTTAGTACAGACAAGGGAAAGTCAGGATGGGCATGAAGATAGAGGGCTTTCTTCACATCCTGAGATTTTAGGGCTTTCTCAGTCAAATGTAAAAAGCCAGAGAAAATGTTTTTGATTTTAAGGCACAGATACAAATGTATAAATTCCCCCTAAAACTCTATGTATTTGAAAATGATTATGAAAATTTCCTTGAAACCTAGAGCATTAATAATAAAAGCCTCTTAAGTCCTCAACACAAATGCTTTGTGTAGAATAAGCATAGATGTTTATACATAGAAAGGTACACTTTCAGACATGTACTCAACTTCTTAATATTAATGTCACATAAAAATCAGAATTTATTCATGCATATTGACACAATTTTGTATGCACCTCTTGCTTTCCCATAATAAATACTTGCTATTTCTACCCAAATGAATGGGTATTCACATGTCACTGTGAGGCTGCATATTTCTTGGGTCCAAGTTGATTTTTATCGACAATGGACTTGTTTATTACAGGAGGAAGAAGATAGAGATCAAAATGAAGATAAAATTGGAAGACAATTTATAGCTATTTTTATTATCTAGTCTTTCATTCAATATTCTTGTGCATGTGCGCGTGTTGTACCTGAGTCATTGGTTAACAGTTCAATGGCTTTCAATGCCCCTCTATAGAATATCTTATTGAAATATACTAGCCAACCACAAATTTAGATTACAAAATTTAATCTGATTTAATATAAAGTACTAAGATCTTATCTTGGGTAAAGCTCATTTCACCCCATCATTTAATAAGACACTGATCCATGTGCATTCCACGTATCCTACAAGTGGTATCTTATCAGGGTCAGCGGTGAGCGTCTATGGAACAGACACCTAAATATCCTGTGGACCTGACCCTTGTTTCAGTATTCACTTACCTTCACCCACTGAAGCAGAAAGTTGAAAAAGCAGTATTGAGTCCTCCATTCTTAAACAGAGTGTTGGTAGAGCAAAGAAGAAAGACTGGCCAATGACTATGATGATAGATAGGGAGAAGTAGCTTGCCTTGGAACTGTGGGTCAAAGAACTGATCTCAAAGCATCAATCCCTATTTGAGCCTCCTCACCTTTTGAAAGGAATTCCCCACAAAGCCTTAATTGATATTCTTGTCACTAGCTTTCCAAAGGTCCATTGCTTATAACACGCTTTTTTACCTGTTACATACCAGCTTCTCCCTGATTCTATCATTCTTCTCTTTTGTTATTATTATTCTGCTCTCCCGCTCTCCTTACTCTTTCGAAACATCTTTTATTTTTAGTTCACTGTTGCTCCAAATTTACTGATTTGGCATATAACCCTTAAGTTCTTCATAAGGGAAGTCTACATAAATCTAAAAGGTGAGGAATATTTTTAGTAGGCAGACAAATGAATCTAGATACACAGGCCAGGGGCACCTGGGTGGCTCAGTGGGTTAAAGTCTCTGCCTTCGGCTCAAGTCATGATCCCAGGGTCTGGGATCGAGCCCCGCATCGGGCTCTCTGCTCGGCAGGGAGCCTGCATCCCCCTCTCTCTCTGCCTGCCTCTCTGCCTACTTGTGATCTCTGTCTGTCAAATAAATAAATAAAAATCTTAAAAAAAAAAAAGGCTAGACTTACTTTGCAAATAAATATAGGCATTCATAGTTGATATGATTATGTTAGAATTACAGCAAGAATTTAATATTTATAATCACCCTTAGTTTATGCAACACAGTAGATATCTTTCCTAGGCAGAAATGAAAATATGGTTCTGAAAACACAATTCAAACAAGCAGAACAGGAAGGACAGCTTAAATACTATATCATAAAACAAAAAAACTTCAGTTATAAAAAAAAAGACCTAGGCCAAGAGATTGTTAACAGAATCATATCTTGAGATAAAGAGATTGCATAAAGCAATTTGCTTAGGAATTTGACAATCAATAGAGATTATTTTCAATAATCCTCACTTTAAAGATTTGAATATTTTAAATATTTTCAAAACAAAAAAAAGGGTGTTCTTAGTAATTAAAATGTAACCTCTGTGCCTAATAATATAATGACTCAAATGCAAAGAGAGAAGAACTGAAAGGATGTAGGGGATAATGGAGCCAAGAGCAGGAGGCAGCTTTAGGGATGGATAAAGGACAAATCATTCCAGACAAATGTGATCACTCTTTTAAATCGCATTACGAGATTAATGGATGAAGGGAATGCACTAGAGGTAATATATATGGATTTTACTAAAGCATTTGATACACTGCTCCATGAATTTCCACTTGCAAAATTAATTCAAATTGGGTAGAATATGTGCATGGTCACATAGGTTGAAAATTGGCTGAAGGACCATAAACAAGGAGGAATGACAAATGGTGGTCCCTCACGTTTAGGTGGGAGACAGTGTCCAGTGCATCTCTGAGGACTGATGCCCACTTTGGTATAATATAACCACCTCACTAATGATCCTGAGAAGGGGAAGGAAATTACAGAATTCACAGATTTCGACATAGGAAGTATCACAAACCAAGACACAATTAGAGCACAAAAATAAATAAATAAATAAAAATAAAGAGTAAAGTCAAATAGAGGTGATACTTAACCTCTTTCCATGACTTAATAAAGGATTGCTAAGAAAATAGTTATATACAATTTTCATTTTCATTGTTAAAATGCTGATTGGGGAAAGTGTATTTCCTGTCATTAAATAAGATAGTCCTTTATTCAGTGAGAATCTGAAATCCATTCTCCTGTGTTCTCCAAATTTTAATTCATCTAAAGAATTCTTAGAAATGGTGAAGGAGCAGGGAGCCTCAGTGGTGCTGGTAAGTTCCGACATTGCAGTAAGCAAGGCTCAGGTCATTATCTCAGGGTTGTGAGATCAAACCCCACAGCAGGCTCTGTGCTCAGTGCCTGGTCTGCTTGAGATTTTCTGCCTCTGCCCCTCCCCCCACTCACACACACAAAGGCTCATGCACTCTCTCCTACTCACAAATAAATAAATAAAATCTTAAAAAAAAAAAAAGAAATGGTGAAGGGACAAAAGAGGTAGATTTCTAAAGAAAGAACTTAATTATGTTGACTTATGTGCCTAAACATTGGGACATTAGTAATTTTCCCAAATATGTGATAAGTACAGGGCAAATAATCACCTTGAAAAAAAACTTCAACTTATTATAAGATTCTTTCTGACACAAATGTTCCCAAGTACCTCCTTGATAACCGTCAGGACAATCTTATTGTTGTTTCTGATGTTGTTGTTGGAATTAAAACCATATAAAATGTCATCATTCAGTAGCAGAATGAACTCTTAAAAAGTGAACTGGATAAAATTTGATTTTCCTTTTATGGAGAGCAGGGTCTTAATTATAATTAAAGCCCTTTTATGTTTACCATTTCATCAAATCCTCTTGGCTACCCCAGAAGGGAGGTATTATAATCTCCAATTTACTGATGTGGAAACTGAGGCCCAGAGAGGATAAATGACTTGTCTATGGCTATGCCATTAACAAATAACAAAGTCAGTACCAAAGCCTCAGTTTTATGGACAGGTAGTCTTGCAGTCTTTCTACAGTTTCCCATGTTTATGCCATGGAAGAGACCATCCCAGAAACCATACACCAGGGTATATGGTGACTTTAACTATTCATCCTGTGATAAATCAGATCATGTGATGAAAATGACCAAGCATGGAGTCTGGGACATGAAAGTCACTTAATAATGTGTAGCTCCTTTTCTTTGCTTTTCACCCTACTTACAGTGTCTTTATCCAGCAAGCAGTTATCAAACTCCTAGTGAGGGTGGGCACTGTCGGGCTGTGCATATCTTAATCTTTCCTCTTAGCCAACTTAATTCTTCCTCTGAAGCTCAGGTCTCCCAAGTGAGACCAAAAGTTCCATGAGAGAAGACCGTGTGCCTGTCCATTCACTGCAGTGTCCCCAATATCTGGCCCATAATGAGGGAGACTTCCTGAGCTAGAGAGAAAACACCCTGCCTCACCCTTCTGAAGTTCCCCTGAGCTTTGGTCAGGCTCACATGTCTGTATAGCTTCATCATGTACCATGAAGTAAAATGGCCTATGACCCCCAGCCCACACTTAAAGAAAAGTCTTGGGTAGGAGATTGAGGAAGCTGGACTACGAATGCACTTGTGAAGTTGTTTTTATTTCTCTTCTGCCATATCATCTCTGTGGCCTTTATAGTCAAGTCTGACAAGTTAATCACCAGCAGCTGGCTACTGGAACACCCATTGCTGAAGGGTGGAGACAGACATTCTGCTTCTGTACCCATTGTTTAGCCTCTCCACAGAAAGCTCTGTTGAGGAGTAACAACAGCCCACAGCTTTGCAGCTTCCGGACAGTCTGCTTTCCTGCAAATTTGGAAGGAGAATACAGTATTATAGAAAGCTTGGCGTTCATTTGATGAATAGGCCAATTGTAAGGATAGGTCAAGGGGTATGTAGCTTAGGTAGTAATGCACAACATGGATGTCCACATGCTTAAGACTGTGGCCAGGGTAAGGACCTAACCAGGGCCACCCTGTCTAGCTGTGTACATGACTGTCACATCCCCACATCCACTCAGTTACTGCCCTTAACCCAACCCTGCCTGGAAATGTATTACATTCCCAGATATTTCCACATACAATTGAATTAGTTATATTATATTCAAAAAGAATACCTTTGTCATTCCCAACACTCTTCTTCCACATTAGGCTTATTGCAGTTGGGGGAGTACACCTGAAGTCTTCATTGAGGTGTCAGGCATAATTTAGCACTGGGAAATGAATTACGGGATTGCCCTTTAGGAAAAGGCTGGAAGCTCAGCCCTGCCTGTCAAATAGGTCCCTGCCTTATAGCGAACTCTGCAGGTGAATGAATCAGTATTTGGCATATCAGCATTTCATAGAGCCTCCATGCTAATGTCTTTTTGAAATGAAACCGAGAAAGTTGTTAACCTCAGTTAGCCGAGTGTCCCCTCTGTGACCGGGATAAATCATCAATGTAGAGGCTGAGAACTCTGTTCTCACTGCTTTGGGGAATGAGAGCCAGGGCTGTGGAGAAACTGATGAAAGCAGCCTCTGGATCTCAGAAAACTAAGTAAAAAGTCTTTCTCCCTTAAAAAGAGAAAGAAATATTACTTCTCCTTACCTCCTGATTTAGTTATTCTAAAAGGATTTTTTAATACTTTGATTCAATTAGATAGCATATCTTTACTTATCCTTTTTTCCAAACCTTTGATCTCTTCTTCAGTGAAGTCCCCCCAAAATATTGATATTTCATTATAGTATATATGCATAGCTCTATAGATAAATATATATGAAAATATAACACAAAACAATATATAATTTATAATAACATAATAATATATTAATATATTACATATATATTAAGTATGTATATTAACTCCTGGACTGTCTCACAACTGAAAACCTAGTCTTAACTGCTATGGTCAGCTGCCTATTCCCTCCTATTCTGACTATTCTATACTACTTCTTGAATATTTTCCCAGAGTTCAGATTCAAACATCTATACACAATCCTCCCATCAATCCTGTGAAGCCATTAGTTCTGCTTTTACATTTGAAGAAACTGGGGTACAGAGAAGTTAAGGGATCAAACCCAGAACTTCTGTTATTAACTTCTTTGCAACCAACAGCGGCCAGATGAATTGCCAGAATTCTCTTTAACAAGCCAGTGCAAACAAAAGGTTCATGACATAGGCTTTCAGGCCCCTTTTTGCCCTGTGGCCTCCTGACTGCTTCCTCCTCCAGATGTCCCAAAGGGAAGGCTGTTTGATTACTACATGCATCTTCAACCCTTAATATTTACAATCAACTGTACAATTGCTTTTATTAGTTGCAGGGTGCATGTTATTCTCATTTTCACTTTTCCTCCCTGACTTGTATCTGAATTAGAAGAAGGAAAGATGCCTAAAGTTAAGTAGGGCCTGTGACGTTGAGTGTTCAAGAGGAGCATGAGGCAAGATGCTAGAAGGATTCTCAATCAGCAAGAAAACAACATCAGTTAAGTGGACTGCAAGATTTTCAGAACACTGATGATTCATGATAAATTACACTCTAAAATTTCTTACATCCTAGGAAAAAAAGTTAAAAACATAAATTGTAAACATGGCAATAAAATGCCCTCAGTATTTAATGTTAGGGTTGGAAAGGAAGCTTGCTTCTTTGCTCTTACCAGTCTTTGGCAGGAGGGGGAAGGGATCAGAGTGAGAAGGAAACTGGCTTGTATTGACGAGTTCAATAATTGATGGGATATGAGATACAGAAGTTTGAGGAGCACCATAAGATACAACTTTGTCATTTTACTTCCAGAAGTTCATTAAAAAAAAGAAGAAGTAAAACCAATGAATCACTTAAGAAGCAGTCAGTAAAAGTTTATTGTGCACACATCAAAAAGACAGTTTGTAAACCAGGAGCACTCAAACCAAAACATGGAATGAGGCTCAGAGGTATATTGTTATAGAGCAAGTTGTATCGTAGGAAGTCAGTGAGTGTTTATTCTTTATGTGATTGGTTACAATATTAAAATTTTCTTAAATGAAAGGGAATTGGTCAATGATTACCTCATATCAATTTGGGGGAACTTTTTAAGTTTCACTTATGATTTTTAGAGGCATAAGTAAGAAGTGACGCTGGTTAAGTCAACCTCACTTTTCTTTGCCAAATAAACTAAATTGAGCTTTTCTTGTAAAGCTCACTGGTTTCGTCTGCTCAGGGTATTTTCAAATTTGGTTGGTCTTTGTGTTTGATTTTGACAGTTCCCCTCTTCTGGTCATGGTCTAGGAATCACTTACTTATTCTCTGTTTCCTTCAGAATAGTTGCCAGGCTGGAGGGACTTGCAGTCTTCATTGTTTAAGCAATTATTGTTGATTTCATGCAGTTGCCTGATCCTTATGGATACCACTTAGTATACAAGTGGCTGCCAAAAGATATTTAAAATGCTAGAAAGTATACAACTCACTAGTAGGAATAATATGATGGCTATAAGGAGAACAATAGCCAAGGACTGAATAGTTCCTCAGAGAAGAAATTCCCAAGAGCCAAGTTTTAACCAACAAAACAGGTCCATGAAGAAGGTGTCACTTATTTGATGAAAAAAAAAATTTTTTTTAAGATTTTATTTATTTATTTGACAGAGAGAGATCACAAGTAGGCATACAGACAAGCAGAGATGGGGGGGAAGCAGGCTCCCTGCTGAGAAGAGAGCATGATGTGGGGCTTGATCCCAGGACCCTGAGATCATGACCTGAGCTGAAGGCAGAGGCTTAACACACGTAGCCACCCAGGCGCCCTGATGAAAAATTTTTATCTGGTCTTTTAGATCCTT
The DNA here is from genome assembly GCF_002288905.1 of Enhydra lutris kenyoni. NCBI lineage: Eukaryota > Metazoa > Chordata > Mammalia > Carnivora > Mustelidae > Enhydra > Enhydra lutris. The sequence goes on from NW_019154114.1 coordinate 8,487,300, forward strand.
TAGATTTGGGGTAATAATGCCTAATATGTCAACATAAAAATAACATTTTTTTCTCCAATTATAGCATATGCACCTCCTTGTTTAGCAATCAGGACATCGGGGACTCTATTTTTTTTTTTATTTTTTATTTTTTATTTACATATAATGTATTAGCTCCAGGGGTACAGGTGTGTGAATCGCCAGGTTTACACACTTCACAGCACTCACCATAGCACATACCTTCCCCAGTGTCCATAACCCAACCACCCTCTCCCTACCCTCCTCCCCCCTGGCAACCCTAAGTTTGTTTTGTGAGATTAAGGGTCTCTTCTGGTTTGTGGGGACTCTCCTATTTTAGAGTACCACTGAAAATAAACTATTTATTTCAGTTTGTACTGCTTGAAGAACATTTAGGGCATCATTAAAGCTTTTCTCAAAGTTGCAGAAATATTAACAGGTGATTTTTCTAACTCATTAACTCCCAATTGAGGAAAAAACATTCCAACAAACATATGAAAACCAGAGCTTTTTTGAACAGTAGGATTTGGAAACTCACAGGAAGCTTGTTACTTCATATATATATCATTTGAAATTTAAAATCTGGCTAGCATTCAAGGAGTCATATTTAGTCCTTTGGGTACAAGATTATCCTAAACCACAGTATCCATAACATTTCAGTGGGAAAGCTTTGTATATCTTATTACCACAGAGGATGAATAAACCAATAATATTGAGAGGTAGGGTGGATCCTTTGACCCACCAATTAGGTGGGCATCATGATTATTCCTTGCCATGAAGCAGGAGCACATGCCCATCTTGAATGGCTGTGGTTTACATTTAGATAGGAGCAAAAAACATTCCTATGAATTTCATTTAGCAGTCCATGTATCATATCATGGATGATAAATGATTGATTTCTTTTTCCATTGGTGCCCTGAATATTGGTCTATCCAAAAAGTGAAACCATTATTTGCTTTATATTATGGGATTATGGAGGCATTCCATTTCCCTACTTATTTTTCACTGAACCAATGTACAACTTCGGTCATTTCCTTGATGATATAATTAAGGGTATTGTTATCATTATCTAATTTTAATTCTGTATTAATATATGTAGAAGTCCACTCTTCCTCATCTAAATCAAATACAGAGTGAGTCTGGAACATTCCCGCTGATGAGGTCTAGTACAATTTTCTATGCATAGTGACAGGTTGCCAGCAATTAAGTTTACAGTGGTCATGAGTCAGGCCTTGGCTCTCAGGCTTCTTCCCAATGCCATATTAATTGGCCATAAGTATTGGTTGAGTGGCCAAGGGAAGAATACCAGACCTTCACATAAAGCCATTTTCCTTAATCAGTCAATCTAGGAATGTATAGCAGCTGGTTCTAATATTAACTGGGTGTCTTCCTGAGCATTTAAATGGCTAAGTAACTTGGATGCCTGGGTGGCTCTGTTGGTTAAGCATCCAACTCTTGACTTTGGCTCAGGTAGTGATCTCAAAGTGTGAGATCCAGCCCCAACTCAGCTCCACATTGGGCATGGAACCTGCTTGGGATTCTCTTTCTCTCCCTCTACCCCTCCCACCCCCCCCACTCATGTGCGCTCTCTCTTAAAAAATGGCTAGACAACCAAAAATAATTTTGGTTAGTAAAAGAAGTTATTTGTTGGATGTTAGACTTTAGTGAGTGTTCAGTCTAGGTGAGGAAAATTCCCAACATAAAGAGAACCGTAAGTTTAAACATTTTTTAAATTGACATATAATGTATTATTTACCCCAGAGATACAGGTCTGTGAATCATCAGGCCTACACATTTCATAGTACTCACCATAGCACATACCCTCCCCAATGTCCATAACCCAGCCACCCTATCCCTACTGCCCCACCCCCCAGCAACCCTCAGTTTGCTGCATGAGATTAAGAGTCTCTTATGGTTTGTCTCCTTCCCAATCCCATTTTGTTTCATTTTTTCCCTCCCTAGCTCCCATGACCTCCTGCCCTGCTTCTCAAATCCCTCATATCAGAGAGATCATATGATAATTGTCTTTCTCTGATTGACTTATTTCACTTAGCATTATATCCTCTAGTTCCATCCACGTCTTTGCAAATGGCAAGATTTCTTTTCTTTTGATGGCTGCATAATATTCCATTGTGTATATATACCACGTCTTCTTTATCCATTTATCTGTTGATGGACATCTAAGTTCTTTCCATAGTTTGGCTATTGTGGACATTGCTGCTATAAACGTTCAGGTGCACGTGTCCCTTTGGATCACTACATTTATATCTTTAGGGTAAATACCCAGTACTGTGATTGCTGGGTCGTAGGGTAGCTTTATTTTCAACTTTTTGAAGAACCTCAACTTTTTGAGGAAAACTGCAGCAGCTTGCATTTCCATCGACAGTATAGGAAGGTTCCCCTTAAGTTTAAACATTTTGAGTTAGTTTGCAAGACACTAATCACAAAACAATTGTTCTAAAATTAAGTCTTGAAAATAAATAGGAATTCTGCATATATTGTTTTGTGATGTTGGGCAGAAGTTGTCTGTATCATGCTATCATCTACTTCAGGGAAAGACTTCTCCCTGGAGATCTTTAATTTTAAGTCAGCTACAGGTTGGCAAGCCAAAAAGTCTGGGGAGCTCTCTTTACTTATTTTTTTAATTTAATTTCTTTTCAGTGTAACAGAATTCATTGTTTATGCAACACACCCAGTGCTCCATGCAATACGTGCCCTTCATAATACCCACGACCAGGCTTGGGAAGCTCTCTTTAAATGAGAAACATGGATCCAAGGTTTAATACCCTATAATTTAGTTGCTGTGTAAAAAATGAAAAGAACTTATGATAGCCCTTTCCATCAAGTTTCAAGTGCCATTTTTCTCTGATGTTCCTTCCAGAATACCCAGTCTCCATGTTCCAATATATGGGATACATCAAGCTATTGCAAATAAGTTTTTGAATATTGTGTTAGTGTTTTAGAGCATTTAGTCATGTCAGAATTTATAAAGGCAAAATATGCATGGGGTTCTATCTTAAATGGCATAGGTTACCCAGTGATGATTTCATAAAGTGTCAATTTATGTTTCCCAAAAGGTGTTGATCTTAAAATCATAAGAGTGAAGGATAACACTGTAAGCCACGCTAATCTTGTGATTTCAGTGAGTTTTGCCATTTTCAATTCCTGGGTACCATTGGTATGTTCAACCTTCCCTGAAGACTGAGGATGATAGGAACAATGATAGCGCCACAATGTTTGAATAACCTTGTTTAATTGTTTTATAACCTGTCCAGTAAGTTAATCCCTTAATCACTTGAAACTTCATCTGGAACTCCTCATACTAGGAAAACATGTTCTAATAATTTCTTTGCCACAGTAGCTACAACAGCTTTCCAACAGGGGCAAGCTTCTACCCATCTAGAAAACAAATATACCATTACAAATATATATTCATAACTCATAGAAAGAGGCAATCGAATGAAGTCCAATTGTAAATGTGCCAATGGTCTGGATGGTAGGGGAGCAACCCCTCAAGCTACTTTAATAATTTTCTCTGGGTTATATGATTGACAAGTTAAACATTGACTATAAATCTGTCATGACAATTTAGGACAATCACTCCACCAAAATTTTTTCATAATTTGTGTCATTTTATCAATTTCATGTTGGGAAGTTGTGTGAAGTACTCGTAAGAGTGGCAATTTGAGAGATTCAGGAAGTGTCAGAAGACCATTTGGACTTTTTCAGAATCTGCTGTTGTTGTTGTTGTTAAATTTACATCCTTCTTGGTGCCGTTTTTGTTTTTCAGTGTTTGACACAATTTTTATATGTTACACAAGTTGTCGTAAATAACCAGATTTGGATCTATCTTACAAAACTCATTTAAAGTACAGAATTTGGTTACATTAGGAATTTCTTGAGTAACAGCCTTAGTGTGAACATCAGCCATGGCATTTCCTTGATACTCAGAGTCTGATCAGCAGGTATGAACTTCGATTTTGCTTATAGCTATTTGTGAAAATAATAACAGCAAAGAGATCAGCAATCTGAGGACTATTTCTTATGGGCATACCATTAGATATTAATGTTTCTAGAGCATACCAAATGCAGAGACCACTCCAAAAAACATGCCTGCTCTCTGTAAATATTTGCAGTTTTTCCTTTAGCTAGTTCACATGCTTGAATGAGGACAAATAATTCTGCTGGTTAGGCTGAGTTAAACTGAGAAAGGACTCTTCTTTATAATACATATTGTATAGTTACAGCATACCCACCTTGATATTTCCCTTCAGAATTTTGACTTAAGAACCATTAACATACCATACTGAGTCCAGATTTGGAGTTTCTTGTAAATCTAATCTAGGAGTCAGATCTTGAAAGACCAGCTTCTCCTTTGTCAGGTAAGGGTAAAGGGTAGCAGTGTTTAAGGATTTGCAGCAAAGAATATGCAGATCTGAAGGAGACAGGAGTAGAATGTCATGATACTCGAGTAACAGAATTGCTGAGTATGTTCTGTGTTTAGCAAACTCTATAGCATGAGGAACTTTCAGATATAATACACTTCCTTGAATAAGTTCTAAATAGGATTCTACAATTTCAGCAGCTACAATAACTACCCTTAAACCATTTGGTTATGCCCTGCCTACCATGTCCAATTATAAACCATAATAAGTTATAGGACTTTTTTTCCCCCATGTTCTTGTGTAAGGATTCCCAGTGCCTGCCTATTACATTCATAAACAAAGAGTGTCAAGTGTATAATCAGGAAGCCCCAAAGCAGGAGGATTTTGTAAGGCTTGTTTGATTTCAGTAAAGGCTTCCTCATATTTTGTTTCCCAAGGAACAGTTTTTCCTAAATGTTACTTTTAGTCAGTTCATAGAGTGGAGAAACCATAAGGAAAAATTAGGGACTCTAAATTGGCAATGTCCTGCAAACCCAAAGAATCTTCTAAGTTCTCTCTTAGTCCTAGGTCTGGGGTAACTTTGGAACTTTGGATGGTATTTATTCTTTTTGGAGGCAGAATGATTCCTTTTGCTGTTAAATCATGATAAAGGTAATGTACTTTTTCCTGTGAAAATTGAAGTTTATCTCAAGGGGCCTTATGGTGTTTATAAGGTAGCTGTTGCAATACATATTTTGAGTCAATTTCTGAGTTCTCTCTGGATGAGGAACAAAGAAGTAAGTCATCTACGTATTGAATCAAGGTAGAATTTCTGGAAAATTGTGGTGTACTTAAACTCCAATGTTGAACTTGGGATAAATATGAAGGGGCTTCAGTAAATCCTTGAGTGAATATACTATCCAAGTATACTGTTGATTTTTCCAGTGAAAGCTAACAAATACTAACTTTCCTTATCTACTGGGATGCTAAAGAAGGCAAAACAGAGCTACAACTGTAAACCATTTACATTCAGTTGGAATATTTGACAACAGAGTGTTTGGGTTGGGTGCCACAGGAAACTTTGGAATACAGTTTTATTTATAGCCCTAGCATCTTGTTCAAATCTCCACTCTCAACCATGGGGCTATTTTTATGGGTAGATAGGAGTGTTGCAAGGACTACTGCAGGGAATAATTAGTCCCTGACTTATTAAATCTTCTGTTATAGGGATGAGCCCTTGTATGGCTCCAGGTTTTAAAGAGTCTTGGGGCAATTTTGGAAGCAGTTTAGAAGGATGAATCTGAATTTTGTTTAAGTTTGTACCAAAATATATTCAAATAATCTCTCATTTGTTTCTGGTTTATCATCATTTCTTTTTCTTTTCTTTCTTTCTTTTTTTTATAAATTGAAGTGCAGTTGAGACACAGTGTTACATTGGTTTCATGTATCCAACGAGGTGATCTGAAACTCTATAGGTTATGCTATGCTCACCACAAGCGTAGCTACCATCTGTCATCATACAACACTATTACAATACCAATGACTATATTCTCTATGCTGTATCTTTAATCCCTGGGACATATTCATTCCAAAACTAAAAACCTGTATCTCTCACTCCCCTTCACCCATTTTGCCCATCCCTCCAGCTACCTCACATCTGGCAATCATCAATTAGTTTGTTCTCTATATTTATGGGTCAATTTCTACTTTTTGTTTATTTGTTTGTTCATTAGCTTTTTTCTTTAGACTCCATATGCAAGTTGAATGAATCATATGGTATTCGGCTTTCTCTGACTATTTCATTTAACATAAAACTCTCTAGGTCTATCTATATTGTCACAAATGGCAAAATCTCTTTATTTTTTATGCCTGAGTAATATTCCGTTGTGTGTGTGTGTGTGTGTGTGTGTGTGTGTGTGTGTACACACCCCATCTTTTTTAACCCATTCATCTATTGATGGACACTTGCTTCCATGTCTTGGCTATTGTAAATAATGGACTAACACAGGATGCATGTATGCTACAATAAATATAGGGGTGCTTGTATCTTTTTAAGTTAGTATTTTCAATTTATTTTGGAAAAATACCCAGTTGTAGAATTATTGGATCATATGGTATTTCTCTTTTTAGTTTTTTTTTATTATTTTAAAGGTTTTATTTATTTATTTGACAGAGAGAGATCACAAGTAGGCAGAGAGGCAGGCAGAGAGAGAGGGGGAAGCTGGCTTCCTACTGAGCAGAAAGCCCGATGCAGGGCTTGATCCCAGGACCCTGAGATCATGACCTGAGCTGAAGGCAGAGGCTTAACCCACTGAGCCACCCAGGTGCCCTCTTTTTAGTTTTTTGAGGTATCTCCACACTGTCTTCCTGATCTGAATTTTAATAGTTCAGCACTCTTAATTTTTCCCATATCTGTGAAAGAAGAGGCCCATGAGAATGTTAGGGAATAACTATTTATGTTATTAAGGGGTTTGTTATCCTCTTCAGAATAATCAATTTGGACTTGTAGAGCACATAATGTTTCCGGATCTATTGAGTCTGGAAATTCCAAGGTTATTTCTCCTGGGGCAAAAATTTATTTGGCCTCCAAATTTGGAAAGTAAAGCTCTTCTTAGGAGATTTATAGTAGCTGTGTCACATAACAGAAAGACAAGGCTTGCAGAGGAGAGGCCAAGGGTAACAGTTGGGCTCTGCTAAAAGAACCCTTTGATTTTGATTGGACACACCCATCACTGAAACATTTTTATTAATCCAGGGAAGTTCTTGATGTATCATGCTGGGGTTTAAAGTCACTCTGGTAGCTACTAGTATGGTACGATTTCTCCATTTATTTTACGTTCTATTTCACCTTTATGATTTGTAGGCATTACTGGGATAGCTTACTGAGCAATTCCTCCAAGTCCTGTCAGTATTGATAATCATCTTGGAGATCTGATGGTATGTTCCCACTAGTTGGATAATTATGTTGTTTGAAGGTACAATCCCTTTTCTATTGTCCCTTCTGTCTGCAGTATCTACAGGTATCTTTGTCAACAGGGGCAAAATTAGTTCTAAAATTTGATTGAGGCCCCTATAGTTGCTATAATTGTAGGGTCATGAGCTTATTTGCTTGATGACCTCCACTGTCTAAAAATTTTTTCAAAATACTCAGCAAGATGTTGGAGCTTAGAAAGGGGAGTGATCTCCCATTCTAATTTATGCTTCTTTAATAAATCATTAAGCTCAGGGCGAAGCCCATTAACAAAATGAGCAGACAAGACAATATTAGCTTTAGAGTCCCTGAGACCAGAATGCTGTCTAAATATTTTTTCTAAGCAAATTTGAAAGTCTGCAACTGATTCATCCCTTTTGTGTTTATAGGATTGTATTATAGCCCAATCAATTCTCTCACAGGAAAAACTCTCATATAGCTTCATGGAGCAATTAATCTAACTTTCTTTCTCTTTTTATTCCATCTTTAGAGGCATGCTTTGTGGGGTCCTCAAAGTCTCTAGAGGAGTCCTAATATGCTGCATGAAGCCATCTTTGGGCATCTCTTGGACTTACCATCATGTGAACAAATTGGTACAAATCAGGGAGCCCAGGGTCATAAGCTCCAAAAAGAATCCTAAATTCTTCTATAAATTTAGTTTGATCCTTCTTTGGGTCTTGAAAATCCTTTATAATGGCTTGGAGCTCAACTCAATATCATAGCTTAAGTTCTGCTATAGCTGGGACTCCCAGTTCATGGGAAACTCTTACATTCAGGGCCATCAAATAGTTAAATTGATTATTTCCTCTCCTCCATATCAAAGACCTTATGTCCAGACAGGAACTTCAAAGCCTTATCTAAAGAAATTCCCAAGGATCCCTCAACATGGCATAGTTGAGAAAAGAGTTGGGGACAGGGCAGGTTGATGCTATGGGTGAATGGCTGAGCAAGAATGCTTCAAACACAGATGACATCTGTCCTATTTGCTCACCACATGGTTCTAATTAGATTGGTACAGAGTGAATTTATGACTCATCTTAAAGGCAGGTTTTACCTTGGACATTTGTGTTGAGTTTAAAAGTGTTTGTTCCATTTCTTTCTACATTACATAGCAATGTAAAAACACCTGCATTAAATATTAAACAAGTCCCCTTAAATATAGCAATAAAAAAATATGATAGAGTTGTAACATTCAGGTTGAGCTCATTTCATTTACCTATGAAATCATAAATAAATCTTTAATTTTTCTTACTTTGCTACTTATAAAGCTATGTATTTGTGATGTATATTCACAATTTACTTGTAATAGAGAACATCAAGAATGGAAGAGTTGTAAGTTTAAAACACATTGCATCTGTACTATCGTAGAGACTTAATGCCATTGTTACAACCATACCACTTTCATCTTGTCCTCCGTTAACTTACTAGATGTGGCCAGTTATCGCCTCCTAAACAACCAGAAGACAGCTCCACAAGGATTTAAGATTACCAGAAGAGGGGTGCCTGGGTGGCTCAGTTGGTTAAGCTCTGCCTTTGGCTCAGGTGATGATCCCAGGGTCCTGGGATCCAGCCCCACTTCTGGCTCCCTGCTCAGTGGGGAGCCTGCTTCTCCCTCTCCCTCTACCCCTCTCTCCACTCCCTCTCTCTCTGCCCCGCCCACTAGTGTTCTCTCCCACTTGCTCTACTCTCTCTCTCTCAAAAAAAAAAAAAAAAAAAATTAGAGATTACCAGGAAAAATTTTCCATGATTCTATTAGGATTTTAAAAAAAAAAAAAAAAGGTTGCTTCCTTTTTCAATGTCTAACCAGGAAAACAAAGCACTTCAAGTATTTACAAGAGGAAATTTAATGCAAGGATTTACATGGGGGAGATGAGACACCAGTGGGTGTAGGGCAGTTAACAACAGCAGGAAGCCACTACCCTACTGCAGAGACAAGAGGAGGAGGTGGTGCTATCAGTGTTCAGGGACTGGAATCGTGTCAGGCCTATGGGGTAGAGCTGGAGCTACAGAGGAGACACAGTTGCTGTGGGAGATCCATCCCAAAGCAGAAAGGAAAGGGAAATGTGCTTGGTTCCTCCCTCCCACACTACGTTCTCCTTCCAGCTCCTCTCATTGGCCAAATCTAGCTGGTAACCAATTGACTTTAGAGCCTAGAAATACATTCTGCAGGGGGTTCACCTCCCAGCTACACAGAGCAGAACAAGGGAAGAATGAGAAATGGAAGTGAACAGTAGGAAATAGTCTGGAAGCAAAAGAGAAGCCTCTCTATAGATGAAGACCTGCACTTTGGTCTTTAGTAATTATTAAGTTGTGTCTCTCAGCTATTAGGCTTTAGTTCCTTCCAGTGTTGGTTAGGATGGTTAGGTCTATACATTAGCCATCTTTACTGCATATCAATGCATGATAAACATTATTAGACTCTGCAGGACAAATAAGGAAAGAGAACACAGCATCCCTGATTAGATGTAATTTACTCTTATATCTTCCTCCCTGAAAGAGGTAAATCCTAAAAGAGGAGGTAAAATGTTTCCCAGAGAGGAGATAAAAAGAGTGTTTTAGGTAGAAGGCATAGCCTAAAGAAGTGGTAAAAATATTTTGCATGGCACGCAAATCTCCTTAGGTAGAATCAATTCTGAATGGGCTTAGGTGACAAAGAAGTGAGTAGAAAACTTTGGAGGACTTTAAATTTGATCAATAGAGAGCACAGTAAACTTTCCATATGAAAAATGTATTGAGTTTTGCTGATATCAGAAAGAACACTAGGAAGCTCTTGGCATATCTAGTCACAAGGCAGAGAACCAAATGGTTGACTGTGAAGAGGCATCCTACTGTGGTATTTAAGAGCATAGGTGCTGAAGCAAGAATTCCTGGGTTCAAATCTCAGTTTTACCACTTACTAACTCCTTCCCTGAGAGACAAAGATATAATCGTACTTACCTTGCAGGGTTCCAAGCATCAATTTTGTACTTGACACATGATAAATGTTAGCTATTATTGAAATCATATTAGAGGATGAGCTTACCAAGGAAGGAAGGGAGAAAGAGTAAAATGCCCTTCAGGCAGCTCCAATGTATATTTGGAACCTTTTGTAATCTAAATTGTGGTTGAAATCACGATGAATGCATAAGCTTACTGCACGAGTGAGTCCAGAGAAAGGAAAAACAGAGGGCCCAGGACAGACAGAGAAAACAATAGAAAACTCAGTCAGAGAAATAGTAAGAGAATTCTGTGGACCAGCATATTAAAACCTCAGAGAATAATAAAGCCTCACAAAACAATGGCCGCTCAGCAGGATATTGAAAACCCTGGATGGATGTCTTCTCTTGAGTTTGCTAATTGCTTCTCTGCTTGCTCTGTCCTAGGCATTACCATCATTTTTGCCCATTGCAGCATTTTAAACAGGATTACTGGACTAAGAGCCAATCACAATATTGTATAAGTGTCTATCACCAGTGAGCATTAGAAAACTGAAACATTTTTTTGTCCACAGAGAGTTGAGTGTACGTCTCTAAATCTTCCAAGGGGATTAATTTGGCAATGACAAGGGGACACTTTTCATGGGGTACGAGATTCACCTTGACTGATACCAGTTTCCCTGCTTCCCACTGGAGGCTGAAGACAGTAAGGAGAGATGGCTCACAATATGAAACCATTTCCAAGAGCCACAAGGCAGCCAATATTATTGCACATGGCCTGGCATCAGCCTGATAGCAGCTCTAGCTGAGGCTGCATATCCATATAGCACGTGGTCATTATGCCTGATTTGGAAGAAATAAATGGAGTGGTCACTTGAGGGTGGAGGTAAGGAAAGGAGATAAGAAAGAGAGAGATGGGAGGGCAAATTCACTGTAGAGTTTTGGTGGTTCAATGTCCATTACTGCTTAAAGAATGGGTGTGTAGAAATCCAATTGGTAGCAACTTGGAGAATGCAAGAAAAGCATGACCTCATTGTTTCTTTTTGTGTTTCTCTTTTAACTCTTTCAGCAGTAGTGTTAAAGTGCTTAGAGGAACAGAGGCCACTAGGAATAGGAGAGGGGCTATGATCTTTCCAAAGGGATCAAAGAAGCTGGGTTTTGCAGGCTATGAGGCTGTACATCATAGCAAGAGAGAGCCATTTCATTTATTTTCCTTAAATGACTTTCAGTTCTTTGTCTATATTCATCACATAAGCCAATAATTATTTGTTTGAAGAAAAGCCCAGGATTGTTTAATTTCTCTTATAATTGGGGGAACTATGTACTTTATCCTTCAAACCTTCTATTGAAAGGGGTTACAATGGATATTTTCACTGGGACAGTAACCATCAAGTGGGTCTTCCCAATTGGATTGGAATATGTAATCCTTCTACTTATAACCCATTTCAAAATCTTTTTAGTTCGCATAGCATAGTCATTAAGGGCACAGACTTGAGCCAGACTCACTAAGTTCAAATCCTGGCTCTGCTGGCAACTAACTAACCGTGTGACCTTGACAAGTCACTTAACTCCTCTACGGTTCAATACCCTCATCAGTGAAATTAGACAAAATAATTGGGTCTAAGTACCGACTGGTTAATATGTGGATAGGCACTTAAGGTGACTCCTGATGGACAATGTGAGTTGAGTGTGTATTGTTCTTGTTGGTTTTGGTTTTGGGGTTTTTTGGGTTATTTTGGTTGGGGTTTGTTGTTGTTGTTGTTATTTTAGACTCTTAAGGATAAGGAACCTAATCTACAGACCTGATACCTGCCTTCTTTCTCCATGCCTTGACATGGATGGACATTTGGCAAGTATATTGAATGAATAAAGGAGAGAAAAGAAGGAATGTGTAACGGAAGAAAGGAACATAATTTTTATCCTTTACTTTCCTTTTTTCTTGATTCTTTATCACTATTTTTAGGTTACTTTGAAGCACAAGGACACTGATACCCACTCAAAAATTTTTTCAAATGCCTATTCTAGCCTTTACTATATCCTTGGGTTTGAGCTTTCCTGTCATTATCTCGCTCATAACCAGCACTGGTCTCACCCTACCATCTGCTTTTCCACCTGCCTATCTCTCCCATGCTGTTAAAACTTAAAGGAAGAAGTTATATCTGATATTAATTAATTAAAATTAATTTTATCCATTAATACTCTTGCTACCACCTCAAGTAGGCTTATTAGCAATCCTTTTATTCACTCTCTATCATATTCCCCAAAGATATCATCTTTCCTAACCCTCAAACTTGCAACCCTCTCAGCCACACCTCTCTCTCAGGAGGTGACCTGCTTTCTGCTTTATGGAGATGAGACTCATGAACTCCTTCAAATTCCCTCATTCCACATCCAAATGATTTATAATCCTTCCCATTATCATTTTGCCTACCTCAGAGGGGAAATTATCCCAACTCCTTTCCAAGGCTAATTCTTCTCTCTCTATCTGGATCCCATTCCATCCCTCTTCCTTCCAGGGCTCTGATCTCAGTTATCCTGCTCTGTTTTGTTTTTTTACAACTCTCCCAAATTCTCGATTCCTTCCTCTTTGGATATTAATATGCTCATTTATTTTTCTACCTTAAAACAGAAAGGACAACACAAATCCTCTTATCTTTCTCCTTGTATTCATTACCAAACCTGTCAAAGAATAATCTATCTGGGGGCACCTGGGTGGCTCAGTGGGTTAAGCCTCTGCCTTCAGCTCAGGTCATGATCTCAGGGTCCTGGGATCGAGCCCCGCATCGGGCTCTCTGCTCAGCGGGGAGCCTGTTTCCCCCCTCTCTCTGCCTGCCTCTCTGCCTACTTGTGATCTCTGTCTGTCAGATAAATAAATAAAATCTTTTAAAAAAAAAAAAAGAATAATCTATCTGTCAAAAGAATTTTAGCTTCTTTCACCCAGTCATCATTCCTAAACCTTTCCAAAAGGACCTATCACACCACTAGCTTGAAATTGCCCTCTCTTAAGTTACCCTTGACATTTTAATCCCTATAACCAATGACTCTTTCTGGGTCCTTGTCCTACTCAGGACAAGGCATCTTATATTGCGGATCACCCTCCCCTTCATGCATTACATTCTCTGGATTCCCTGACTTGGGTTGATCTTGGTTACACTCTGTCTCTCTAACTTCTTTGCCTCTTCCATTTCCTTCCCCTCAATACAGATGCTCCCCCAATACTCAGCTCTTTCCTTTACGCTCATCCATCTTCTTTGGTGATGTCAACCATTTCCAGGCCTTTGACTATCTCCTCAGTGCAGATGGCCCCAGACCTCTATTTCCAGCCCAACACACCTCTCAGGCTGCAAGTCCACAATTCCAGCATCCTGCTGGACTTCTCTGTTTGCTAAAACCCAGAATCTTATTCTCAACATATTCTTCCAAACCTATTTTACCTCCTGGGTTTCCTGCCTCTGATATTGGCATCTCTATCCCCCCATCTCATCCTCTAGACTTCAAAGTTCAAATTATTTTCATGCCTCCTGCACCTAAATAGTCTCCAGATTCCATCAATTCTACCTCAGCCTCTCAAATCCATAGCTTTCTTTTCATAACCACTGCCACCATCCAGATGTCACTTCTCATCTCAAATATCGCAACAGCCTGTTAGCTGTTCACTTCTTCCCTGGTCTATTCTTCCAGCTCATCCTGAATCTTCCATCACTCCCTTTCCCAATAATGCTTTATAGACTACAGATAGTGGCCTAAACTCCACAATCTGGGCCTTCTTATTTTCCAAAGTGTAACTCCTACTGTTGATCTTTATACACACTTTATACACACTGCTCTCCAGCCAATCCAAACTTCACCTTTCCCACTGCTAAGCCACATCTTCTTTCTTCTTGTATTAGTTTCCTAAGGCTGCCATAACAAAGCACACAATAGGTGGTTTAAAATAATGGAAATGTATTCTCTTACAGTTTTGGAGACTCAAAGTCTGAAATCAAGTTGGCAGCAGGGCTATGTTCCCTCTGAAGGCTCTAGGGGAAGAATCCTTCCTTGCGTCTCCTAACCTCTGGCAGTTGCTGGCAATCCTTGGTGTTCCTTTAGCTTATAAATGCATCACTCCAGTCTCTTTCCGCCTCCATCTTTATGTGGCCTTCTCCCTCACCCAGGAGAGAGTCCAAATATTCCTCTTCTTATATCGACACTGATCATTGAATTAGGACCAACCCTCATCCAATTAGACTTCAACTTAACTCGGTTATATTAACAAACTCTATTTCCAAATAAGATCATGTTCACAACTTCTGGTGAATAGAACTTCAACAATATCTTTTTGGGGGACACAATTCGACTCATAACACTTCTCTGCAGAGATGGATTTCTCCCTTCATCCAATTCCGTCTGTCAAATCCTATTGCTTCAGAGTCTGGTTGATTTTCATCTCTACCATGTGGTTGCTCATAATTCCCCTTCACCCCCTCCCTATAAGTAACATAGTATTTTCCACCTTTAATAGCATTGCTATTTATGCACATTTTCTCTCTGCTGCTAAATTCTAAAGCTCTCAAGACATAGGACACATACGTCATTCATCTCTGTAGCCCTCAAAATGCCTAGCAGAGTGCCTTTTGTTTATGAACGCACCCAGTTAAATAAAATAAATTTCCTTATACATATGAAGTAGTGACTGTTCTGTATTTTTTGCCACTTAAAGTAGTTTTTCACTTTCATCATTAAATCTAAATGTTGGCCAGGCCCAAAGAATTTCAATTTAGACTTACTTTTGCATTGAAATATTTCAACATTAGTAACATATCTCTCTCTTATTTAACTTGATGCATCTTTATTTTTTCTATGCATCAATCTATTCCTTGGACTATTTTGAAGTTAATATTGCAGGTGCCATGAATTCTGTTGGAATCTAATCATCTAGCATTCAGAAGATATATTGGGGAGTGGTCTGGGTAGCCTAGCTTGTACATTCAACTTCAGCCTTATAGGCAATATGTTGAGAATTGAATCAGCATGGTGAAACACAGGTTCCTTCTGGCCCAATTTATATGTTTAAATATATAAATAACTCTTTGGGGCACCTGGGTGGCTCAGTGGGTTTAGCCGCTGCCTTCAGCTCAGGTCATGATCTCAGGGTCCTGGGATCGAGTCCCACGTCGGGCTCTCTGCTCAGCAGGGATCCTGCTTCCCTCTCTCTCTCTCTCTCTCTCTCTGCCTGCCTCTCCATCTACTTGTGATCTCTCTCTGTCAAATAAATAAATAAAATCGTAAAAAAAATATATAAATAACTCTTTACTGTAAGTTTGTTATAACCAGTATGCTATTCCTAATCCCATAATACTTTATTTTTGCTTCCTTCAGATTTTAACTTGGAGAAGAGTGGAATAACTCATGAATGCTATTATATCTTAATCAGAGCATATATATATCCTAGTTTTTTTTCTGGAGTTGCTGCATAATATATATGGCTTCCTCTCTGTGTGTGGATATGTGTGTATGTGTATCTGTGTTTCTGTGTACCTATGTGTCTGTGTATATTTGTATATATATATTCGCAGAATGGCTGGAATCTGATTAATCTTCTAAATAAGCTGAGCACAAATGCAGTGAGCGCATTCTGATTCAGCTTCATTCAAGGAGGACATGGTTCTCTTTTTAATGCATGTTTGGGACTGACAGACAGAATTACTAAGTATCAGCAGTCATGGGGAGAAAGGGAGAAACAAGTGAAATGGTAGATTGAAATGGTGTTTAAGGGCCAGTTTCTCTGCATGTGCTCACTCTACAGAAAGGTCCTAGGGGCTGTGGGGAAATAGGCGGCCTCTGGGCTGTGAGCTAATGTGGCACTGCTGCTGTTTGCATAGCTGCAGAGCCCTAGGAAGACCTGGGAAAGCTAGCTCAAATTCCAATGAATATTTACAATTACACTGCTCCAGAGCCGAATGCAATCACAGCGCTCCAGTCTACAGGTTTTATGCATCAAAAGAAAATGAGAGGAGAGCTGCAAAAATGGAGTTGCCTTTGGAGAGACTTATAAACACAGATCTCACTGCTTGTGGCAGAACTAAAATGCTTTATTTCTGATAGGAGCAATTTATTCTTCGGGCACCTTCCTTGATAGTAGAAAGCGCCTGACTGGGTTTTGAAGTGAGAAAGTCTTCAGTAGATGATTTTTAATTCCAAGCAAGAGAAAGGGATGGAAGGAATCATATTACATAATTTTGATTTTGTTTTCTAACAGAAGACCCTAGAGAGGAGTGAGAAAATCCCTAAGCTGGTCACAAATTCCATCTTCTTTCAGTTTGTGTTTTTATTCTATTCTCATAGCTTGTCCTTTATTCATAGAGCAGCCCTGGGAAAAGCTGCCACCATTTTGTGTCCCCAGTTTAAAACCTTGAGTAACTGATTGCCAGTAATGCATGCAGCCCCTTGCTCATTTTTTCTCATAAGATTTTGATCCACACCAAAGATCTGGAGAGAACTGAGTGGGAAAAATTAGTCAGAACCATTTGGACCCAGTGAGGCAATTTTTAACTTTCAGAGGCACTGGGGTGGATGAAATTGAATGTTTTAAAAGGACTCCATCAGAACCTGGTTTTGTGGTTCAGCTGACTAATCTTTTAGACTATTAAGATTTATATTGGATTACTATTTGCTAGCAGCCAGGGTTGTTGCACTAAACAGAAGTCTTCTCTACTACCCATCCATACTTTTACCCACTTATCAGTCCATTTTCTCCCATCAAGATGCTACTGTCTCTCATCCATTTATTGGCTTGCTTACTCCTACTACTAATCCACATAGCCTTTCACATATCTATCCATCAGTTTACTTGTATATATCCATGCTTGGAGCAAAGGGAGGGAAGAGTGGTGTGCCTATATTAGTGTGATTAGCCATTGGTAAATCTGAGAAAGCATGTTTCCTTCTCCAATTATAGTTCCTTAGATTCTCAGTTGGTTATAGACACTGGGGGAAAGGAGAAGCTTTAGATTCCCATGACCCTCACTAGCCTTCCCTATTCTTTGTTGTAAATTAATAATATTTTGATAGTCATATATAACTGTTAAGCAAATACAGCCTTAGGGTACTCTGCCTTCCAGTTAGACTGCTGCCTCTAAACCTTTCCTTCAAGGAAATTCTGTAGCCACTAGAGTTATTTAGTAAGTCCCTACTATATGCAAAGCAGTATACAGTCTGCTATGAACTGAATAGGCTTTTTTTTCCAAAGAAAGTCCACAAATAGCCAAGAAGTACATGAAAGAAATGCTCAACATTATTAGCCTTTAGAGAAAGACCTATTAAAACCACAATGAGATACTACTTCAGACCCACAAGGATGGTCATAATTTTTCAAAAAAGGGGAAAATAATAAGTTTTGGCAAACTTATAGGGAAATTGGAACCCTCAGACACCACTAGTGGGAATGTAAACTTGTGTAGATTTTATGGAAAAGGTTGATGGTTCTTCAAAAAGTTAAAGATAGAATTGCCATATGGCCCAGCAATTCTATTTCTAAGTGTATGCACAAAAGAATGTGAAACAGGTATTCAGGGGCACCTGGGTGGCTCAGTTGGTTAAGCATCTGCCTTTAGCTCGTGTCTGATCCCAGGGTCCTGGGATCAAGCCTGCATTGGGCTGCCCAATTGGCGAGGAGTCTCCTTCTCCCTCTGCCCCTCCCCCAGCTTGTCTTCACTCTCTCAAATAAGTAAAATCTTTAAATAAATAAATAAATAAGACAAATATTTGAACACAAAGTTGTATATAAATAGTGATACCATCTCCATTCATAATAGCCAAAAGGTGGAAACAACCCAAATGCCCATCAAGAGATGAAAGAATGACAAAATGTGGTATATCCATATACTGAAATATTATTCATTCCTAACAAGGAATGATACATGCTGTAATATTAATGAAACTTAACATATTATGTTAAGAAGACAGTCACCAAGACAACATATTATTCCATTTATATTAAGTTTCCAGAGTAGACAAATCTATAGAAATAGAAAGTTAATTTCATGGTTGCTTAGGGCTAGGGAGAATGGGAAAGGAGGGGTAGGAAAATAGAGAGGTGATGGCTAAAACATACAGGGTTTTTCTTTGTAGACATGAAAATATTACAAAATTATATGATGTGATGTTTGCAAATATCTGTGCATATACTAAAAAATAATTGAATTTTACACTATAAATGAGTGAATTATATGGTATGTGAATTATTTCCCAATAAATCCAGTTTGTTTGTCTTTTTAAGGAATCTTGATCCTCAACATGCCTCTCAAACTCATAACTCCAAAATCAAGAGTTGCATGTTCTACCAACTAAACCAGCCAGGTGCCCCAAATATGCTTTAATTTTAAAAAGCAATTTATAAGCCATATGAAAAAAAGTATTAACCCATTACTTTATGGTAATATTGGTCCTGCCCAATATTTTTGGATAAAGAATAGTATTATCTGTCTTGTTCATTTACTTATTTCAAATGTTTGTTTCCAACTGACTTTTAGCTATTTTTAGACATCCAATCTACTATCAAGAGGTGCACATTTGCTGACAATGATAATATCCAAATTAATGAACAGAGGTCAGGAAAGAACTGCCCAGAGGGAAGTTCCTGAAGTTTCCACTTTCATCTGAGAAATAAATGGATTATCTCTTTAAATGACTTCAGAGAGAGCAACTGTCATTTGGAGCTATAAATTCTGGTGTGTGTGCTTTTTTAAAAAGTTCAGACTTCACATATGTATGTGGATGTTAGTATACCCATATTCTTTGCAATAGGTAAAATATATAGTATGTGTGTTCAATCTTCAGTTTGTATCAGAGCAAGGAGAAGGAAAAAGCAGGTTTTTGTTTTCCGCTTTATTCATTCAATAGACATTTATTGGACTCCATTTATTTGGTACAAAAATCGTAAGACAAATTTTTCAGGAAAAGCCCTTATCTGATTAGGTGGGGATAGTCCAGACTTTTTATAAACTCCAGAATTCAGACCAAAGGATAGAGACCAAATAATACATTAGTGCTTAAGAGCAAACTTTGTAGGATAGTCAACAGAGGCTAATGTTCCCCTGGAGAAGTTCTTTGGCAAATATTTTTTTTTAAAGATTTTATTTATTTATTTGACAGAGAGAGAGAGAGATCACAAGTAGGCAGAGAGGCAGGCAGAGAGAGGAGGAAGCAGGCTCACTTCTGAGCAGAGAGCCCGATGCGGGGCTCGATCCCAGGACCCTGAGATCATGACCTGAGCCGAAGGCAGAGGCTTAACCCACTGAGCCACCCAGGCGCCCCAGGCAAATATTTTTTAAAGCTCCCAGAAATGCCTTTGACGAGCAGAATATCCAAAGGTGGTATAACTAATTGTCTCAGCAATAACTTCTGTATAGTTGCTGTTGACCTACAAAGAAGATTCCATCTTTAGCTCTTCCCATAGTTTTAGGCCCTCCGACACTAGTACCCTGTAACTTTTATGAAAATGGTTCCTGTTGACCCTATTAACTGATGACAACTGCATAATAATACAACAGGAGAGGATGTTATAGGTGTTGGTAGACTCTTTGAAATCCTCTCCACTGTGCTAATGATCTATGGGTAAAAAAAAGTCACTTGTATATTTCTATAGAATTATTTTAGGTTTTTGTCATTTTTCTTTCTGCTAAAAATATACTAAGTAAGTCATAATAACTAGCTAACTAATTGCCTCCCCTACTGATGTTCAACTTCTATAGCAACTGGGTTTGAGTGGAAACTTAGCCAGAAAATGATTTCTGTGAACTCAGGTGAAACTCTAATGATACCACCACATGAGAGAAAAACTGCCACCATCATACAAAAAAAGTTAGCGCAGAGCAAATTGATATCTAAGAGAGGCCCTTTCAACCTTGCAGGGAATGGTGTTTTCAAAAGTTTGGAAGCTACTATTTTATCTGGTATTGTTTGAATGTTCAGATACCCCCCAGAAGGACTGACAGCATTTTTTCTAACCTTGAAATAGACACTCAATGGAAATAGGAAATAATGAGATTTGCCTGTACATTTCTGCTAATATACCAGTACTCACTAATGGCTAATACATCCAAGATTCAGTTCCTTGGTTGACTTGAATCCTCAACCCACCTATTAGTTTGTATTGGTGATACAGATTGTATTAGGGGATAGTGTGACTTTTATTGTTTTGGGGAAAAATTGTTATTTATTTACAAAGTTAAAACCTACTTGGATTCCCACCTCTTGATAACTATTGGTCAGTTACCTCACCCTGTTATGTTTATGTGTACATTTATAAAATAGATATAAAAGACATAAAATGATACCCAGAGGAATAAAGGAACCAACATTTGTTGCAAACATACCACATGCCAGACACTATGCTTGTTATTTCATTTTAATCCTCAAAATAATGGTACAGTCAATAAGATTCCCATTTTTACAGACAAGCAATGGAAGTTCAGAGTCATTCAATCTGTGACCTTTGAGAAATGTGGTACAAAGATTCATACCAGAGTGGATAGCCAAAATCCTTTTAAGTTTCAAGATACTACATGCCCACCCCCTTCCCACTCCTTACGTTTTGGATCTCATTAGCTCTACTCTTTCACCCTCCTCCAGCCCTGCAAGTCTGCTCCTATGTCAGGGCCTTTGCAATAACTAGAAGGCCCTGCCCCATGTCTACATGGCTTATCTCCTCACCTTCTCATGTCTTGACCCAAATGCCACCTTCTCAGTAAGGTTTCTCCTGATCATCCCACTCACTCTCTACTCCTTATTCCCAATCTTTCTTACCCTGCTGTTTTCTTTTCCTGTAATCTTTTCCTATAATGTTATCTTCATTGTCTGTTCCCTTCGCTACAATGCATGGTCCACTAAGACATAGATTTTTTTGATAACAGTTGACACACAGTGTTGTATTAACTTCAGGTGTACAACAGAGTTATTCAACAAGTTTATACAGTGTGCTATGTTCACCACATATATATCAGTACCATCTGTACTGATACATTGCTATTGGAATATCATTGACTATATCCCCTATGTGTCTTTCATTCTCGTGACTTATTTATTCTACAACTCAAAGCCTGTATCTCCCAGTTCCCTTCACCCATTTTGCGCTTCACTTCCATCCCCTCTGGCAACCATTTGTTTGTTCTCTGTATTTATAGGTCTGATATGCTTTTTGTTTGTTTATTCGTTCATCATTTTGTTTTGTTTTTTAGATTCCACTTAAGAATGAAATCATATGGTATTTATCTTTCTCAATCTAACTTATTTCACTTAGCAAAACACCTTCTAAGTCCTCCATCCATGTTGTCTCAAATGACATGACTTCATCCCTTTTTTATGACTGTGTTATATTCCTGTGTGGGGTGTGTGTGTGTGTGTGTGTGTGTGTGTGTGTGTGTGAAGGGGAATGATAACCCTTTTTGCTAGTCACCCACAGGCTTGGTGAGTGATCTGTGGTACTGGGCAAGCATGGAAACAGAAGGCCCAGGGGGGAGGAAAAGAGCTCTTACCTCCTCTGTGCACTTGCGACTTTGTAGGCCCAAAGAAGAGGCCCATGCTCTATTTGGAATTTACAGTCTTGAGGGATGAAAAATAAATCTAAGCTTGGCTTACATTTCTAGATGGTTAAAATTCAGAATTTCATAATGAATAGTCACAAGGCTTAATGGATTTTGTGCTATGCTCCTACTGTTGGATATTTGTTGAAATTCAGTGTGGAACTAATTCATCTCTGAAACCCATCTTAAACTTTCTAATAACCCATAAGCCTGTTGGAAGAAGGCAATGACAGAAAACAGGTTCTTATCATTTCATTGGTATAGTTCTTCATAGGCCTGAAATGAACTCACTTTGTTCACTTTATTAAACATCTTTTTTTGGCTGACTCAGTATATGATAAAGAGAAGTAGCTAGATACAAAACCTTGAAAATAGTTAAACAAACAATTTTTTAATGCACAAGCTATCTAACTGCTTCTAGGCTTTTTTCAATGTGTGTATGTGTGTGTGTATGTTTGTATGATTATATACTAGAAGGAAAATCGGTGAAGTTGTTATTTCTAAATTGTAAGATCCAGGATGATTTTTATATTTTTAATGTCTGGATATTTTTCAAATTCTCTACCCACAAATGTGTATTGTTTTTATAACCACAAGAACAATTAATTTTATCAGTAATTTTTAGAAATTTTACATCATTTTGTTTGAAGATCCATACAAAGTATTCCCTATATTCATTATATTTCTTTGAATCTATTTCCTTTTTCTTAAACCCTGCCATGATTCTAGCAGCTGAAGTGTTTTACTAATTGTAAAGATTTTTCCACATCAAAAAAAAAAATTTAAACCACAAAATCATTTATTCAGTGATATTTTTTTCCTCCAAGAACTAATGAAAATGCATATCCACACACCCAGTATATTTTTTTAAGCTTTGGAGAATTAATCCATAACAAATACTCCCTCCCTCTATCTCCCTCCTCCCCATATATTTATCTACTATATGACTTTTTAAAATTTCTTCAAGTATTTACCAAAGGTTTCGAAGTAACATCTAAACTACTTGTCTCCTTAACTTACAGTAGAAACAAAGAATACAAAGACCAGCTGGGAGAGAATGAAATGGATGCACCTACTTTCAAGCCCAGGCCTTCAGAGAGGTAAAACACATACGCAGTCCTTCCAGTAGATTCCAGAAAGAATATGGATAACACTTCTCTTGATCTTTTTTTTTCTTACACAAATTTAATACTTTGATCGCTTATAACCAAAAAGCAGTATTTAAAGAAATAGCACAGGTCACCTTTATTATAGATAGCACAGTTAGCAAGATACTACCTTGAGTAGCTGTTTAAAGAGATCACACTTCAAAAGATAATTGACCTAAATTCTCCTTCCTGATCTGCACTCTGGTGAGTTTTGCCCATGTGCAGCCCTCCCAAGCATCTCACACAAGGAAGAGATACAGTAGGGTCCTAGGAGGCATGAGAATATAGGCCACTGTGATTAAAACTAATTCAAATATTATTTTAATCCCTGTGTTTAGTTTTCTAAAAATTCTCAACCTCAGTGGGTGTGTAAGGGCTGACAGCTCCACTATGGAAGGTATCAGAAGTTGGTTTATAGAGAAGAACACTTTAAAGTGATTACACCTGTTCTGGTCCCATTTGGTTGGGGTGTGATGAAACGGAATTCTCTGTCTCTACTTTCAGAGTATTTGTTATGATGTGAATTATGGGCAACATTATAAAATACACATATCTAAAGGAAGAAATTTTACCAAGAGAAGCCTAATGTTACCTAATTTCTTTTGTGAATCTCATAAAGATCACCAGCCTAAAAACTTTCTTTTGACAGATGTTCACTAATTCAGTCATGTTATCTGGCAATGTTGACATTCCAAGTGCATTTTGTTGCTTTGCCCCCTTGGTGTATTTTAACTTATCAGTTTAAAGGATATCTGCTAGGAATATTCTTAGGATAATTATGCAGTTGGTTCTTTACAATCTACAAGAACACCAATTTAAAGTTTCATTAAACATTCAACATATTTACTGGTTGTAGAAATCCTATCAGCATCAACTACCCATTGTTCCAAACATCTCTGGAACAAATTGGAATCAACAAACATCTTGGGTACACGATCTTCCTGGAGTGTTTTTGTGGCTTTCTCCCATTATTTTGAGAAACAATCTTGTTGCTATCATTTAATACTTCCAGAAACAGACTTGGCATTGAAGTTCTGATTCATTTAGAAAGTTCTGACCATAGGTCATGAATCATAACTTCCTGCTTCATACATGGAGGACCAACACAGATGTTAATTTGGAAGATGTTTGTATTACCTAAGGCTGTGTGTTAGCAAAGAAAGGCATGAGAACCAGATTCCTAACACGTATTCATATTTCTGACAGGTGTCCTTGTATTTGCAAGTGTTCCCATTGTGTCTTTCTCAAACAAAACCTTAGCCATTCTCCTTAAATTTATAAAATTAAACAGAATAAAAAATAGAAAGAGATATACACTAAACCCCTGATACCTAAAGAGTGGAGAAGCCAAAACAAAGGTGAAATGGGGAAACGGCTGGGGAAAGGAAACAAAATCAAGCTCCTGGAGCCTAATATTGTATGAATATTAGCAAAAACCTATATGAAGTCACTTAATAATGAGGTCAAGAATGCTGAATAATTTGGATCTTGATTTGTGATTGTCCAAAACTAATATTTCACGGGCCACATTGCACCTTGTCACAGACTCCTATTTCTCCTTCAAGATAATGCCCAGCTATTAATAGACCCAATCTGGTGGAAATTACCTAATTGGCCACAGTCACTTCAACTCG
This sequence comes from Enhydra lutris kenyoni, assembly GCF_002288905.1. Taxonomy (NCBI): domain Eukaryota; kingdom Metazoa; phylum Chordata; class Mammalia; order Carnivora; family Mustelidae; genus Enhydra; species Enhydra lutris. The sequence goes on from NW_019154114.1 coordinate 8,511,890, forward strand.
AATGTGACACTTCGGACATTCTGTAGTCACAAGGATAAGTTAGGAGCGTGGGCAGCAGACTTGCTCTTTGTGGTAATTGTAGCTGAAGCTTGTGCTATCACCGAAGCTTATTATTTTGCAAGTTGTACACTCAGCTCTTTGTAAAAATTGTACTGTAAGGAAAAATCCCTGAGGAGGCTTCTTTTCTCTACTGGTTCTTCTAACACCCCGGATGAGTATGACCAAACAAAATGCTATGTGATTGTGTTTAAGTGCACATAACTACATGCCACCTGATATAATATCTTAGTACTATGGATTAAACAGTTCCTTAAGTCTCTGTATTCTTTCAGTTCTGTACTTATTCAGCTAACCAAATTATTGCTGGTGAATGACATTATTTAAGAGAATTCATCCTGTGTCTTGGGAAAAATTTGTGTACCTACCCCTTCATCAAGCAGGTAAATGAGGAATGAGAGGTCTGTTTCTTTCTTTTTTTTTTTTTTAATTTATTTGACAGACAGAGATCACAAGTAAGCAGAGAGGCAGGCAGAGAGAGAGGAGGAAGCAGGCTCCCCACTGAGCAGAGAGCCTGATGCGGGGCTCAGTGCAGGACTCAATGCGGGGCTTGATGCAAGGCTCAATCCCAGGACCTTGAGATCATGACCTAAGCTGAAGGCAGAGGCTTTAACCCACTGAGCCACCCAGACGCCCCAAGAGGTCTGCTTCTAACTAGCATTGTCATTGGCCTCCATTCTTTGCCTAAGCATCATGCCTATGAAGACAATAAGCTCATTCCTACATAGTATGAGTGCATCAAACAGTAGACATCTTTCTCTGGTTAGTAATTCTTTGTATTTTCATAACGTTTTACAATTTCAGAAGTGTACATCTTCCCTCTCTCCTTCTCTTCCTTGCCCCCTTCCTTCTGTGTTCATTGAGTGAATAAGATGATCTAGGTCCTATGCTGGGCACTGAAGATACACAAATAAATGAAATATAGTCTCTGTCTTCAAGGAACTCCCTGCTTAGGAAGAGGAAAAGTAAGAATAACCAATTAATTATAGTCTTATGCAATGAGTGCTCTAACCATGTGTACTACAGAAAATGCCAAGAAGTCAGGATGCTGCACAGAGAAAGTAACTTTGGGACAAGATCTTAAAGGATGAACAGATGTTTACAACTGAAGAAGGGGTGATGTTGAAAGGGAATTGGGGAAGTTGTTGCCTGAAGCAGAAAGGACAGTAGCTGTTAGGACATCAAGGTGTGAAATACATGGCTAAAATGGCAAGTGAGGCCGGATCAGAATGAATTTTATGAGGCTTTTTGAAATAACAGAAAAAATACGTACACCAGTCTCTGCTCCTGGTTCCTGGCACAGAGTTCCTAAATCCCCTGAGATTTCCTAGACAGAAGGAATGTCTTTTGTTCTAAAGAGGTGACTCTTGGTGGGCTCATGGATAACTTCAGATTGAGAGCTGTTCACTAGAGAGACCAAACCTTGATTAGGAGTTTGGGACTCAGACCCACATCCAGTCCTCCAGGAAATGGAGTTAATGATTGATCAAGCATATGTGATGAAACCACCATTAAAAGTCCCAAAAGTAAAAAATAAAATAAAATAAAGTCCCAAAAGTATGGGGTTCACAGAGCTTCCAGGTTGGAGACCACATACCAACTTCATGGGAACAGAAGCTCCAGTACTCAAGACATTTCCAGACTTCACCCTGTATATCTCTTCATCTGCCGGTCCATCTGTATTCTTCATCATATTCCTTATAACATAATAAAAGAGTAGAAGTAAGTAAGTTTATCAAAGTTCTGTGAGGTGTTCTAGCAAATGATTGGACCTGCGGAAGGGGTATAGGAGCCTTCAACTTGTAGCCATGTTGGACAGAAATTGTAAGTAACCTAGGGACTCACTACTGGCAGTTGGTGTCAGGAAGGGGAACAGTCTTATGGGAATGAGCCCTTAACCTGTGGAGCCTGTGCTAACTTTGGCTAGTGTCAGAATTGAATTGAATTATAGGACAGTCATCTAGTGTTGGGGAATTGTTTGGTGTGAAAACCCCACATATCTAGTGACAGAAGTGTTTGGGAAGTGTTGTAAGTGTGAAAAAAGGAAAACACAGAAGAGTTCTCCTAGACACACTTATCCAGGTGTTTGAACAAGCCAACAAGCTCCTTTGGGTACAGAGTACACATAGTCTATTTAACAGTTCTGTATGCAGCAATAATTTTATATTAATGCTATTCTCCTTTTAGCGACAATAGTCCATTACCACATACCGTTAATATATTTTTCCCAGTCACTGGGTGCTATTAGCCAATGAAAGCTAATATGACAGACTGTAGTCTCCTCTCTCAACCAATGAGCAGCAGTGTAACACTCTGCAGCTGGTCTTACCCAATGAGTGCTCTACCATACTATCCCCAGCTGAGTGTTTTCCCCACCCATGGTTTTTTGTCTGCCATGATTTCTCTTTCTGTGATTTATTTCTGCTCTGAGAAGCAATTTTGATCCATGTGGCTGATAGGAGATGTGCAAGTGCTAGTGCTAGAGCAAAGAAATAGAGTATTATGCTGGGTGTTCAAATACAAGTGTAATAACAGCTCAAGTGAATTTCAAGGAAATGGAGAGAGAGTAAGAATCAGCAGACAGTTGCAGACTGGTGGCCAATTTTGAGATGGGCAGCATATAGGGTAGGGCATCTTGGGAGGACTACAGGACACCTGCACAAAACCTGGCTGGCGGGACCATGTGACCTCAAGGAATTTGGAGGGAACAAAGTGGCTCTTATCAGCCATTGCCTTGATACTGGGAACACCTCTTTAGGGTCTATGCTTTCAGGACCATGTGCAGCACTAATTCAGGTAATGCACCCCACCCCCAACCCAGTGCAAATGAAAATCAATGAGGAGTTCATAGCTTACTAGGGTATTCCTCTAGAGCCAGGCTATCTGGGTTTGAAACAGCTCTACCATTTTTATCAGCTATATCACCTTGGATATTTAACCTAGCTGACTTCAATTTCCCTCTCTGTAAAATGGGAGTAAAAATACTACCTACCAAATGAGGCTGTTCTGAAAGTGGAATAATATTTCTAAAGCACTAAGAATAGTGCCTGGCACATAGTAAATGCTTGAAAATATTTGTTATTATTATTATTATTACCACTGTCTATTTTCTGTCTATAAAATGAGGAAAAATGACTAAATGATCCCTGAAGTCCCTCCCAATTCTAACATTGCCTGAATTTGCCAATCTCTTTTATCCTAGGAGAAAATTGTAACTCAGAGGGTTTGACTACCCACCCCTGTGCCCACTGAGGTTACATTGGGAATAAGGAGTAAGATGCAAAATCAGAATTGGAACCCAAGTCTTACAGCCCCTAATGCTATGCCTTTTGTGCCCTTCCCTGTACCAAAAACTGAATAAAGCATCACCCAGCTGGATGTCTCACTCCTTAATCTCTCCCACTCTTGGAGTTGCACCACCTCAAGCTACTCTGTTTTGTTGTAGTGTTATTGTTTTTTTGTTGTTGTTGTTTTTTTATTCCAACCCCTTCCATCCCTCTGCAGATCAGGAAGAGAAGTGACAAGCTTGGGAAACAAAAAGGGATTTGTTGCATTAGAGGAAATAAAACTGAGCACGATGTTAGAATGTTCCTCTCAGCATTTACAGCTCAAGCACCTGCTGTTGGTCTCCACCATTAGGAGACTTATCATGCTTGCAAGGCAAGTGGTCCATTTTCCATTCACCACTCCACTCAGTTTTTAGAAAAGCCAAGTCCCTGGATGTGGCCCTTTGTCTTACTACCTATTGTTCTTGTTCTATATGGATGGAATTCTAGTCATATTTTTTTCCATTTCTGGTACAATTTTGGCAATGCTGCAAGGACTAAGTAGAGAAGGGAGAGAGAGGGAAGAAGGGGGAGGTGGAAAGAGAGATGATGACAGGACACATTCCCAGCAAACTGACCTATCTAGTGTCAATCTTGTTAATTTGTGCTTCTGTATTTTGTCCTACAGTTTTGAAACCCATTTACAATGTACCCAGGACTCTGGTCTCTCATTCCTAGGAATGAAGTGTTCTTTTGTTTATCATTTTTTTTTCCTTGTCTCTGTCCACTCAAATATTAGAATAGTCATCATTCTTTTAACAGCTAAAATATCTGTGCAGGTTTTTAAAAAATAAGTATTTTTCCATTTGACTGAACTGATTTCATCAGAAAAGGTTAATGTGATCATTTTGATTTGCAAAATTTCCCCCTCTTTTTATTTCTTCCACATTTGATTTTGAGCACACATTTAATAATTTCTGGTAGTTTGTGTAGGTTCAGCTAGATATGCAGAGTAGGTTCTCAACAGTTACAGAATTTTATTATGACCAAGGAACCACTATTCTATAAACACGGAAAATTGGAAATTATCTCTAGAGCTGTTTGTTAACGAAGTCGAAGGCTAACCTTTAGGGCTCATTAAAATTCCACTGATGAAAACTCTCTCTCTTTCATGAATCCATCCCTCTGTTACGAGTGCTGGTGTGTGGAAATTGGTCTGGGCCCTCCCCTTTTGCCCTCCCCTTTAATCTCTTGGTCAGGTTTAGGCAGAGATTTTTAAAGCTTATAGATTTCTCTTTCTCCTTCTCAGAGTATGTGTTGTGAATCCAAACAAACACGAATGAGTCTCTGAATGTATAACTGTTACCGAGTGCTACTGACCAGGCAGTCCTGCTGAATCTGCCATCCTCCGTCAATAAAGGAATGAAGTCATTTAGGGATAATTAACAGGCGCAAAAAGAGGGATATGTTCTCTGTACCAGACGGTAGAAATAAATATGAAAACAAACCTCCAAATATAATGCACAATTGATGAAATGCATTGAGTTTTTTTTAATGAATCTATTTTAAAAATGACAGTCAGTTAAAATGCAGTCTTATCAAGAGATCCCTGCCTGGTAACAGCAGCCACTCTCCTGTCCTGCTGGCAGATAAGACCCTACAAATCCTCCCAAAGTGCTGCAGCATCCATGTGCAGAAGAGCATTTGAATTCACTTGGTACCTCTCTGTATACGGAGGATTCTATTGATGCCACATAGCATCACTACTACTGTTGATAAACAGATGGAAAATAATTGTTTATGGAATTTTTGTTTTAATCGCATTAATGTGTTTGGCAGGGAGATCCACCTAAGTACACAATGTAAAGCCTGTCTTTGATCTAGGCCCCTTTGGGGCATTTTCCACGACTGATAAACTGCTTCTCTGAGTTCATAGGCAAATGATAAAAATGATAAAAAGAAAGAAAAGAGGAAAAAGAAGAAGAAAGCCAGGCACCAACCTCCCATTTGAGTATTTGTCTCCTTGGAGCTAGCCAGGCTTGCAGTCATGCTGACGACTCAGCACACATCTCACCCAGTAATACACCCACACAGGGCGCAACATGAATGCCCTCAGCTCTCACCCCCCCTTTTTCCAGTTCCCTCCTACCCTTTGCACACAAACACACACATGCTCAATGCAAGAATTCATATGCTCTATCTTTTCAGACATTCCTACTGCCTTTAAATGTGGCCTCATTTAGATCCTTACATTTATCAATAACAGCCCTTACACATATTTTCCTTTTACCCTCATGCATTTCTTAGTTAGCATTAATTATATTGTGGTCTGATAGAAATCAGAAGCTTTCTTGTAATGAAAATGAGTGTTCTAATTGTGAAATATTTTGTCTACTAAATATTCTGCTGTAAATTAGCCCGAGTACAGCCAAAGGCAGAACGAACTAGATTCTATACAGAATCTAGTATAGAAAATTTAATAGCCACTGAAAGAAAGACTTCTATAGATTCCCATTTCCGAAGCACAATCCCCACCTTGCCTTCTCTTGAGATGGTTGATCAGACACTTCCCTCCCTTCTTAGGAGAAAGAGATCTGAGGAGGTTTTAAATTCTTGGATGGATTTTTTTGTTTGTTTGTTTGGTGGATTTTTTTTCTTCTCATTCTTTCTCCTCTGCAGAACACAACTAGTAAATGATTGGATCTTTGACAGAACAAAGGTATTTTTGATGGGCTCTGTAATCTAGTGCGCTAATGCGCCCAGTCCCCTCATTGTCTTGCTGTCTGATCCCATCCCTTCTGCCAGACAGTCACTGCGGGATGAGTCACTTTTAATGTCTGATAATCAAGGTGAATTTTCAAAAAGCTGCCATTTTGGAATTATGCACTATATCACAGTGTCAGGGACGAGAGGAGGAGGAAGGATGAAGGAAAGGCTAAGATAGACACCTACTGTACATTGAAAGAACTGCAGTACAGAGCCAGCACTGTGCCAGACAAGATGTGTCTGGAGGGGCTAAGTCGATCAAGGCGTCCATAATGAGAAGGAAACTATGTTAATTATAAATTAAAAATAACTTCTATGATAATGAAGATTATATGCACAGGAGAAAACGTCTTAGTTAAAACAGACTGCAGGGATGGAATTAAGCACCAGCCATTTGGGGGCATGGATTCTGTACCTACTGAATCTATTGTGGTCCATTAAATAACCTAATACAAACTTACATTGGAAAAAGAATAGAAGTGAATTGTGGCTGTCTCCGTGGGTGCTGTATTGTCTGCCATCCTTATTTAAAGCAACATCAGCTAAGGGAGGTACCTAGCAAATGAACACAGCCTCCCTGCATCTTGGGAGACTGGATATTTCTGGAATCATTTAAAGGACTGAAACATTTTTCCCCATGAAATAGCAAGGGAGATATTGGAAACCCCTGGTAAACAAAGGCCAATCAAACATTCTTGCAAGACTTCGGCTATTATATACGTTGGTCACTGTCTTCTCTAAGGTAATTAACTAAACCCACTGTTACGTATTATGGTTCTGAAATATTTTAAAATTGTTGTCATTGTATTAAATGGTAGGATAGTTGAAGGAAAAGGATATCAGAATAGCCTGCTATTTCTGTTTATTATTCAGATAAGCAAATGCCTATAAATAGAACCAGGATGTTTTGACTAGGGAAATGCTGTCCTCGTTACAGCTGGGAGATGCTGGGGCGATTTAAAGCTGAAGCTTCAAAGCCTTGTCCTGCTTTATAAAACCATGAGGGTTTTCATGGCTGTTTCAGTGACCAGTCAAAGTCTGCAGGTGCTTTATCTGTCCTGGGGCAGGGAGAGAATGACATTTCTGAGAATGCTATTTTATAACCATGATGAACACTTACATATTTCCTCTAACAGAGGTATTTAAAAGCCTGCATATCTTCTTCAACACAAGTTATGTTTACAGATTATTACACCTTGTTATTGTCTACCAAGGTTAACTAGTCCATTCTCTCCCCATTCTCCACTTCTACCATCATACATACACATGTACACACACACATACACACACACAATACCTTAACAGATGGTTGCAAAAAAAAAAGCAGAAAAAATATTTAGCTACCATGCTATTTTCATATATACAAAAGATTAGATATACAGAAAATATATGAGATAAAAGTGACCCCTTAGAGATATTTGGGTACAACCCTAATTGTACTAAAACTACAGAGAAGTGACTTGTCCTAGGACACTCAACCAGAGAATGGCAGATGCCAGGCTAGCATCCAGGCGGCTAACTTGAAAGCTGGCATGCTTTCCACGGCAGCATGCTCTCTTTCCATTAAAAGAATCAGGTCTCTGCAGCTTGGCTAAACAGTGATTAATGCACAGATGTCACAATGAAAAAAGAAAAACCTGAGGAAGAGATAAGAATCATATACATTTTCAACCATGATACAAAGGAATAAAATGGAAAATGGTATGAAATGAAGAAAGGCAAAATGTTAATAGAACATCTATCTAACAAAACGATCTGCCTAGTCAGGAATTCTATTAGAAGGCAGAATTTTCCTTTAAGGAAAGTGGTAGAGACATTTGAAACTAGCCAAGAAAGCAAATGTCGCTTGCAAAAGTCACACTGCTCTATTTCTCTCTATATATTTTCATCTGAAATATTAGAACAATTCAGTCATATTCAAGCATGGATTCTCACTGTAGTCACTGAGATCCTGCCTAGGCTCTGTCGATTAGTGACAGCTAAACCAGCATATTCTTTTCTTCTCTAAAATCTAGATCCTTAGAATGTACAGCCTACCTTGCTCTCTGAGGAAAGATCAACCTGAAATGACCTAATAGGGATTTTTGCATCTATAATTTCCCTTTTGCCATGTTCTGTCTCCTGTTAAACTAATCTCTGTCTGAAACATTCTGCACATTTTTATTAAAATACCTCACTGAAGCATGGGGGCTCTAAGGTCCTGAGCATGAAATCCCTGCCCCTTCAAGCATGATGTCCCCTATTTTAATGTGAAACCTGACAGATTTCCTTCACAAACACTGTATAACAATAGGAACATTATCAGAGATGCTAGATAATAATAATGATAAACCGGACATAACTATAAATGAGGACAGGACCTCCCAGTAGCTCTGGTTATCCTTCTACAAGGAGCTAAAGAAGGCTGTGCTAAGAATTAAAAAAGAAGAAATGAAATCCATCTCAATGAAGAATGTGTTTTAACACAATGAACAATCTTTGGTAGCTAAAGGAAGGGATCAAAAGATTATCTGTTTGGAAAAAAATCTTAACAAATAAGATGGAGGATGGAGATGTGATGGTCAATAGACAATGGAAGTTTAGAAAACATTGTGATTCCTTCAAGTATCAAAACAAGTAGGCTTTCATAGTCTCTCTGATCCTACTTTTTGCTTCTGGAGAAGAAAAAATTGAAGAACATAGATCTGGCTGGTGGGGTAAACACAGAAACATGTTATCTGTTTTTGCTCTGAAGAGGTATCAGGAGTATTAATGGGACTTCTGTTTCAATGGCACTGTTAGGAATAAGGTTTCTCAACTTCAGCCCTATTAACATTTGGAGCTGAATAATTCTTTATTGGGGAGACAGAAGAGGCAAGAAAGGGGATGTCTTGTGCATTTTAGAATGTTTAACACCCTCGCTCCCTTCTACCCACTAGACGCCAGTGACATCGCCCTGTTATGACAACTAAAATGTCTCTAGACATTGCCAAATGTCCCCTCAGGAGCAAAATCACCCCTGCTTGAAACCACAGAGCTAAAGGGAATGGATCTTATTTTTACAAATAGATTCGGCTATCCCATGTTTTGGAGACAATCTTTATTTGTACAACAAAACTCATGTTTCTGATATGTTCAAAACATGGCAGGCACTTCATGGTCTCTGATATTGCCCATGGATTGACTAATTATTGGTTCTCCCACAGAACTCAGAGCTCAAGATACCTGTAATCAAGTCTAGAGGGAGGCAGGTCTCAAAAAGAATTGAACATTTGATTATTGACATATAGAGTCACCTAGGATCAAATAGATACAAAGCCAACTACATTTTGAAAGAGATTACAAACAAAATATTTTGAAAGAAATTAAAGACCTAAATAAATGGGAAACCACCCCATGGTCATGGATTGGAAGATTTAATATTGTTAAGATTGCAACACTTCCCAAAGAGCCACCACCCTAGAGTTTTTTATTTATTTGTTTGTTGATCGTTTTGTTTTTGACATAACAATTATGACAAAAATGACTTTGAAGTTCCCAGACATCTATAGAAAACAGGCCAAGCCACAGTAGAAAGCATATTTTTGGGATAATGGGAGGAAGGGACCTCCCAGAACCATGGAGAACAATGAACTAGGAAGCTCCTCCAGGAAGCAGAACAAGAGCCCAAGTAAAGAACAGTCCCTACCCCTAAGAGTACTTCACAATGTCCCCTCACAAAAATCTCAAAATTGTTGAGAATCAGTGACAGCTCTATGATTTCTGTTCCTTCCCTTTTTAAATGGGAATATTTATTTTAGTTACCCTGTCTCTCCCTCTTCCACCACTATGTACTGGGCATGTGAAAGCAAGTAATTTGGCTTATCAGTTCACAAGTGTCTGGACCAAGAGGATCCATATGAGATCCAGTGCTTTGAGTTTTGAAATGTGATTGACTGAGACTTTGAGTGTTTTCTTTAAAGAAAAGAGGAAAGTATTTTGCATGTAAAAGAGGGAGCAAGTGTTTGTCACCAAAAGAACAGGCAGATTTTACTACTCTTCTCAATTATTTTCTGCCCTTCCCTATGAAATGATTATAAATACTCATTTGCATTTCATTTTCTCTTTCATTTTCAGAGTTTTAGCACTTATACATATGGGTGACCATGTCTTTGACATTAGGGTCGGACATAAGACTTTCTTTTGCCAAGGAAATGTGGGTAGCAGTGATGCATACAACTTCCCAGGAGAAGCTTAGCCGTTTTATGGCTCAATTATCACTTATTTTCCTTTGTCACTTTGTCCAACATGAAAGAATTGAATGGGCATCACCAACTCAGGTCAGAAATTTCAACGGAGGGAATGATGGCCATGATCTTGATAATGACAAGGACTTGCAGGTGAGGCTTTTTAAAAATCCATCTTGTTGCTCAAAGAATTTCCTGATTTCATTTTTGCTAGTTGGAAATGAAAAACTAGTTGAAAAATTGAAAAATAGTATTTTTCAATACTATTTACAAGCCACCAAGTTCTTTCTTGGGCCCCCTCTTTCTTGTATTGCCTTGTTAAATGTAGAAAATAGAAACTAAGTCATACTAGTAACTTTCTTTTTTTTTTAATTTTTAAAAATTTTTTAAAAATTTATTTATTTATTTATTTATTTTTATATACTAGTAAGTTTCTGTTTCTTATCCTCTTCCCCTGAATCCACAAACCAGGTAGGTAGATGATCTGCCTTCCTAGAAAAGTCAGACTTAAGCAATGCAGTTTTTAAATTAAAAAACAGAGAACTGGCAGAAAATGCATTTGATGAAACCCTATGACTAATATCATACTAAGTGGCTAAACACTAAATGCTTTCCCCTTAAGATCAGGAACAAGACAAGGGTTTCTGCTCTCACCACTTTTATTCAACATTGTATTGGAGGTTCTGAAATCCAGGGCAAGTAGACAAGAAAAAGAGATAAGAGGCACCAAGTTTGGAAAGGAAAAAGTAAAACCATCATCATTTTCAGATGATATGATCTTGTACATAGAAAATCCTAAGCAATTCACAAAAAAAAGCAACTATTACAACAGTAAACAAGTTCAACCGTGTTGCAGGATGCAAGATCAATATACAAAAATCAATTGTATTGATATACACTAGCAATGAAAAATCCAAAAATGAAATTACAAAAAAAAAAAATTCCATTTATAATAACCGCTGAAGGTTTAAGTCAAATAGAGCTCATTCTTTTCATCCATTATTGTTTGCCTTTTTTGTGGATCCCTCCAGTGCTCATTTAAAATGGTTTTACTTAAATAAGAGTTTTGCTGGGTAGTTTGGATTTGGGGATAGGGAGGTTGGCATGTATATGTATGGTTTTGGTGGAGGGTGATTATCTTAATGTAGAGTTTTTAACCTATATCTTTATAAGTAGAAGGGTTATGTGCATACTTGATTTGTAAATTAGACCTCATATTTCCCTTTTGCAAGTTCTAGAAATGGTTTACCCTAACATTTTGGGAGTCAGTTTACCAATATAAATTACTTTGTAATCTTTTATATTTTGTTACAAGTCCACCTGGTAGGGTTAATCACTGTCTTCTGTACAACGTCTGTACCTTGTACAAATTCCTATTTCTGCATATCCCCACCATTTTGTAATTATTTGTATATGTGTCTGTTTCTGACACCAGACCTCTGAAAACAAAGACAGCATTTTAACTTCGCATCCCCAATGCCTAGAACACATTCAGTGCATGCTTGCCATCCTGACCTCCCACTTCCATAGGATTTCTCTGTTTCACCTGCTTGAAGGCTGTCTTCCTGAAGTCTCCTGTCCTCCAAACTCTGTATGTCAGTCCCCTCATATTACAGGTTGATATATAAATTAATACACATCCTCTCCATGTATTATATCCATTTCCTTATTTCTGAACTTATCACTAACCATCATTTCACCATTGACCATAATGAAAACAGCCCCTGAGAGTCATGTTAGATGTGTCTAGTAATGGGATTTAAAGCCACAGTATGAGAATAGCTTATCTGTGAACAAGATTTTCAAGGTAAGAAGTAAAAATCTCTGTCCATCCTTTCACTATCCCAGCCTCATCAATATTTCTTAGCCCCTTTAACCTAAAACAATAGTGGAACAGAGAAGCTGAGATCTTCCATCTGCTGTTAAGCACAGACTATACATGTCTTTTCAGAGAGAGATAGCTGCCCTTTTATTTAGAATAAGGACAGAAAGAAGCCAGCATATAGCTCATGCTTGATGGATATTTATTGTTCAATATAGTCTAAAGGAACCTGCCCTACCACTAGTGTTTCTATCAACTGTGACTATCAGCCTATCAAATCAGACATCATTATAATTGATTGAGATCTGGGTGGGATAGGAAGACATTCTTAATGGTTGATTGACTGAAAAATCCATCACTAAACAATGTACAGTCAATGTTATAGTCACAGCTTATATATTCTCTGACGAGAGTTTTTAATCCACATAGCCATTGTTTTTCTAGAGGTTGACTTGAGGCTCACTGGTTTGATAGGTATTTTCTCATAGAGATGGTCTCAACTTGACCTGATGAGAGATGGAAGTTTTTAAAGACCCACACAGCCGAATGTTTCAGTCTTTGAAAGAAAGATACATGAATATTAATTAACAGATTAGTGTCTTCCCATCAGTATATCTTTGTGAGAAAAGTCTTTGCCATTTATCTTGAGTAAATCCTTTGAAACAGTGCTACTCAACGTGTGGTCCATAGACCAGTGCCAGTCTAACAACTGTGTGTTACTGGCTCATGATAAGATAAATACAAAAATTAAGAATGAGCATTTAGAAAATGTTCTAACAGCTTGACAGCATAATTTTATGTCTGGGTAAAAAGCAAGCCGGGTATTTTGTATTTCTTTTACATTTAAATTTTTCAGTATTAATTTTATCATGGCTTATGAAAATATTAGTCCATGTTGTTTTGTATATTTTTTAAAAAACTGATCTTTACCAAGATAGTTTGGGAAACACTAATTAAAATACCATGTCTCATCTCTGCTTGTTTGCTAGCCTTATTTGCTTTATTCTAATCTCCAGACTTTATACGATTTTATACTCACTGCCATTTTCTCTGAACATGTGAAACTTAGACCATCTTCTCCTCTTTAACCTTCGACAATAGGCATATTAAAGAAGTATCGGTAACACCTTTGTTTGAAGCCCTTAGTATCTGGGGGTTCATTTGTAGTCATGAAGTTTTCTAACCATTTAACAATTTATTTATAATTTAGGGGGTAGAAAATTTTGTCCCTGTTGATTATAACTTTGGCTCCTGGAATTATCAAGCTAGAATAGACTTTAGTAAGTGAATCTTTCTCTGACAGGTTCACAGAGACCAGGTGGCCCTTGGAATGCTAGAGAAGTTCTTCTTAATCCACCATGCCCTTCTAGCATTACTAAGCTCCACATCATCTCTGCACAATCCAATAAATGTCGGTTCTCCATGAGTATTATTTCAAGTGAACTGTTATATTGTTCATTGTTGTATTTCATTTGGTTCTTGTGCTGAGCAGTCAACCTGTCAGGAGAACTATGTTTAACTGATTATGTCTTAACCTATGACATCATTTTTTTTTAAAGAACATAATTTGAAGACATTGATATCTATTGCCATTTACAGCTTCTTTTCATCCAGATTGATTATATGCTTATGACAGGGATGTGAGGGATGGAATGGAGAGAGCAAGACCAGAATCAGGAAGACCAGTTAGGAGGTTACTGCATCCAGACAAGAAATAATGAGGGGCTGGTCCAGAATAATGACAGTGCTGATGGAGAAGAAAGGATGAGTGTGAGAAATATTTAGGCATTAAAACAACAGGATTTGGTGACTAATTAGATGTGGAGAGTAAGAACAAAAAGTTGATGATGACTCCCAAATTTTTGGCTTGGGATAAGTAGGTAGTGATGAGATGGGAAGATATGAGGAAGAACAAGTCTGGGAAAGTATGCAGAGAGAGGAGGTGATGGATTCAGATTTGAGTACACTGAGTTCACCAACACACCAGCCAGGCAGTTGGATATATGAGTCTGAAACTCAGGAGAACAACCTGGCTACAGATCCAGATTTTTGAACTCATGGACGTTTAACTAATTAAAACCATAGAATTGAATGAGAACACAGAGATATGTAATATTTTAAAGTGTCTTAGAACTATTTCAATTCATTCAACTCCCTCTTAAAGTTTACGAATTTTACAGTTACGGTTTCTCTATCTTCTCTGTGATAAAATAGAATAATCTAGCTATATCCTAATAGTTTGCACATGGGAATTTTAGGATTCTATGAAAAGTGAAGCCCATCAGAGAGATCAGTTGAAATGTTTCCTAAACTTGGAACTCTGTCTTCTGGTGTAGCACAAATTACCCAACTCTCCTCCTTGTCCAGCTCTCATTAACAGATAGTAAAAACACACAAATGTATATATTAGAATTTTAGGTGTGTGCCTGTTTGATTCAATGTAATCACCACATGACCCCCTACGAGATATCATGAAACTCATTTACAGATGAGAAAAATCAACTCAAAGAAACTACAAGGACGACAAGTGACGAAAGTTGTCATACTTCAGCATTGTATCTCCAGCCATCTAGTAACACGTGCCTTTGGACAACATCATATTTAGGGCCCCACTCTATACTGGTCACTCCAATTGCTGACACCTCTGTCTGCCTCAACCAAATCAGGGACCCCCAAAACCAATTTTTATGGTTCAAAAATTGGCTTTTGTGCTGTACCCTCAAAACACAAATAGCAAACACTAATTGACACAGGAGAGAGAGTCATATTTTAAATGAAGTTTCTTTGTATGTTTGTTTGGTTTCGCCATAAATCTTACTAAGAGAGCATCAAGGAGGCTGGAAATGTTTATCCTTTTTCACCCAGTAATCCTGCTTCTACAAAATTCTCCTACAGAATAGTCAGAGAGGTATCACAAAATTCATTCATAAAGTTTTTTTTTAATTTAACAAATATTTTTAGTGAGCATCTACCAGTGCCAGACACTATGCTATCCATAAGACAGTCTCTGCCCTCTAAGTGTTCCCAGTCCAAAGCATCATGGGAATGCAGTACCCACAGTGACAGAGAATTTGACTGGGTGTCATGGAAACAGGAAAGAGGAGGATCTCACCAACCTGCGGCAGAGAAGGCTTTCTAGAGGAAGTGGTGCATAAGTCTGAGTTGGTTGTATGACTTAGCCTTGGGAAGATGGGAAATAAAGATATTCTAGACAGAAACAACAACATAAGCAAAGTGGTAGGAAAAGATACTACTTGAGGGTCTTTCAGAAATGGACAGTTTGAAGATGTCATGTACCATGTTCTGGGGCCTCATTTTTACTCTGTACGCTTAAAGTACTACCAGTGTGTTCAGAGTAGCCCTAATGTTTCTCAGAGAAATTTTAAGGGCCTTTGTCAACAGGGAGGGGGGTGAGGCTAGGAATTGGTCCAGCCTCTGAACCCCACCCTGTCACAACACAAGATCCCCAGGAAGTTTTACTTAAGATATTTTAAAGAAGGTTTCCACTGTTGAAATTTTAAAAACCTTTGATGGGGAATTAAGAGATATTTTTAAACAAGGAACTGACCAGAACAGACGTGCATTTCAGGTAGATTACATGGCTAACCACTGGAGGATACTTCTCCCAGTGTTATAACTGGAAACAACCTAAATGTCCAATAATAAGAGCATGATAAAATAATAACAATAGTAAGTAGCTGCCATTTATTGAATGTTTATTGTGTGCAGGCACAATGCTAAGCACATATATACTTTACACCATTTAACCTTGATAGAAATCCCATGAGGTGAGTATTAACATTTTGTGGATGTGAGAATTGAGGCTTAATGAGGTTGAGTGGCCAGTTTTACATTACCCAGCTGTTAAAGGGTGGGACTGGAATTCCATCCCAAATTTGTCTGACTTTTAAGGGCATGCCATTCCATCTCCTGAGCCATGATAAATCCATGTGGAGGAATGTTCTTCAAACCTTTGGAGTCATTTTTTTTCAAAAACCACTTTAAATTATCTATAGAACAATATAAAATGAAAGCAAAACTCAAATACAAAAAATACATAGAATCATTCCAATTTTTTAAACAATTAAAATATTAAAAGTATCACTGAATGATATGACTACATGTAATTATAATTTTTATTGTTACAGCTTTCATCCAAATTTTCTAGAATGAATATATTTCTTTAATCAGTGAAAACATAACAAAAATTTATATATACATAAATATATAAGTATATATATTTATACATATACATATATAAATACATATATGTGTGTGTGTGTGTGTATATATATATATATATATATATATATATATATATATTTAACTTATTCAAGCTGAAATGCTGTTGTCAGTCATCCTCACCCTAGACTCAAGAGGAGGGAGGGGTGAAAAATACATTTTTCAGAACAATAGTGCAAACTATCATGTGTGCAGGGTGTAAGAAAAATCAGTCTGTGCTAATTACTAATCATATAACTTTGAAGTTAAATTCTCTGGATCTCAGCTTCTTTGCCTAGGAAATGAGAAAGTTAAGCTAAAGAGTCTTTACAATTCTGAAAAACACTAAATTTTTAAAGATTTTTTTTTTCTTTTTAGTACAAATGAAATCAGGTAGGAGGCATAAAAGAAATATATTAAATTTTTCTTGTCTTAGATTTTTATGGGCATTTAAGGTGGATTTTTGATTAGCGTGGCTATTGGTAATATGATAATATGCTCAGGTGCATTCAACATCTCAGCACTGCTTGATGCTTTCACAAAAATTTTTCTCATCTCATCTTCACTTAAACCTTTAGGGGTGAGCATTATTATCCCTGTTTTTGCTGATGTGGATCAAAGAGTTCAGGAACTCATCAAAGGTCTTTCATGATATGTTGTGGCCAGATTCAAACCTGAAGGCTCCTTTATGAATTTGTAGAATATTGTTAGTTCAGATATGGAATTATTTGTTTGCTTGTTTGTTTTGTCATTTCAACTACCTACTGTACTGGTTATTAAAAAAAAACATAGTTTCTGTCTTCAAATATTTTGTATTCTGAGAGATAAGTTTCTTTTAAAAAAACAATTGTGAAATTAAAATTAAGAACAATATGTAATAGGGACAAATGAAGGCTTTTGGCAATGTCCCTGTATCCTTTAGTGAGAAGCAAACAAAAGGACATTATTATAAAATTGCAAATGGAGGCAGAAGCAGTCACTTGTCATTAGTGTCAGGGTCATTTTAATGAAAATTAACCCCAGAAATGCTTGACTAAGCAGTGGAAGCCTAGGCATCATTTGGACCTTGACAGAACCAGGGCAGTTAAATCTTTCTTACCTGCATATGAGCTTAAGAGAATAAATCAGTCCAAAGCCACTCGTCATGGTAATTGCTCTAATTATTATTGCAGGAAACACTAGAAAATACCTATGAGGTATCAAAAGATAGCCATAGCCCAGAATAATCTTGTAACCGAAGAATTCCCAGAGGAATGTTCAGACAGTGCTCACAAAGCCTGCATCTGCCCAGCTGGATAACAAAGCATTAAAAAAAATATGTATTTTGCCAGAGAGGATGGATTCCATAGCATAGGGTGTGGTCTCCTGCTGGGGATGACCCTGCTCAACAGAAATGCAGCACAGACAGGAAGAAATTAGGCAGGGCATCTCAGAGAGTCATTATTGCTAGCTTAGAGACATTTTGGCTCCTGAAGGTTTCTACTCCTGGTGTGTGTGTATATGCACATGCACATATGCGCACATGGCCTTCAGGTGAAAGAACAGTGTGGTGATTTGTTCATCCGTAACCCAGCCTTATTTCTTGAAATGTGACTATCCACCTAGCATTATGGGCTATGTAAAGAAGATTATGTCTAAATAAGAGTTCCTAGGATTTTTTGAGAGGCTATCAACTTCTAAAATCTCCCACTGTCTTGAGGTGAAAGGTGACCCAAGGTGGTAAGCTTGATCTCAAATGGTAAGAGGAAACCAAGTGTTTTGTGCATTGTCAGCACTGATCTATCGTCGTGCATCGTTTGAGGCATGGTGAAGGGTACATGGTTTATCCCGCTCAAACATTTCTTCTCCAGCAGACTATCTTCTTCTAGGTAGTTAAAGACGTAACTACCTTGAAGTGCTCTAGTTTCTGAGGAGTACTGATATGGGGATAAATTATGGTAGATGAAGAACCCTGGGCCAGAAATTAGGAAAATGGCTGCAAGCTCTGCCCCTGTGCCTCATGAGAAAACTAATCTACAGGTGCCATTAATTCTCCATTATCAAAAGCAGAATTGTATGTTTATTTACACAAGTAACCAGAACAAGTGAAATAATGTGTCCAAGCACTTAAATTTCATTCTAAGTAAAATATAACAAAATTTAAGAAGCCTTTGCTGTGTGCAAGGTACAGGTTCTATGGGAGATACAAACAAGGCATGGTTCATATCTTTAGGGAGCTTGGAATATTGTGAGGTGACAGACCAATGCACCTATTACAACCAACTGAGGTGTAAGCGACATTGTGATAATTGCTGTGAGAAAGTTTATTCAGTCATTCAATAAGTATTGGCAGGCACTGTGAAAACTCTAAAAGCAAATTACTTCTCTCTGAGGTGGGGGAGGCATCATGAAGCTTCACGGAAATGAGCATTTGGGGTGGGTTTTGAAGAAGAGGTAAAAATTTGCTAGTCTGGGATGAATTGAGACAGGTATGTTGAAAGTAATGGAGGCGTAAAAGGCCTGGGGACATATTGGGTGTGCTTAGGCAGCAGTGAGCCATCTGGCTGGGCAAGAGTCAAAAACGTGGAATTAGAAGAGAAGGAATTAGTGAGGGTCACGTTGGAAAAGATCACTTTCAGCCAGATTCAAGGTTGCTTAGTTGAGAACTTGGACTTCATCATGTAGATATCAAAGGCTTGGGGCAGAGGAGTGATGTGATTACATCTATGCTGTAGGACAAGTCTGTCAGTGGAGTAAAGAGAAGAGAATGGAGGAAAGGAAACTCGGTAAGGGATCTGTAAGAGCCCAGACAAGACAGAGTCAAGCTCTTTCAGAAGGGGATGGAAAAAGAAATGAACACACGAGATATGAAGGATGTAGAATCCACAGGAGGTGGCAACTCTTTGGTTATGAAGCCAAGTGGAGGAGAGAGTTGAAGTTGATCTTTCCCACGTGTTGCCATCAGTAGCCCCGCCCTGGGCAAAATATTGGCTTTATTTTCGCAGCTTCGGAGAGTTCAGCACAGTACCCCCTCTTCTGCTGTCAGGCCCATGAGCTCTTATTTCCTTTCCACAGTCAAAGTCTGCATCTGGAAGGGTGTGAAATTCATCCTGTCTGGTTAAGAGCTTGCAATGTAACCCTTCCCAAGGATTTGCCCTTCAACAGATTTCTAAGTTTTAAAGTAGAGATAGAAACTTTTTAAAAGGAAATTTTGAATATTAGCTAAAAATTTTCCAATGTGTTTTTCTTTGTATATTGTATGCCTTTCACAATAAGCTTTGAAGCTTTAGGAGGTAATTCCTGTAACCCCATCCTCTGATAGTTTTCCTATTGCCTCTATCCATCTGGCAGCCCTCCCTCGGCATGTCTTTTGTAGGTCCACTCTTTCCTTTTCTGTCCAGCGTACTCACCAGGTCCTGCTTCTTGGCTCCCACTTATGATTTGGGCAACTGACCTACAAATGAGGAATTATTTTATTCTCAAACTTCAAATATTTTAAACTTTGCTTTGGTCCAGCCTTGTTTAATGGCAGGAGTGATATTCAAAATTCTGAGTAAGTCATTAAAGCACAATCACTCACCAGTCATAAGAAGCACCAATAACAAACAACTGTTAGGGTCATATGGAAACATCCAGCTGAGTTTCACCTTGGAATTGGGCATCTTCTGGGTTATTACACCCTTACAAATAAGAATGGGCCAACAGACCTGTAGTTAAGACTTCCACCCAGTCTTTTGAAAATTGGATTAAGACAAAGTGAAAAACAAACTATAATCTATTTCACTACCACTGAATTTCCAAAGGCTACTGTTGCCAGTCTGCAACTGATCCCTGACTATTTCCTAGGCAAGGTAGGAAGGAATTGTGAAAATTCTGTGATGTGATATACCTCCTCAACCTGAATGTTTCTCCTTTGTGCATGGAGTTTTCCTACTGTGCCTCTGAGATGCTCTGGAGGGAAGGGAGGCAAAGCTGCTACCCGTTCCTTGCCTTGCTGCTTCCCACTCCCATTCACAGTCTAGGCAGCCAGACCTTTGCCCCACTGAGGCTGAGTGTCCTTGCAGGCTGGCCTGTGTCTCATTATCCACTCAAGATTATTCACTCCCTCTTCTATCTGAAAGATCCAAATAATTTTAAATACCTCCCCTCAGGCTGCAGCTGTCCCCAGAAATGAAGTTCTGATTAAATCCCTACTGCTCCTTTAAGGGCCAACCTAAATGTCACCTTTAAATAATAACAACTGACATTTACTCAGTGCTACTCTGAACCAGGCCCTTTGCTAAGGGCTTCTAGTGGATTTTCTCCTTTCATCCTCAAAACAGACCTCTGAGGTAAGTACTAGTATTATTCCCATACTACAGATATGGAAACTGAGAGGTTAACTTACCCAAGGTCTTACTAACTAGTAAGCAGGAGAGCCAGTTGTCCAATGTCTGGGTCTTCACTGCTCATATATAGCAGGCATTCAGTGTATGACCTGAAAGATGGGCACAGTCTCTGCCTCCCTTTTGCAGAGTGCTCTGATCATGTCCTTTACAGCAGCCTGCACATTTTCACGGATTTACCCAGTGCTATCCTTCCAAACTCAACAAGGCCATCATTATGCGCACCCCCCACCCCAGACCTGGTACTGTGCCTGGCATAGTGTGGGTATGCAATAAATATTTGCAGAAGGAAAATATCAAGGGACAAAGGAAGAGAAGAACAAAAAGGCTTTCTAGTTTGGGGATTGAACAATACAGTGACCCAATATATACTTTTGAATGAATAGAAGCTGTGTCACTGAGGTTTAAAACACCAGGGTTGCAATCCCAACTCTGCCATTTACTGGCCCAGCAGCTCCCATGCATATCACTTTCCTTTGAGCCTCACCATTGGTTGTGTTGTTGAGTAAGAGATACACAGAAGGGATTGACATATTTCACATCGTATAGAGGAACAGGTAGTCATTACGGATACATAACATATTGCAGGGGACCAATAACCGTTTTTGAGTGATTAGGCCAAATGGTTGTATGTCTAAACAGTAAAATATGATACATGCAAGTATCATCAGAAACATCTATTTTATGTCTTGATGCCGTCTTTACGGAGATGTGCATCTGTTTATATTTCAAATGCAAATGCATTTTGCTATTCCTGGTCAGAATAGTTCAAATGTCTCTTCTTGTGTCGCCCCCACCCTTCCTGCCTCCCCAGCCTATGTATTCCTTCCCCACGCTCTCCCTCCAACACTTTTCATCTGCCTGTCACTTTTCAAAGACAAGCTCCTCAAGAATGAAATCTCTGCTTTCTTTGTTTTCCTGGTTTCCATTTTGTATCCTAAAATATTCACTTGAAGTTCCGCTTGACAGACGTCCCTAATCTAATCTCCACGTCTGCTTTCTAATTTTCACAGTCAGGATAAAACAAATAGGTTGGAGTTAATTGCCGGAGCAGCGGGCCGGAGCTCTGAGCTGTGATTTATGAGCTGAGTGCAGGCGCTCTGCAACACATTTTTCTTAATTTATTTTTAATGAGTCTCTCAATTAATTTTCTTGGAAACATCTTAATGATGTTGGAGGCGGGTGTTAATGAGGTCTGCACCAGCTCCTAATTTTGCATATTTTAAAGTGCCTAATGTCATCTTGCACCCTTTCTTTCCATTTTAAGAAGAGTTGAGAGACGAGGGAGATTATTGTTGAATGGAGAATTTTCACTCTTCGTGCCTCAGTCTTTGCGTAACCTTTCAGACTTTATGGGCTTATGGTGTGTCTCAGAGCAATCACATGCTTCTTGCCACCCTCCCCCACCTGCTCTGGGCTCTTGGAGTCTCAGAAGCTGATGCTAGAAGGGGAGAAAAGACACAATTTCCAGAAACTTCGAGTTCTGGGGAGCAGTTAGTAGCCCTGAGTGAAGATGCCCAGAAAGTACTTTTGCAAGGTGGCCTGACCTTCCCTCAAGCAGTCCGTGAAGAGAGGAAAATAACAGTAGAAGAAACAACTCAAGGGGTGTCTTAGCATCTGGCCATTTGTTCAGAGACCCTGCTCCCCTCAATGTCTCTACAGAGTTCAGGACAAAGTGCTGGAGCACGGTTGGTCTCTGAGCCCTCTCTGAGCCCTTTCAATTCCAAAGACAGCCTCCACTAAGTCATCATTAGTCTTCATTCTGTATTTGCTAGTTAGAGTTTATTTTCCTGATTAAATAGTCATTAAATGCTTATGATAGAAAATTTGGGAAATGCAAAAGAATGGATCAAATGAGGGAAAAACAGTTTCTAGTACCCGAAAACAGCTGCTATTAAAACTATGGTGTTTCCTTCTAGACATTGTTCACTTTCTACTCATGGCTTTTGGTTTTATTTTTACAATTGTGATATGCTGAAGATCATTTTTTCTCATTTAATATTATAAGTAGCAAACTTCTTTCAAGCACTTTTAAAGGCTGTTTAATATTCCATCTAACATATCTGTCATCATTTGCTGTACCATTCCACTGTAAGCACGCAAGCTAATTCTCAAACTATTAACACAAATACTATTGTGATGAACATCTTTGCACAGAAAGCTTTTTTTAAATTAGGGAAAATTAATTAATTAATTAATTAATTAAAAAATTTGAGACTGTTTCCTTTGGAAGAGCCTGAGGAATTACAGATTTAAAGAGTATAATCCTTTGTAAGGCTCTTGATATAGTTACTTTCCAAAGAGTTATGCCAGTTTACTTCCAACAGTAATACATGAGTATGTCTATTTATTCAAACTTACATTAGCATGAAGTGGTACAATTATAAAAAATCTTAAGTAATCTGGCAGATTTGATTGCATTTCTCTTAATTCCTCTATTAAGTCCCTTCTTTGGGTAAGGTTCCAGTGAAACCAAAGGCTGATTTTACTAGGGAACCTCCTGAACCATGAACTTGATGTGGCCAAGACCCAGATTCCTCTCTTGGCGTGTAGTAGAGACTCAACAAATATGTATTAAATTGACTTAAACACAAAAAAGGAAAGCTGAGGATATATCTCTGAGTGTCCTATTTCCATCTGAATCTGCCCAATGACCCCTCCATCTCAGTGTCCCCAAAACTGAGTGCATGTCTCCACACCTCACCTTTCCCATCTTGAGTGAAGTTGCCCCCATTGAGCAGACCCCGGAGGCTCCAGACGTGGGAGTCGTCTGCAAAGCAGCCCTGTCCTCACAGCTCCCAACACAGGTACTTTAAGTCAGTCAGCAACTCCTGTGGGTATATTTTCCCCCATCTTCATGGCTACCTCTTCTGTTCCATTCCCATAGTCCCATTTCAGACCCTGTCTCTCACCTAGACTAGTGCAAAAGCCTCCCAGTTGTCTTCTGCCTACAATATTTGCCACTGCCCTTTAGCTCTTTAAATTGCCAGGGCGCTGTCTTTCTAACACAAGCAAAAACCCTATCGTGATTCCCTTCTTGTATGCAAAACTTAGACCAAAATCCTCAGTATGTCATTCACATAATTTGACCCCTGATACATTACTCATTTCTCAAATATGCGATGTACTCTGTTCAAGCCATTTGCTAAGCTCGGGATGCCCTTTTTCCAGCTCCCATAGAGCAATTCCATGCCACCTACTCCATGAAGCTTATTTACCACTATGGCTTCTGCTTGGTGCATATCTCACACATGGTAGATGCTTAGTGAACATCTGGTGTAGGGACAAGACAACTATAGACATGTGTTTCCTTCAAAGCCTTTACCTACTGCACTTTCTGGATTGTTTTACACTCTAAGTTAGATGTTTATATTTGAAATTTTAAAGAACCCTTTAAACCTGGGGGTTAGATATTTATATTAAAATTTTTTAAGAACATTTCAGCCTGGGAGAAAATAGTTTTTCAAGGCACTTCTGTTTTCTGGTAGACTCTTTTGATTTATTGTTGGACATTTCTTAATTTCTGTTAAAGTGTCTTTTGAGTGTGTTTCCCACTGATTCCTTGTGCTTAGTTTAAGTGTTGTCAGAATATTCCCTGAGAAAAGACCACAGATTCTAGCTTTAGGGGATAATTGGTTCAGATAAGATACTGTACTCAGATGCAGACCTTAAAATCTAGTGGCCTTAACAGTTAAAACAGGATCTTTCAAGCATTATGTTAAAGCTGAAGGATTTTTTTTAAAGCTTTCTGACAAATAGCAATAATTTACCTACAACCATGAGACTCTGGTCTCTGACCCCAAATATTTATCAAATAAATTAATAAGCTATAAGTGAAGCTCTGACATCAGAAGCATTGCTTTTGAGATACTTTTAAAGCCTCAGATTTGGGGCGCCTGGGTGGCTCAGTGGGTTAAGCCACTGCCTTCGGCTCAGGTCATGATCCCAGGTCCTGGGTTCAAGCCCCATATCGGGCTTTCTGCTCAGCAGGGAGCCTGCTTCCTCCTCTCTCTCTGCCAGCCTCTCTGCCTACTTGTGATTTCTCTCTGTCAAATAAATGAATAAAATCTTTAAAAAAAAATAAATAAATAAAAAAAAAATAAAGCCTCAGATTTATACAGGGAGAGAACAGAGCTCACCAGTGGATGAAAGCCAAGATGAGCAGGCAATATCAATAGTTTTAGATATGATGTTGAAGATGGCTTGACATTGAATATGTCATCATAACATTATTATTATTTCTAATATTGGCCTCTATATTTGAGTTAATAATATAATTATATAAATCCTTCATTTTATTTTTAATGTTTAAGATTTTCTAGCAATGTATATTAGTCATGATAGGTTTTGTTATAATAAACAACCTCCAATTTCAGACATATGATGCAACAAACATTTTTATTTTGCTCACATAATGTTTAAGGTAGACATTTTTAGTAGGAATAGTACTTCCAGGTTATCTCCTTAGTGACTCAGAGATCCAGGTTCTGCTGTCCCCTAGGGCATTCCTGGAGTCCTTCTCTGGGTCCTCTGCACTAAGCTGGCCAGTGAGTAAAGAGAGGGTGTATGAAGGGTTATGTTGTGCATTTCAGAGGTCAGGTACATTAGTGGCATACCTCATCCCTGTGGTGTGCCAGAGCCAGCCCATGACAGCTCTCAAAAGAGCTACCTATTAAATTTTCAGTCATTTTGCAAGCTGTTTGTTAAACACAAACATTATTCAAAATGAAATTATATAAACAAATTTTAAAAACAAATTAAATGAAAATCAAAGGTAATAATTATTCAAACTTCCTATTTTTCTACATTTTACTATTATTTATGCTTGAGATTATTTACGTCTCTGGTATCTAAAAATGGGAAATGCTGTAGAATACTACAGAATGGTTCATCTTTTCCTGACTCCATGTTCAATGCCATCATGTTGGGTGTTTGAAATAGACAATGGTAGGGATACTTACACCACAAAAATTGGCAAACCCTAGAAATTAGGGTTTGGTTACTATTTTGTTGATTATCTAGAGACTTTAAGAAGACATAGAGAAAAAATTAAAATCCAGATTAATTAAAATCATTTTGTATCTCTAGTCATTACATTATGAACAGCACAAAATACTGAAGAAATATTCTTCTAGTATTTGATAATTATTAACTGATTCATCAAAGAAGTTGCCCACATTACTGATGAACAAGTAAATTCTGACATATGTCTTCATTATTTCACTTACTCAATAATGGGAAAGAAGATAACCAATATTCGTGTTGGAACTACATTCATCAATTGTAACCATAGGTTGACTACAATAAAAGAGTTCAGTAGAAGTCAACGAAAGCATTCGAGAGAATCAATTGGCTATATGGAAATTACAGTAGATTACTGTATAATTTTTAAATGTAATTGTTATATTATTAATAGTAAGCAATGTGCTATACATCCTTTATATCAACAATTTATAATAAACTCAAGTACCTATGCACGTCCTGTATTATGGAGAGCCCATTGTTAAACATTTACCACTGCCTCTACCTAAACTCTATTGACCAGAACTCAGCGGCATGGTTTCACCTAGATACAGGGATTGCAGAGTAAGTAGCATAGCTACATGTCCAGGAAGAAGAGAACTGGATATTCATGAGCACTAGCAGTCTCTTTCACAGTCTATTCTTCTGGTCACAAAGTATCAATTCCTTTCTTCTTCCAGCATGGAGAACACACTCACCCAAAGGGGACAACCCAAAGTCCCATCCGATAACTACATTCCAGCTCAAAGTCCAGCATCTCTCAATGATCCAAATTCCTCTATCAGGTCAGATGTAACTCTTCTTGGCCTGGCAACCAATGAACTAAAAGCAGTTATCTTCTCTCCCTACCTCCCAACCCCACCCCACATACTGTAGTGAAGCAGGGCAAGAACTATAATTAAAAATTCCTGTCAGAAAATGAACACAAAGCGGGTATGCTACAATCACTCATTCTTAACAAATACTAGAAACGTATGGGGCTGGCATTGTGAAGGCCTCTTATCCTGACAAGGACCCAATTCTGCTTTATGGGAGGAAATCTCTTGGTCTGTAGGGTTCTGCTTTCTGCTTATGCTGGGGAAACTAAAGATGTTTTGTGTCTTGAGCTTCTTTAATCTAGACTCCTGTTTTATTTAACAGTAAAATTCTTTCAAAAACTAGTATAGGCTTCTGATCTCTTTTGCTTCCCAGTCACTTGAATGAGACAATAATCACAACCAACATTATTTCCTAGAGATGATTTTCAAAACTGCCTCATTTTTTTTTGCTTCTTTGTCCTCATGCCAGTCTCTCTCAATTTAATGGCAACTGGCTTGAAGCCATCTGGAACCACCTATGGGAAGATCAGACCTTCAGTCTGGTCTTTGCCACAAGCTGTGTTGCACTGAGAGGTGTTACCAGGCCTTTGTCATACATCCTCTACTGTTTGGGATAGAGGAGCAGTGAGCTTTTTCAACTCTTTGACTTTGGAAATGCCTGGGCTCTTTTTAATCCCATTTATTTTTGCTTTACAGACCTGCTAATTCTCTCTTGGGTTCATCTCCTTCTTATAACAATAGCTTAGCAAAGGCAACCAATAAAAGTCAAAACCATTACAAATAGTCTGTTTTCTAGACTCTTCTTCTAGAGTTTCCAGCTTAGGAGAACTTATGACTACTAGGTTGCCACAGGTGACAGTTTTATCATGTTTTACTGCTATATACCATGGGTTTCATCTTTCTGGTCATTTGTAACAGCATCCTTGTCACTCAATGCCTGACCACTAAGCCAGTGCAACATGCTTTAGTTTTTGATCAGGGCAGCAGCTCACTTCAAGATACCAACTTCTATATTAGTCAAAAAAGGACAGGCTAAACTATGGTACAATATCCTAGCCCCTTAACACAATAAAATTTGTTCTGCCTAATGGAAAGTTCATGCAGGTTTTTGTAATAGGGCAGCTCTCTTGCAGGTACCAATTCTGGGATACCAATTCTTCAATCTGGTGGCCCGATGTCCCCTGAGATTCCCTGGGAATCCTCAGCACCGTATACTCTGTACTCTGCTCACCAAGAAGGAAAGAAAGAGTGTGGAGAACACTGTGGGTGATTTTAGGGGTCAGGCTTTCAAAAGAGATATATATATTAATCACTTCCACACCTCCTCCAAGCCACTCAATCACATGCTTCTACCTAGATGCAAACAGATACTGTAAACAATATAATCTATATTATTATTATCTTTATCCTCCTCCTGACCAAAACAAAGATCTTAAGATGCCTTAAATACCTTCCTACCTTCTTCCACCTTTCTTCCCTGTTAGGGAGTTTTGTTGGTTGGTTGGTTGGTTGGTTGGTTTTTGTTTGTTTATGTAGTTAGTATTTATTTAGTTTACCAACATGTTTCACTATTTTTTGCTCACTGTTGCTTTCTGCATCCTCTTCTCTTCTGGTTTAATCTATCTTCTTGAAACAATTTTCTTTATTTGTTCGTCCAGCAGGGTCTAAGGCAAATCAATTCTTACTCTTTATATGTCTGGAAATGTCTTTATATCACCTTGCTTTTTGAATGATAATAAGTCGGGTAGAACATTCAAAGTTGTCAATTATTTTTCCCTAAGCATTTTGATGGTGGTCCTATTATCTTCATTTTTTTTGCTGTTTCTTCTGATAGTTACCTCCATATTTATAAAGAGTGTGTTTAATGACACTTTGTACTTGCAGTGTTAGAAATTAACCAGGGATGCCTGGGTGACTCAGTCAGTTAAGCGTTCAAATCTTGGTTTCAGCTCGGGTCATGATCTCAGGGTCATGGGATCAAGCCCCATGTCGGGCTCTGTGCTGGGTGTGCAGACTGCTTATGATTCTTTCTCTCCCTCTCCCTGTGCCTCTCCTCCCTTCTCTAAAAAAAAAAAAAAAAAAAGAAAAAGAAAAGGAAATTAACCAGATACTTCATATTATGATAAATAAGAATTTACTTCTCTTATTCCACCTTATATCACTCCTATTTTTAATTATGTATTTAATATTTACAACAGTGTGCTTATGTTAATACTGTTCACTGTTAAGCCAAATAGTAAACTATGATCACATTTAAATTGAACTATGATCCAAGTTCTAGTACTGGGGTGTCTGGGTGGCTCAGTCAGTCCTGGGACCAAGCCCCACTTTGGGCTCCCTGCTCAGCAGGGAGCCTGCTTCTCCCTCTCCTCCTTGCTCCTGCTGTCTCTGTCTCTGTCTCTGTCTCTCACTCTCTCTCAAATAAATAAATAAATAAAATCTTTTTTTTTTAAGATTTTATTTATTTATTTGATAGACATGGATTACAAGTAGTCAGAGAGGCAGGCTGGGAGAGAGGAGGAAGCAGGCTCCCTGCTGAGCAGAGAGCCCAGTGCAGGGCTTGATCCCAGGACCCCAAGACCAGGATCTGAGCCGATGGCAGAGCTTTAACCCACTGAGCCACCCAGGCGCCCCAGATAAATAAAATCTTTAAAAAAAAAATATTCCAGTGCAACTTTGGGATTTTCTGATAATTTCTGTTTGCTCTTTATTTATATGCACAGTTGGCCACCTACTTATCATTGACCTTTCCCCTCAAATGCTTTATATTAGGTTTGCATTCAATTCCCTTGCATTAGTATCTATGGCTGTGTGGCAAATTGCCCCAAAACTCTGTGACTTAACACAAGCAATTTATTATCTCAAATTTCTGTGGGAAAGGAATCAGACTTGATTCCTTTGGCTCAGGATTACTCATAAGGTTGCAACTAAGGTGTCAGCCAGGACTGATGACTATTTCAAGGTTCAACTAGGAGATGATCTGTTTCCAAACTCATTCAAGTGGTTGTTAGCAGGATTTAGTTCCTCATGGGTTTTGGCAAAGACCATTCCCCAGTTTCTTGCCATTCTCCATTGTGCAATTCACAACATGGCACCTTGCTTTCATCAGAGCAAGAGATGGAGATTAAGATGGAAACCAGGATCTTTATATACCCTCATCATGAAAGTAACATTCCCTCACTTTTATTATATTCTATTTATTAGAAGCACATCACTAGGTCTAGCCCATCCTAAGAGGGGAGAGTTTTACAAGGGCATGACTACCAGAAATCTGAGATCATTAAAAATCATTTTGGAAGCTATCCATCATACCCCTTTTTTTTTTTTCATGGAGTTCTCTTTTTCCTTCTTCCTCTAATCTAGACCAGCCAATCTCTAGTCTTGCTCTCAGCCAACATCCTGAGAGTTCCCTTTACCATTTTTCTGTAATGGAGTCTTTGTTTCCTAGATCCCACCATCTCCTTTCTTGGTTGACTTTTTCTTATTTTAGGAGAGCATATCTACAACTACAGATCCCTAACAAAGGCACTGAAAAGGTAAATTTTCTAAGTTTGTTCATATGTGAAATGTATTTGTATTAATTATATCTACTATTTAGTCAGATATAGAATTCAAATTTAAAAATCAGGATTTATAAAACCTTACTTATTTTTCTTCTAGCATCAGTATTGCTGTTAAGCAGTCTTATCTCTCATCTCTCTGTAAGTGACCAGTTCTTTTATCTTCTCTGAAAATTTTCCAGATCTTCTCTTTATCCCCAATGTTCTGAAATTTTATAGTGATATTCTCTAGTAAAGCCCTAGTCTTCATTTATTGTTCTGAATACTCTGTGCACCTTTTCAACCTGAGACTCATGTAAATTTGGAGAATTTTCCTTGTATAATTTCTCTGATGAGTTCCTATTTCCATATTCTCTCTTCTTTTTCTAGAATTCCTATTCTATTCTAGTTGTCCTTCTAGATCAGGGGTCAGCAAATGTTTTTTGTAGACGGTCAGGTAGTAAACATTTTAGGCTTTGGATGCCATATATGGCCTCTATCACATATTCTTCTTTTTCTTATATATATAATCCTTTACAAATTTAAAAAGCATTCTTAGAGTAAGGGACCTACAACAACAGGCTATCACTATATTTGGTCTGTGGGCCATTAATTGCCAACCTCTTCTAGATAGACATAGCCTATGTTTCTTATCTGTTCTCTCATATTTTCTATTACTTCTTCCTATAATTTCTGGGTGATTTTCTTGGTGTTACATTCCAACTCTCCACCACATTTTTTTATTTCAGAAATTCTATTTTTAAACTCAAAGAACTCTTTCTTATTGTGCAAATGCTCCCTTGTATAATAACATCTTTGCTATGGATATAAACTAGAGGTTGTTTCTTTCTTTTTAAATTTTTTTTCTGTTCCCTACATTATCTCTATTTCCTTCATGTTCATGTTTCTGTTTGTCTATTTTTGTCTCTTTCTTTCCATTTAGGGGTTTTCTTAAAAAAAAAAAAAAAATAAGTCCTTGCCTGTTCTATTGAAATGTGAGATTCTAAACAGAGGGAGGACTCTATTTAGGAATGGGAGCAAGGCAACCAAAGGATTTTACTTTTGGGTTACGAGATACAGAATGCTAGTGTGGGAAGTCTAGTCCCTAGGGACATTTAGTTTATCCAGAGAAAAGATTTCTGATCTCTTGCTTAAAGGAGAGATGTGTTGCTGCTGGTGTTCTATACATTGAGACTAGGGGGTGGGAGGAAGATTAACTCTTCTACTCATTGATTTTATTCAGTACCTGTGCTAAATCCCTTTATCCAAATCACCCTTGAAATTAAGTTTAGACTATGTCTTCTTTTATTCGATAAATGAGTCATCTCATTTAGTCATCTGCCTCCTAACTTCCAAAAATCATTTAATTTTCTTATTTGTTGGGTCACATCTTTCATTGTCTTTCTATAGTGGATCTATATCTTTTTTTTTATTTATGTCTTTATTAAAATCCCTCTATGATCATTTTAATAAGGTCTTAGATGTAAGCAAAGATAAACACACATAGTTAATCCACCTTATTTAGTCAGGAGTCCAATATATCTTATTTTAGGATTTTAAGACTACCTTGGTTGAGTGAAATGTCATTTACTGAGATCTGGAACCCTGAGAATTCTTTAGAATAAGAGATCTGAGTATTGATATCCACTAGATGAGAGTGGTTCCTCATTGTCGGGCAAAACATTTACCATATTGTGTGACTCAATACAGAACATTTTTCACTTACCACTCAGACTGTCGTGAGCAGAAAATACTGATTCTACTAACTATTCTACTAACTATTCTACTTTATACTTGAATTTTCTGTAGTCCACTTCTGTCACATAGGTTGATTTCACATGTACTTTAGATCCCACCTTTAATATTAGAGCAAGTGAGTATTTTTTCATTGAGTTTGTTTTGCAGGGAGATTTATGTTCAATATTACCACCACTTTCACAAAGCACATTTTTAGAAGATTGGATGGAATATTTAGATATTTCATGGTACCCTCTATTCAAAAACTTTAGTGAGAATCAAAATATTGAACCCTTCAGCCTTTAAGAGAAAGGAAATTCTGACACATGCTATAACATGATTAAAACTTGAGGACATATGCTGTGTGAAATAAGCCAGTCACAAAAAAGAAAAATATGTGTGGTTCCACTTATATGAGTATTTACTGTAGCCAAAATAATAGAAACAGAAAGTAGGATAGGTCAGGGCTAGAGGGAGAAGGAACAGGTAATTATTGTTTAATGGGTATAGAGGTTCATTTTCACAAGATTAAAAGACTTTTGGAGATGGATGGTGGTATAGGTAGCATAAAATAATGAATTTATTTAATAACACTGACTTGCACACTTAAAAATAAAGATGGCAAATTTTATGTTCTATGTATTTTATCACAAAAATAACTGAAAAAATAACACTGAGTTTTATATCATATCATTATTAAATTCATTCAATAAATACTAATTGAGTACCTCCTATGTACTAGGCATTGTTACAGGTATTGAAGAGTCAACAATTAACAAACTAGACACAATCTCTTCCCTCCTAGAGCCAATACTCTAGTTGGGAAAGGTAGATAATAAATTACTAAGTATATAACATAAAGTAGGGTAAAGGAAGATGAATGACAAGCATGCTATTTCTTAGTATGATCAGGGAAGCCCTCTCTGATTAAGCAGCACTTTAGCAGAGAGAACTGACTGGTTTTCATATCTTATCCCATTTCCAAAGAAAATTTATAATTGTGAGTTAACCAAATACCCACCCCCCCACACACACACATATACACACAAAAGAGCTACATTTGGTAAAAGCTCTTAAATTTCAGTTACTCATTGTTCTTATGGTTGGTATTGTCACTACTTGAGTATTCATCTATGCATTCTCTTCTGCTTTTAGCCCACGTTATTTCATTATTTCTATTCACATTAACAAATATTTCCTGACATAGACTGAACTTTCCATCCAAAGAAATTCATCTGCTTAAGTTGATTATCATTCACCTATAAGGATTAGGCATTGTTTTCATTTTCTAATTGAGGAAACTGAGGCACAGAGACCTGAAAGCACACGAGATTTTTCTGGCGAAACCACATGCAAACTTCAGCCACCTAGCTCAAAGTCTTCTCTGTTCCATAGAACCTAAGTCACCACACTGCTGTAGGGACTGATTAGGACAACTTCTCTGAAAGCACTTAACATATCCTTAAGCACATTGTAGAAGTTCTTTTCTCGTCAGCTCCTGTTACTAATAACTGCCCCCTAGGGTGATAAAACCACCCCTTGCCTCCCTTCCTATTTTTTAGAATGATTTACCTAGCAAAGGATCCTTGGCAGACATTTTTCTTTCTTCTTTGATTTCTAGCCCCCCAGCACATGGTAGTAGGTATCTCGGGATTTGGGGCACTGAGAGCAGTTGGCTACTGAATCATTTAAGTGAGAACGGCCATGAGGCCAACCTAATGTATCCTTTGTCCTGTGAACTCCTGGATAACATTGCTCTTGCTCTAGTCGGAAACACTTCACCTTTTCAACACTCTGTTTTGTTCTCTGTCACCATTGGGAGACTCAGTAGCCATGGAGGTGAAATTGACCCTGGTTTCATGATCCTTAAATCAGAATCCAAAAATGGATTCTTTTTCATCCCTAGTCAAGCATGACGCTCTTTCATTTCAATTAGCGAAGCTTGAAAAAGAATATTAAGCCAGGAGTAATTAAAGCAGAAAGGATTCCTTGCTTACCTCCAGTTCTCCTCCTAATTGAGGATCAGCAGTGTCCCCCAGCAGGGCTGTGAAGTTTGGGTTCTTGGGAATTCTGATGCCTGGGGCTTTGATGTAGCTCTCTTTTTAAACAAGTGACAGTTCAGGAAGCCTAAGCTTTCAGGAAGGATTTATTTAACTTTTTAGAGTCTAAAAATTAGCTGCACAAATCAGACTTGTCTATGCCCAACACCCAACTTGTTCACTTCAAACCCTTGCTTTTTTCTCTCTGTAAGTGGCTTTCAAAGCTCCTCCTCCCCTCCTACTGGGGATGGCCACCCCCCTTCTCCTCTATGAAACAAGTATTTGTTCTGGTTGACGTGCTAGAATCTCTACCAAGAAGCAAAGCAACCCCCTACCTGCAACTTCTTAAGTTTCATTGCATCATTCAGGGTCCTGGTAGGAAACAGATTCCACTCCCAATGGTACAGATGAAAAGGATTTAAGGTAGGGGCTACTGAGAGAGGAAGGGACAGGATTAAGAGAACAGGCAAGGAAAGGTGAGGTGCCCCGGGACTGGCAATAGCAGGAAATTATTACCACCTCTGGAACAGAAGGAACAAGAGACAGACATAGTGTTACCAGAGCCAGCGAGAAGTGGCAGAGTGACCCAACAGAAACTGTCATCATGGAAAGAAGTGACCCTCCCAGAGAGTCTGAAGCAGGGAAGAAATGCCCACTTGTCTCCCAGGCTCCTGCATGTGCTTCCATGGCCCACCCAGACAGGGCAGTTAATTGTCACTGCTTGTGTGTGGGTCTTGTTTCCCCACTTTGTGTGTAGTCTACCTGAAAGCCAGTAGTATGTCTTCTATTTGTTTTGTATCTCATGGGTCTTACCCTAATAACCTAATAGGTCTTAACCTAGTAAATGCTCTTGTTAGATTTTTGAATATAATTAAATTGTTATAGTATAAAAATATAATTTAGAAAAGATTTCACTAGGTATTATTATCATATCATATGTGTAATATATAGGGAAATCTCTTCTTTGGGGGGATTTTATTTTTTTTTTATTGAGATTTATTTGATATATAACATTGTATAAGTTTAATATGTAATGTATCAATTTGATTCATTTATGGATTGCAATATGATTACCGCTTTAGCATTAGTTAACACCTCCATTGTGTCCCATATTTTGTATGTGGTAAGAACATTTAAGATCTAGTTTCTTAGTGACTTTGAAGTATGTAATAGAGTAGTTAACTATAATTTTTTCTTCAATTATAATTTTATACTATAAGAATTAATTATACTCAAATAATCTAACAAGAGCATTATATTGAGCACTTTTATTGCACTTTGCTTTATTGAGCTTCACAGATAGTGCATTTTTTACAAATTGAAGATTTGTGGCAAGCATTGAGCACATCTGTCAGTGTCATTTTTTCAACAACATTTGCTCACTTCATGTCCTTCTGTCACATTGTGGTAATTCTCACAATATTTCAAAACTTTTCATTATTACTATATTATTTTTGTGTGTGGGTTTTTTTCTGTTTTGCTTTGTTTTGTTTTTAGAGAGGGAAAGACGGGGGGACAGGAAGGGGCAAAGGGAGAAGGAGAGAGAGAGAATCTTAAGCAGGCTCCACACCCAGCAAGGAGCCTGACTTCAGGCTCCATATCACAACCCTGAGATCATGACTTGAACTAAAATCAGAAGGTGGGTGCATAACCAACTAAGCCACCCAGATGCCCCTTGCTAATAAATATAGAGTGATAACCCTGAGAATA
The DNA here is from genome assembly GCF_002288905.1 of Enhydra lutris kenyoni. Taxonomy (NCBI): domain Eukaryota; kingdom Metazoa; phylum Chordata; class Mammalia; order Carnivora; family Mustelidae; genus Enhydra; species Enhydra lutris. Next base: position 8,547,456 of record NW_019154114.1, read on the forward strand.
TGTGTGGGGCATCATTGTAAGTCAGTGAGTGGATCTCAGCCAGAAATAGAGCAGACCCTTTGTTGAAGAAAAGTAAAGAAACAGCACAGCCACTGAGAAATGACAGTTAATGGGCATGTTTGGCCAGGTACAATATGCACATGACTTTCTGGACACAAGCACTGTTTAGACAGGTATTTGCATGGCCTGTTTTAAAAGGTTAAGTGAGGAGGGGTGCCTGGGTGGTACAGTGAGTTAGGCTAAGCATCTGATTCTTGGTTTCGGCTCAGGTCATGATCTCAGAGTCATGAGATCAAGCCCCGTGTCTGGCTCTGCACACAGCGCAGAGTCTGATTAAGACTCTCTCTCCCTCTCCCTGTGCCCCTCTCCACCTTCCACCCTCTCTCTGTCTAAAATAAATAAATAAATCTTTTTAAAAAAAAAAGTTTAAGTGAGGAGAGGAGAGAAGTGTCATTTCCAGGGAGAAGGCTGACCAGAACTGAGTGCCCAGGCCCAGCTGGCTCTGTGGAATCTATTTAAGAACAGAGATGTGTGAGAGAAAAGAGACAGCACTGATGATACATGGAACTAGGACTCTAGCAAATGGTCTGTGACTCAAAAAGGATTTTGTTACTATTTACCTTTAAGGTTTTTCAGAGTCTGGATTCCTGGGTTGTAAGCATTGCTCTCTCACTTTGGGGCAGGGACACGTCACTGTGCCATGGCTGGCTTGCCACCTAATCCAGCCGACCAAAGTGTAGGACCCTTCAGTGCTTCTGACCCCTCTGGCATGAAGGTTTGGAAGGTGTATTCCCTTGTATTTAAGTAAATGCTAAGGCTAAGGCATTTACTTAAATAATTAACACATGCTGGCAAAAAACACTAGATCCCTTCTGCATCAATGACAAAAAGCCACAAGTAACATAGAACAATTAACTTTGATTATCTTTATAAGCAGTGTGCGCTTTTATCCGCAACGCATTTTGGATCGTGGGCTTGATTTTTCCTTTGCCCCAGATCCTTTCGCAGCCATCTTTCCCTGCCAATAGTTGGCGTGCCTACCAGAAATGTAAACTAACTTAAACTTACCTTTGGGCAAACACAGTTAGATTGGAAATTGTATATTCAATTCAATAACCTTTTGGGAAAAAAAGATTAAATGAACGTCTGTATGGATTAGCAAAGGAGAGTCCAGTCTAAAGGTCTCCTCTATCATTTAAAGAAATCTTGGTTGACCCTGCTGCCCCTTCAGTTTCGCATGTGATTTTTCTCCTTCTTTTGGCTGCCAACATTCTCAAGTAGGTGGCTACATCTTCCTGCCTCCTCTTCCTCACCACGCTTTCCTTATTTAGTCCCCAAAAAGCTGACTTTGTGGCACTTGTGAGGGTTAAATTTATGTGTCAATTTGACTGGGTCATGGGCTTGCTCGGACATTTGGTCAGACATTCCGGGCATGTCTAGAAGGGTGTTTCTGGATGAGGTTAAGATTTGAATTGGTGGACTGAGCCAAGCAGATCACCCTCCCCAGTGTAGGTGGGCCTCAACCAATCAACTGAAGATCTAAAGAGAACAAAAATACTAAGCAAGAGGGAACTTCTCTTGCCTGAGCTGGGACATTGGTCTTTTCCAGACTTCAGACTCAGACAGAAATGTCTGCCCTGCTTGGGTCTTAAGCGGGTTGGCTTTTGAATTGGAATGTATGCCATTAACTCTCCTGATTCTCAGGTCTTTGGACTTAAACTTACATATCAGCTCTTCTGTGTCTCTAGCTTGCCACCTGCAGGTATTGGAACTTCTTAGTCTCCATAATTGTGTGAGTCAATTCCTTATAACAGATCATATGTATATAACATATACATTATATATAATAAACCATATCTATAAATATGTATTTATATACATATGTATGTGTGTGTGTGTGTATAATTGATTGTTTCCCTGAAGAACCGTGACTAATACAGCACCACTGAAGCTGTACTCTAAAATGTCACCAGTGGCCTTCTAGTCAGGTTCTATGGGCTGATCTCTACCTTTCTCTTTGTTGATGTTGACATTCACTGCTCTTCCCACCTCTCAGGGGCTCCTTCTTCCTCTCCCCAATTCTTGGTTCTCAGTCCTGCTCTCACAACCTTTTCCAATTCTCACCACTGCAGCTCCCATTTCTCTACTAAATCCTAACTCTGAGTTTCCTCTACCTTCCAGCCCAGTATCTCTTGCCACCTATTAGCCACTGCTCTTTAATATTTCCATCTCACCTAAAATTCAGTGTATCTATCTTCTTTCTCCCAAAATCATCTCTTCCTGTGCCTGAAAACTTGTGTCTGCTTCCCCTACCCCAGGATCCAATTAATAATCACCAAGTCCGGTTGGTTTTTCCTTTCATTTCCAGACACCCCCTTCTTTTCATTTCTTCTGTTTCAATCCTAGATGTGCTGTCATTCCCGCAATAGGCTTTCGTTGGCCCCATGCCATCAGCCTCTCTTCTCCTTCCCCACTGCCAGATTAACAGTGGCAGACATTATTTCATTATGTCTGTCCCCTCCTCAATCACCTCTAGTGACTCAAGGCAAATCCCAGACTTCTTTGCTGAGCCCCTAAGCCTCTCTGCCATCTGACCTACCATTCCAGATTGATTATCAGGACAAAATCATACTCCAGGTAATTGGAGACATACTGCATAGGATTGCCTTCCTGACATGCCTTATATTCCTTCCAACCCTGAAAATTATAGAGGTGCAAAGAACTTGTATTTCCCCACTTAAAACCCCCTTCCTACATATATTTTTTAAAATTTTGATGTCACATGTGTTCTGGGTGAAAACTGATAGACATGAAGTTTACTATAAAATTTTAAGGAGCCATTTAAAGGAGCTAAGCATTTCTTAGCCAGCTTTGTGTTTGTTCCTATTATCTACAGTGACCATTGCAATAGCGAGTTAGCGAAGAGCAGTACTTTGGGAGATGGTACTTAATAGTGTGGGCTCTCAAACACCCTAGGTTTGAATCCTAGTTCTACCACATATAGGCTGTGTGGACTTGGGCAAATCCCTTACCTCTTGGGGCCTCAGTTTCATCATCTGCAAGATGGAAATGACAATAGTTTCCAAAGGACTATCATAAGGCTTTACAGAAAATGGTTAGACCAGTGTAAGTGCTCATCATACACATTCTCTGAGTTTCAGTCATTATTGCATTGTTACTAATGGTGAGCTGCCAATGCAGTATTGGAATTACCCTATGGATCTGCCCTTCTAGAATTTTAATATCACAGCTACGAGTGAGTGGGCATCCTGGTGCTCCCCTGGCCTTGGCTCACCTCCAGCAAAAGTTGTAAATAGATGTAGGTCATGGAGACCCCTTACCTGGAGGCACTTCTGGTTCTGCCTATTTGCCAGCCACTCTATAAGAACTTTTATCTCATATTAACTATTACCTATTATCTATTAACTATAATAGATCTACTATCTATTAACTATTATCATATAAGAACCTTATCTCATTTCAGCCTCTCAACTACCCATAAAATAAAACTGAGGCTCTGAGAGACTAAGGAATTTTCCCAAGGCTACATAGACAGAATTTGAGCTCAGATCTAGCTGTGGTTTTTCTCTTGTGCCTCCAGATTTGTTCCATCTCTGCCATACCCTCCACTCACTCTTCACTTACTTCCTCAGAACTCCGCTCCATCTTTCAATAGCGAGCAGTTATCTAGTGAGGACATTCATTCATTTTTAGTTGATTGGAACTGAGGCAATGTGAAGCTGTGAAATTTCTTTTCTGACTCACTGATTGTTGTCACTACACCTTCCGCCTTCACAAGCAGTCACCCTAGAACAGTGGAAAAGGAAGAGATTCAGGTCCTCAGAGTACCTGATGCTTCTAAAGTTCACCTGCCATGGGACATCAAGGATGATAGACAGGGCTAAGCTATGATGATTCCTGCCTATCTTGAGCGAAAGAGGCTCAGAGAAGATAGACCACAAAGACATCATGGGACTTAAGTGTTAAGTTACCAGTCTGAGGACAGTCTTCCTGGTTGTACAAATGTTAAGTGAAGTCACCACCATGGCCAAATGGTGTATATGACTTCTGCACCTACGATTTGTACTTGTGTTTCTTACAGCTCAAATGTATGATTAACCCAACATTAGCTAATGGGAAAGGTTTATAATTACTCTACACAGTGTCACTAGGATATGCAATGCAGTTTGTGAAGCCGTTTCTTATGCACCTTCAGTGATTCTATTGTCGTTACTGGGTCAGTCAGGACAAGATCAACAAAGCTGAGGTAATAAACCCTGAAATCTACTACCTTAACACAACAAAAGCTTTCTTCTTGTTCATGCAAAGTCTGAAATTGGGGGTCCTCCATGCAAGTGCCTCAGGGACCCTGTCCCACTTTGTGGAGACGTTGCCATCTCAACAGGAGGTCCCTAGAGTGAACATGGCAGTGAATAAGAGAGCACAGAGGAGGCACATTGACTCTTAAAGGCCTCAGCCTGGAAGTGACATACATGATTTCCACGCATACTTCAGCGGCTAGAACTAGTTACATAGCCCTACCTAATTGCAGGGGGCAAAGGAATGTCATCTTCCTCAGTGAGGAAGAAGAAGAGGAGAACCAAATGTACAAGCATACTAGTAATCTCTGCCATCATATTTACATAAGAAACCACCAGAAACATAAAATCAGAGCTCCTCAAACTTGTGATGAGAACTCTTTTTTATTAACTATTTTTACCTATAAAAGTAATACATCTTCATAATAAAAATAATTCAAAATCTACAGGAAGATATTAGGTGAAAAAGGGAATTCCCCTCCTGTCTTATTCTTACCTCCTCCCTTCCGGTCCTTCCCAAAAGTTTTCTGTATATTCTTCCTGGTCTTGTTTTTTACTCAATAATGACTTAGGTAGCTTTTCATATCAAAGCACATAGAGCTACCAGCTTTTTTTTTTTTTTTTAAGATTTTATTACTATTGACAGACAGAGATCACAAGTAGGCAGAGAGGCAGGCAGAGAGGGCGGGGGTGGAGGGGGGTGGCCGCCCCTAACAAGCTCCCTGCTGAGCAAAGAGCCTGATGGGATGTGGGGCTCAATCCCAGAACCCTGAGATCATGACCTGAGCCGAAGGCAGAGGCTTAACCCACTGAGCCACCCAGGCCCCACTTCCAGCTTCTTTTAATTGCCTAGTATAATCAACCCTGGTTAATGAACATTTAGGTTGCTTTCCATTTTGAACTATCATAAATCATATTTCTGCATAGTTCAGTGGATGTAATATATGCTAAGGCAAATTTCTACATGGTAGAACACAGAGTCAAAGGGTGTAGGCATTTTATATCTTGAAATCTACTGCCTAACTGCACTCTCAAAAGGCAATAAGTATCAATTTTTACTTAACAAAAAATGATGAGCCCGCATTTAAATATTGATGACAGCAAGGAATTTTTGTGAATTTTTCTGGGCATGACAATGATATTTTTTAAGTTTTTATCTGTTAGGGATAACTACTGAATTGTTTCTAGGAGAAATAATACAATGACTTCGATTTGCTTTAAAAAAAATTGAGCAAAGAAGTAGATGTGGGATGGATGAAGCAAAAATGGCAAACTATTGATCATTGTTGAAGTGGATGATTCATTATACTCTTCTCTCAACCTTTGTATGTATTTGATATTTTCCATAATAAAAAGTTAATTCCTGGGTCACCCGAGTGGCTTAGTTGGTAAGCGTCTATCCACCTTCAGCTCAGGTCATGATCCTGGGGTTCTACGTGGGGCTCCCTGCTCGGCAGAAAGCCTACTTCTCCCTCTTCCTCTGCCGTTCCCCCTGTTTATGCTCATTCTCTCTCTCTCAAATAAATTTTAAAAAGTTTTTAAGTTAATTCTTTCTTTTAAAAGATTATTTATTTATTTATTTATTTGACAGAGATCACAAGTAGGCAGAGAGGCAGGCAGAGAGAGAGGAGGAAGGAAGCAGGCTCCCTGCAGAGCAGAGAGCCCGCCCCGATGTGGGGCTCAATCCCAGGACCCCAGGACCCCGGGGATCATGACCTGAGCTGAAGGCAGAGGCTTTAACCCACTGAGCCACCCAGGCGTGACTTTAAGTTAATTCTTATGTTTATTCTAAGAGAAGATGTCTGAGAGGCTTGTTACAGTCCAATATCAACTTCCTGATTAAAGTCAGAGGAGCCCTGTGTGAGAGCAAGTCTCTCCTGGTTAGCCAGGAGGAGCTGGAGAGAGATGGGGATTTAGGATGAGGAAAAAAATAAGAGTTCTAGAAGAAAGAGAAGGAGGACCTTGCAGAAGGAGAAGAAGGAGAGAGATTGCCAGTCCTAACCATCACCCCCTCCCTCCATGTGAACCACACAGAAACTCTTGCTTTGAAGGGTTCAATTGCCCCCTGGACATGTAAGACTATGCACACTGGGGGCTGGTAGATGACAGGGAGTAAGGAGGGGGAAGCAGAGGGGTAGGAGAAAGAGAAAGGGAAGTTTTCCTACTGAACACGCAGCAGCACCTCCCTCAGTGAAGCCATTTAGCATGCCAGGGAGCACCTGAACTTTATATTCAGAATTCCAGGTTCAGATCCCTTCCCAGGCCAAGCAGGTGTGCTTATCTTCCCAATAGTCCACCCAAGACTGTTCAGAAATCAACCGGAATCAAGCTGATATTTCGATGATTCCCCTAGTGTTATTAAATTCTACATTCACAAGTTGGGACCATGGATGTATGATTTTTGTCTATGGGTAAATCTATATGCCCAGCAGGAAAAAAAAAATTTTCTATATGTGAGAGAATTATCTGTTTTGAAGTAAAAATATGAGCACTTAGCATAGTGAACCCAAGTATGGTTGGTGATTATATCCTCCTATGGCAGATTTATTACAGAAATGACTAAATCCAAGGACTATCTTCTCTTAGCGTCTGAAATGCTGATCTCTAAGAATTCTATGAAAGAGATACTATAAATAAAAGAGTCCTGCACATACATTTTCAGAACGTCATGAAAAGAGGCCACTTTGCAGCCAGGTGACCACAGACATGTGCTCATCATCTGTGCTATACTCTCCATTTCCAGCATTGATCCCAGCCCTGGAATTGCATCATGCCTTTTTGTATGTGTAATAAGAGCCAACAAAGTGGCCAAGGCAAGAATGTGTTGGGTTCAATCTACCCACAGCCATCCAGGATGCCCACAGGGGTGTGTTTTCATCCTTGACATCCAGTGCAATTGGACACACACTTGCAGTTACTGTAGGAGACGCTACAGAGCCAGGGTGGGAGGAGGGGGGGAGATGTCTTGATGGGAAACTGATTATCTTTTCCAAAAGGAGTCATCCGTTCAATGCTGATCCATGGTGGGGGATCCACTCAACATGTGGCCAAACAATTCTTCCAGTGACATTCGGCCTCTGTGCTACCACAGTGCTGTACTTCAGTGGTACAAGAAGTAGGAAATGTCATTCATTTCTAAAGAGTCGGATCACTTTTAAAAATTAGAGAAAAGAGTATTTGAAAGCTAATCTCCTGTTTGTCATCTCCCCGTGAAGCTTTCCACTACTCTTTCTCCTCAGCTTTAAGCCCTGGTCCTGGGCCAGAAAGGCAAATTCTCAGCCCATAAACACTGACAATGACATCTAGACAGTCCTGGCCCGTATGCCTGTCAAAGTAGTTGGTACTCTAATTTGCTCTCCAATATGGCGGCCACTAGCCACTATGGCTCCGTAAATTCAAATTAATTAAAATTAAGCAAAATTTTAAAATTCAGTTCTTCAGTTACACCAGCCACATTTCAAGTGTCTAATAATCACCTGTTCCTCAGACTACCCTGCTGTACAGAGTAGATCTAAAAGATTCTCACTATCACAGAAAGTTCTACTGGGCAGTACTGCGGCTCTGATGTCATTTAAACTGGTATGATGTCTTTGAAAGGCCCCAAAATCCATTTGAAGGGAAATGATGGAAAATGGTAGATCAGGCTGTAGTCTGGGAGCATAGCTATGTATACACCCTCTCCTCTTTTACTCCTGTCAAATTTTATCAGGCTTATACATACATCGTCTCCGAAGAGAAGTGTCCTGAGCGTTCATAGAGTTCAGAGAAGCAAAAACTACGTCCACTTTGGGAAAAGGAATGAATCTCAAAGGAGGAGGAATATAGCGGTGGAGGCAAGACTATCTCAAGCAGGAGGAAGGGCCTGGGCAGAGGCACAGAGATAAACAGTTTCTTCCTTGGAGGACAGTGCTCCTCCTCTCTCCCAGCCACCTGTCCTAGGCTCTCGCCCCTACCAGCTGGCTGATTACCTCAGTGCACTGTGCCAAGTAGTGGGGGATGAATGTCTACACCAATTGTCCTCAGTGGTGATTAAGGGTCAGTCATAGAGAAGAGAATTCACTTTAACAAGTTAAAGTGGGATATCAAATGACTTACAAAATTACAAGAAAACCTGAAGAGACAGATGCTAGGTGGAGCTGTCAAGAGTGACTCCAAGCAAAAGACCACCAAGGAGACTGCTGCTTGGTTTGTGACCAGGAAGCTGCCATGATCAGGAAGCAGTACAGTCAGTAAGCAACCACCACTGAAAATCCCAACACAGCCATAAAGGTGCTGTCAGAGAAACAACAGCCCCAGAAAACATGGGCACTGCCCCATGTCACCTTCCACAATTCATGCTGGTATATCTAACGAGCAGAACTTAAATCACATCCAGAACCCTAGGTGCCTTTGCACCTAGTGAATAAAAGGGAGTATGGAAAATGACAATTGCTAGCATAACATAGCAAAACAGGAAGGAATGTTAGAAGTGGGAATCTGTTCCTCCACCAACCTGCCATACCCTCATACCCCCATAATTATCACAGATTAAACTCCAGGATAGTTACAGCAAATTTCAAAGGTCAAAAGCTGAGACCTATGGGAAGACTGCTAAAAGTAGAAAGCAGGAAATAATACTCCTGTAACCACATTAACAAGAAAGAAAAATCTGGAAAATATTTTAAGGGTCCTGGGTATTCTTTAGAAATCAAGAGTTCTAGAACTATGCAGCCTCTTTGCTGGGATGCAGCCATTGAGATTCCCAGCTTTCTGCAAAGCACTGCAATGATCAGTGGGGTTGTATAGCATCCCACCCAGCCACACACTGATGAGGACTGAGGCAGGCTATTTTTAGGGTGAATTTCCAAGTCTGAAAAACACTAGTGGAAGTTGGCACCCAGCCCCTGGTTTTGTTTGTCATATCAGTCCCCGCTGAGGAAAGCAAACAGCAGGTAACTGTAGAACACACCTGTCTATAGCAGCTGTTTGATGTTAGCAGGCTTTGATTGTCAACCAAGCAATTTGCGTAGGATTTGGAAACAAAGGAAGGAGATTGTCAAGAGCCAGAGGAGCAGGTGACATGCAGCATGCCTATGTGCTCCCAGCAGTCAGGAGGAGAATGCATGAGTGAGAGATTGGCACCAGAGGTAGTGCACTTTGGAGAAGTGACAGCCTCCTACGGGGAAGTAATGGGGGTCTCCGCAATGAAGTGCCAACTCCCTATCCCAACGAAGCCTTGATGTCACCAAAGTCCATGCTACTTGTAAACAATTCTAATGAGTGTCAGGGTGGGGCCTAGAGGAGAAAAAAAAAATGCAGGGTTCTTAGCATGGCTAGTGAAAAACTTCAGTAAGGATTCCAGCTGGATGCTAGCCAGATGGTTTCTAATCTATAATGACCAATTTATTATTTATTTATTACTGCCCGTCCTTCAAGATCCAGCTCAAATCCCATATCAACTCATTCATTTACTGATTTGTTCCTTTTTTGATTTGTTGGTTCAAGTGTCTCTACTCAGCCTACTCTATCTCCTAAGTACAAGGGCCTAGTCAAGGCTTCCACAGCAAGATGAGTGAAAGAGATGATCTTCTCTCCAAAGGGAAGATAAAACATGAATAAATTGTATTAGGTATTGGGTATCTAGTACTAGAAACAAAGTGGTGTGAAAATTCCAGGATAGGAGAATTAACTTTCGTTTGGTGGAGGAAAATGAAGAAAAGGATTTGGGAGACCTTCCTGGAGGAAGCCAGCTCTGTGAAAACCTTCATTAGCGCCTCAATCTTGGGATTCCGTCTCTCCGAACTACCAGGGTATTTTGCCACTCAGCCATGACCTACTTTGTAGAGTTAGTGGCCTTTCAATATATCTAGTCGTCTAATTTATATCTGACCAAAAATAATGAGCTTTGGAAAATATTTTTTGGGCTCTACACTGGACATGGAAGCTGTTTAGGATTCTTTCTCTTCCTCTCCCTCTGCCCCTCGTTGTTCATGCTCATGCTCTCTCTCCCATTCTAAAAATTAAAAAAAAAGTATTTTTTAATGAATTGAGATAATGTATACAAACATATAGTGGGTAATTGATAATATTAGCCCTTTCCTGGGATGGAAATAACCCCAGAGGTAAAAGTAAATAAAATTCTGTAAACCTGGTGATTCACAGACCTGTACCCCTGGGGATAAAAAGATATTATATGTTTTAAAAAAATAAAACTTAAATTAAAAAAAAAAAAAAAAAGTAAATAAAATTCAAGACAATCCGTTGACCGAATTCATTGTTAAAGGACTGGTTTTGGCAACTTTGCTTGTATCTTTTATTATTATTTATTTTAGAGCCAGGCCCTTGTGTATTCCACAAAAGTATTTGTTATCATGTTGGAGATTATTTTTCTGACAATCGCTATTTGTTCTTAACTATCATATTCAGAGGAAGCACACACTATTCTAACAGAATTAGAAACCAGATGTTAAGTGGGAAGTGTTGAAGATCTCTTGAACAACTGTTGGGAATGAGGAGTATCTATAATGAAAATGTGGACATAGTTCCTCTAACTTTCACACCTCTCAAACTCCAATTTAAATTTAAATCCAAAATGCATTGTTCTAAGGGTAACTGTTCAGCATAAAATTATGATCTCAAATTAGTATCTCATCACCCTCTCAAGGTAAAGTCTGTGAACTGAGAAAACAGAGCCAAATGTCAGCTTTATACCAGACATTTCCAGGCCAGTACAGAAGCCGCGCTGGGTAAAGAGCTGGGAAAGCAATGACGGACTTACAAATGAGGATTCTATGGCAATCTGGGGAGCTCTGCAAATCCATCCCATGGGTGGGATGGGAACAAGGAGTTATTCAGACTGTGAAACAATAAAAGAGCAATAAGTATATAGTTAGCAGACAGAGAACCATAACCCAGCTAAAGCACCCAGGGACCCCACAAAGGACAGTCTCTGTGTATATCACCAGCAGCATACAGAATTGGGACCCACAGGCTGCTCCTCTTTTCCTCAGACAGTATGCTATGACCCAAGGCCTGAAAGAGAATGCCCAACTAAGACATGTGCTGATTCCTTCCAGCAGAGCCCATCACTAGTGGACAGATGTCTTGCCTTCCCAATGCAAAAGATGGGGAATAGAATACCAGATATGGTAAATTCTAGATGTACATTAACTCTTCATAGGTATTCCATGGAAGACAAACTGCTGTGCTGCCACACAACAAAGAATTATCTGGCCCAAAATTGCAGCTGTGCCAAGGTTGAGAAAACCTGGTCTAGATGTACCATGCATGAACTTCACTCTGAAGTCTTGCCCCTTATGTAGACATATTGTCAGGTCTCAGGGAGCAAGTCCCTTCTTCAGTCAGAACTCACAGACATTTCTCTACTTCTCCCCTTCCTCTTCTCTCTGCTCCCCTTTCACTCTTCCCAGCTATGGGGAAATCTCTCTTAGGTGCTGGGAATCCTTCTGCCTTTATGTTTCTTCAAGACACTAGGCTTGTGCTCCCAAATCCCCTCTCCAAAATTGACAACAGACCACCATGGGCATTTGGTGTAGGACACTTCCCGTCCATTCATTATTGACACTTAGCATCTCTAGCCCCTAGAGAACAAAATGAGGACAGTACCTTCCATTCATTTAAGCTACCAATAAAATTCATGACATGCATTTCCAAAGCCCTTTTTAGGGATGCTAATACCCCCATTGGAACATTTTCCCTAAGAACTTAAGCTTTAGTAATATGCAAGCCAGAAAGACTTTCACCTGCCTCGTGACATGTCTCCCTGAAGGCAATGACCAATCAAATTACTTGTTTGTAGGAAAAGAGGAAAAGAAAGACAAAATAGATTAATATATTTAAGTAGTATCCAGCCACATTCTGGTTACTCTCTGCAATAGATGTTCATAGGATCCATAGAAACTTAGAGCAGTACATATGTTAAAACTCTGGGGGCTTTTTTTTTTTTTTTTTAAATCACAAAGTAATGTATCCATCAGACTCTGAACCCATTTTTGGCCCCATCCCATACCACCAAGGACAAGGTAGGGAAGAGGTTCTGGATGTGGGAGGCACAGCAGAGGGTAAGGATATCTGGTACTTCCATTACCCCAGAGAGCTGAAGATGCAATGGTTTATATTTTGGAAGAGTCAACTTGACTACATCAAAACCTCAAATGGCACCTTCACTCTGAGGCCCACTGATTCTTAGGAAGATTTGTATAGCAGGCTTCCTGCAAAGGGGAACTAGACCTACCTTCTCATTTGCCACCAGGATCCACGATTCCCAAGAGAGAAGATGAATTGGGTTGGGTTGCCTTTGTCTGATCTGAAAAATTCTAGTGAATAGAATTCACACTTGTGAATAGAATCAGAGGCACTTGTACTCTTCATGCTCAACCTAGAGATGGTTATCCTCTGCTCAAACACCAACCCCCATCCATTCATCTATGGGCCAGTTCTTTCCTAAGATACAACCATAGCAAATTGTATAGAAAGGAGGCATTTGGGGCCATTTTCCTCAGAAAAGGCAGCACTCTTGCCTTGAGCCTGTCCATGGTGTGGAAAGAGCACTGCACCAAATATCCTGAGATCTAGATCTTATCCCTACTCTGTATGATTTTGTCCTAATCCCAACTTTTCTACATCCTAATTTCTTATCCGTAAAATATACCCCACCTGTATCATAGGGTTGCTGTGCAGTTCAAATGAGCTAATAGTTATAGAAGTACTTTGAAAAGCTGTAAGAGCTATAATAATGTTATTCCTTGACTATAGATTAACGAACATAATAAAATTGCTATAGCAAGTATTAGCATAATAGCACAGATTGCCCTTCCCTTTAATGAAATTCATCAAGGATAGAATTCTTGGATGTTTTCCTGATGTTCTCACACCATCTTTCTTCAGTAGGAGGCCATGAAGCTCACTGGTCCCAGGATACCTGTGTATGGGTAGAGGGTCCAGAAGGCCACTCTGCCTAAAGAGACATTGCTCAGATACAGATTAGATATCCTCCTGGAACCTTTCAAGGTTCTAACTGCTCGAATAGCTCTAGCAAGAGAGGCAGCAAATATTTTAAACTGATAAGTGGGGAAGTGATGCTCCAGAATAAATCAAACCCATTTTGATTAGAAAACATGTTCAGTTTTGTGAATACCAGCAAAGTTTGCCAGTTACAAGGACAGGGCTTCCCCTCCTAGCCAGGGAGAGTTCAGGCTAGTGTAAAGTCCCTGATTAAAGCTAAAGGGTTAGCTCTCTCTGAGGACATCCCACCCCCTTGCCCTATGGGCAGGCAGGTGTGGGGTGAAGGTGTTTGGCAAAGACCTTCTAGAGGCTCCGGCACAACAAGACAGGCATAAAGCCATGTGTGCGACCAACAACTTGGCATGTGGTTTTCTCTCTCCAGATCTAAATGTCACCTTGCTGATATAAAATCCATTGCAGTAGCTCTCTTCATTTCCTCTCTGGCTATTTTTCTCTTGCAGGCTCCATGAAGATTCCCCATAGCCAGCAAGCCCTCTACGTAGAGTCAACAATGACCACCAGCAGGCTGTCCTAATTCCATGCTGCCATTCCCTCTCTGCTCAACTTCTCAGCAAGTTTCCTGTGGCAGCACAGCACTAGAACAGTGTTACTAGCTAAGTAAGTGATTTCCAATTACATTTTCACCCCTTATTAGAGTAAACCACCCCCTTAAAGGAAGCAACTGCAGAAACTATCTCCCCATCCTTTTTTTTTTTTTTTTTTCATATGATCCCTATGGTTTTAAGTTTCCTTTTGCTTGACCTTCAGCATTGGGCTTTCTAAGGGCTGGACTCTGCTTTGTCTTCATTTGGCTATTAAAGCAGGTTTTATGTCTTTTTTAAAGTGACATTCGTAAAAAGGGGGCAGTCATCGGAGAGTAGGACCATGCAAATTCTCAGCCAGAGAGGACACCGCCTGTGTCTCAGAACACAGGCAGACAGCTGACAACACCTGAACAGACAGGGAGAGGTGACCTTGGGTTGGAAACAAAGAACTGGGCCCCGGAAGCATGCTTCTTAGCTCCCCATAACAACACAGCAACTCACCCTGGGAAGAGCAAGAGCACAGAAAACAAAGGCTCATTTGGCATCTCTGATATCATCTTTGGAAGCGAATAAGACAAATAACTTAAAAGGGGCAGGGGAGATCGATGACGCTGCTAACTTGAGACCGTATATGAGAGACTCTGATTTATCAACCTTCATAAGAGCGGATAAGCTCTGAAATGAGTGTTCTGTGATCGGCCGTTGAACCTCCTGCTAATCTGTGTTGTTCTCCTGGTTGTGGGGGTGGGTAAGGTGTATGTGTGGAGGGGGAGGGGACTGTGACAGGGACAGAAAATACCCACTTTGATTCTATTATTCACTGATCCACCAGTTTGCCCTCTTACGATGGGGCTGTTCATTGTGCCATTCCAAGGTGCAGCCCAGAGCCGGTGGGAATTCTATTTCAGAACGGGTTTGGGGTTGGGGGGGAAGCTATTCCTGAGAGTGGAGCCCGGTCATTTTTTTTCACCAGTATTATTATGAACCTGTGCTCCTTGTATTAGCAGAATGGAGTCAGAGAAACCGTGCAGCCATTCAGAAAGGAGGAGGGGAGTTCTCCCCAGGGCAGGGGGACGCTCAGGATCCAGCAGGGAGAGGGAAGCTATCATTAAAAATAAGAATAAGAAAATAGAGCTGTAAAGTGGGCGAGTAGCCGGGCTGAATATTGGTGCGGAACAGTGTCTGAGCACTGGCTGGGGCTGCCTGAGTAAGATTAAAATCTGCAGGGAAATTTTGTTCCTTAGCACTGGCAGAAATTAGGAATAAATTCAATTGCATTCTGCACAATAGCTGGAAGCGATTGAGGTTAAGTGGCCTTGCTCTCTGATGTGTTAGTGTTACTGAGCGCGCTCTACCCATGTGACTCCGAGCAATCTGCTCTTGGAACACGTCGCCATGGCAACTGATGATTTCTATTACAGTACATTCAAGTTCACATTCTAGGCCTGTCATATGCTTGGAAATTTCCAGTTAAAATATTTATTTATGAAAAAGACAAAAAAAAAAAGCCACCCCCCAGACTCTTTTCAGGGATAGAAAACAAAATGGTAGACCCCAATGCAGAATGATTTATCTGCAGATGGAAAGAGATTATTACATTTTCACTTAGCTGTTGCCACCAAACAAAAAACTCCACATGGGGTGGCCAACTTAGTTGCGGAGGGGGCAAGTTGGAATCTTACCTACTGTGGTTTGTGTGCAGGTGTGATGTCTGAGTGCAAAGCAAAAGAGTCTAAGAATCAAAGTTTCCACTTCTCTGAGGCTCATGGTTCCAGCTGCAGCTTCCCACTAAGGTTTGCACTGCTTTATCTTAGTCAACCCTCAGCTGGGGAAAAAGCTGCACTCACCCCTCAGCCGTGAGGAAGGGGTAAGGAGCTCTCTTCATTGAGTGGGTCATATTCTGGGGGGCCCAGATATTCTCAAGCTGACCCCAGGAGAGGAGAGGGCAGCCTGGGACATACCATAGCAGACTGCTCTCTCATAGAAGCCATAACCGTGTTCCCTGACGGAGATCTGTGACGATTTCTGTGTATACCTCCCAGGCACTGCCCACGGGCCCGCAGGGACCCCCAGCCCTTTCATGAAGGCTGTTTTAGCTTGTGTACGTCCCCTGGCTTCTCCCCAGAGAAAGACAGTCAAGGGTTAAACTAAACACTTCCTGAGAAAGCAAGCATTGTTCCTTTGCCATGCCACTATGTGGGGAGAGGTTGCTAACAAGCCCTCCTGGCTTCCTCTACTTTTTCCCCTTAGTCAAGCACATTAAATATGTTAATAAAAGATTCCCTAGTGCTTTTACTATCAGAAGTTTCCAGGTGGCTGTGATGACCCTAGGTGCCCAATTACCTGGTGAGGGCATCCCATGACTCACAGATGGTTCTCTCTCGAGCTATTAAAATCTCTAGATTTTTTTTTCTTACATTGTGGCTTCTTCTGTGTGTGATTGGAATTGAATCATGATTCATAGCTAGAACCCACTTTGTCAGTGGGGCATGGTTTTCTGAATTTTCCTGATCATAAGAATCACTGGGTTACTTGTTTAAAATACATATTCTCAAGGGTATTCCCCAGACCTACTCAGTCAGAATCTCCAGGAAATGGGCCTGGGAATCTGTGTTCTTACAATCAAGCAAACTTGAGTGGCACTGTACTTGGACTGTGAACCTATTAACAGTATTAGGGCTATTTTTCAAAAATTATCCCACTGACATACTCCTAATGTCTCTATATAAGGCACAGAGCCAGAAGTCTTCTGGGAAATTCTTAACCATTACTGATGTCAAATGTGACAAAAAAAAAAAAAAAAAAGATTGGGCAATATTAGAGAAACATAAAGAATGGATTGATGGCTGTTGTTCTGGAGACTCCCCAATGAAAACATGGATGAATTCAGTCCTCTAAATATGAAAGTGTTTTCTATGCAATGAAATAGTCATCCCATGTATAAGAAAATAACTTCTTAAAACTCAGCTTCACTAATGCGCCAACCCAGCAGCTCTAAGAAAGTAGGATTGTGCCTGAAAAACAGATGAAAATGTTCAGGGCTGGGATGGAGGCAAATAAAAGGGTTAAATATTTGTCCCACTCAGCAGCTTTGTCTATGAGGATTTACAAGGCAGGTGTGATGTTTACAGATTGCTGACTGTGCACATAAAGAGGTAGGGGGGAGGCAGCATAAAAGATGGCAGCACGGAAGCCAGAATGCTAACCAGCCAGGCATGTGTGCTACATTCAGCAAAGAAGGCACCAAGCATAGATGTGGCCCCTGAGCCCCCTACTCCTAGCAGAAGTGAGTGGTGCCTCGATGTGCAACTCTGTTGAGGAACTCTAGGTAAAGACGTTGGTGTCAACACCACTCAGATTGAGGGTTCTCCCAGATCTGGAGGCAGGGATTGAAGAACTTTCAGTTGATCTGTTGATCCAAAGGGTGAGCGGTTAAATCTGAAGGTGGGCACTTGGAGAAATTAGAGGAGCCATGGTTAGTTGCTGAATCAAGTCAAGAGTTCCAGAGAGCTCCTTCACACACACATACACCAGATTCTGTAAGCTCTGAGAGAAAGAGACAGAGGGAGATTTAACATGCTCTTCTGGAGCCTGGTTTCTTGGATCCAGAAATCACTTTTTCAGATTCCGTAGTGAATTACAGACCTGTAGGCCCCCTTTCAGCCAAGTAAACGGCAGGACCCAGAGCCCAGAATGGTTCTGGCCAAGCCTAGCTCAGGCTGTGGCCTTTGTGTAAGGTAGCAGCGTCACCTAGTGATCCTGTGGTTTAAGTACAAGCTCTTTCCCTGGGAATTGTCCAACTTGATCCAACTATAAAGAGATCAATTACCCGTATTAATGAGTGAGAATCATAGTATATATAATCCCTGACTGGTTGATGACCGCCCCCCATTCTGTATTTGTTTAGCCTGACATGCATTCTGTGGTTGTGTAGCACTTGGGTTTTCCATCAAGTAACATAAAAAAGAGGATGACTAAGCTCCTGCCAGGCCAGCTGGGTGGAGGAGGAAGAGGGGTTAGCAAGGTTAAAGGGGGCTGGGTCCTTGTATCAGTTCAGGTCTCCAAGAAGCAGATGCTGAAATAAAGTTAGAAACAAGACACTTAGTGCGGTTACCATCCGTGAAAGATAAAGGGGAAAGGGAGTGGGAGTAGGCAGGGAGAGACTTCAGGCCACAATGCAGGTCAGACATCTGTGGAAAGAAGGGGAAGGAAAGAAGATGGGATAGGAAGATCTTCAGAGTGCTGTGCTGCTGGAGAAGGGCTTGGCCAGCCCAACAGGGCAATCTGGTGCAAAGATTATCTGCAAGGAGTCCTGTACTGGCCAGAAAAGGTGGGCTGGCCACTGTGCCTGGTCCCTGGCCAGGAGCTTCCCTGGAGATGCTCACAGATAGAGGCTGTCAGCTCGCTGCATTCCTTATGGCAGGTTCTCTCTTGAAAGGAGACCTGAGCAGCATGACTCTATGGCTGCTACAAACTCAAAGGGAAACTGTCTCAAAATCAGATATTTGCCAGCAGATCCCCATGTCTACACATGGACACTATCGAAAACGGAATGAAGGAACGCTGTGGAGTGGTGCATCTAAATTGATGAGTGTAAAAATCAACAATTGTTCTCATCGCATTAACAAATGTAAACTAGAAAGAGAAACTCTTAGCAGCATTTATTAATCTTGCCTTTCTGAACAGCAAGCTGCCTGCCATCCATGGTGTGTTCTCTGCCCAGGAAACCAAGATCAATGTCAACAACCTGGAATACAAACAGCACTTTAGCTTCTTTGTTGAGGATGGATTTGGGTCTGAAAATGTCTATATCCTGCCCAAGGCATGAACAATGACCTCACATCCGTGCTGACTCTCTCCCTCCTGTCAATGGTCTTTGATGATGTTGACCGTGAGACACCACTGCCCTGGCGATATGACCTGATTTCTGTATTTAAAAACATTAAGGAACTTGTTCAAGTTCAAGGTTTTTCAGAAATCCAATTTGGGTGAATTAGGAAATCCAGATAGCACTACAGGCAAGGGCACAAAGTTTTCAAATCACAGTTAAGCCACAAAGGGCCAGGATGCCTTGAATAAAAAATGCAAGGAGCCCCTTGACAAAGAACCTTGAAAAGATCTAAGGTCGGAAGAATGCCCACTGTGGAAATAGAGAAAGGATGAAGAAGAGCCAAAAAAAAAAAAAAAAAAAGTGAATGCACAAACTTTCTAAGGACTGTCAAAAAAAGAAAGGTAAGAGCAGCAGAGAAGGCAGAATGAGTTAATACCACCAAAGAGGTTAAAGGCAAGGAAAACGGGCTAGGAAGGGAAAAGTGTGGGCAATGAAGTGGCTGGACTAATGAATGAGAAGGCGAGTGAAATTAATGATGACTGTGAGTGGCAGAGATACCAAGCTGCTCTATTAAATTGGTCTTTAAAAAGAAAAATAAAGGAAGGGAGCATAGATAATTAGGAAGTAATGAAGACTTTAAATATGGATGTTGAAATAAACCAGGTAAGGGAATACTTGGAATCATGGTACAATATGTAAATCAGCAGGTCCAGATAACACACATTCCCCAGTCTTAAGGGAATTAGTTAATGAACTTGCTGAACTACTGGCCATTATTTTCAAAGATTCCAAGAGACCAGGGATTTTAAAATGAAAATATCTGACCAGTCTTATACCAAATTTAAAAAAAAAAAAATAGGCAGCTTTGATCATTTTTTTTCAAATTTTTATTTAAATTCTAGTTAGTATATAGTATAATGTTTTCAAGAGTAGAGGCCTTGATAATTATTATACCTGTTGCTGTATACTCTCCCCACCTTATGAGGATGTTGTAATGGCAAATGGGATTAGAAATATTAAACTACCCGGAGGAGAACCTGGGGGAAGTGGGGGTAGCCGGTATTAGTTTTATGATCCAGGCTGATGGACGGGAGCCGGGACATATGATCAAGTACAATACAGATATTTGACCTTTTGTTCATGGAATGCATATGGGGGTTGTATGACTATATTTTTGTTTTTTAAAGCTGGTATAAAATCAGTTTACATCTCCAGAGAAAAAGAGAAAGAAAGCCTTCATGCTAGTGGCCCATCTATGATGCAAAAATCTCTAAGGAGGGGAGCCTGGGTGGCTCAGTCTGTTGAGCATCAGTCTTTTGCTCAGGTCATGATCCGGGGGTCCTGGGATCAAGTCCCGCCTCAGGCTCCCTGCTTCTCCCTCTCCCACTCGCCCTGCTTGTGCTCATTCTCTCTCTCCCTCTCTTTCAAATAAGTAAATAAATAGATGGATAATGGAGTACAGGCAGTATCAAAAGTCTCCACACTTTCTCTTTAATAAATAGACTGCAACACATTATTCTTTAATTTAATCAAAATAATTAATACATTATTCTTGTAGAAGAAAACAATAGATAAGCAATAATAATAATCACCTCAAATCCTGCCACTGCTCTAAGTTGGATGTATTTGCATCCATAATTTTTCCCGTAGAAATAAATATAAAAGTTATTTTTTTTATTTTGTTTTTTAGAGAGAGAGAGATCATGTGAGGAAGGGAGGAGTAGGGGGTGCGGAAGGGATAAAGAGAGAATCCCAAGCAGGCTCCATACTCAGTGCAGAGCCCAACGCAGGGCTCTGAGATCATGACCCTGAGATCATGGCATGAGCCAAAGTCAAGAGTCAAACACTCAACCAGTTGAGCCACCCAGGCATCCCAATATAGAAGTTATTTTTATAAAAACTGAATGGGTCATGTATGTAGGATGGCCTATATAAATAAAATATAATTGGGTTTTTTCCCACACACTATAATATACACATGCTTCCATTATCTCAAATTGCTGCATAGTTGTTTAACCAACAACTTCTGGACATTTAGATTATTTCTCCTTTCTCTTTGCTATCAGTAACTCTGCAGTTAACATCCTTAAGCAAACATCTTCATATATGTACTCTTTTCTTCTGTTAGAATAAAATCCCATAAGGGGAATTGCCAAGTCAATTGTCCTTTTTTTTAGGACTTTTGTTCCATATTGCTAAATTACCTTCAAGAAAGAAGGCAGTTAACACTCCACAAACAATAAGTGAAAATGCCAGTTTCCCCAGTGTGCACACCAACAGGATTTAACAAATATTTTAATCTTTCAATTCAATAACATTTTAAACATCTTATAATAGTTTAATTTGGATCATTAGATAGAAAAAAAACACCTGAGGAAATGTGTATATTTTCTATCCTGGCCTTAAACAGGGTTTAAGTTTGGAGGAATTCTCTTTTCTCTCCCCTTCTCTTCTTTCCTCCTGCCTGCCTGCCCACCTGTGACTCCCTTTCTTTTTGAATCATACCTGCATTGACACATTTTTCATAAAGTTGGGTAAGAAATTCAAACTATTGAGAATAACAGCACAACACTATCTTATCAAGTTAAATTTTCACAAGCCCATGAACCAAGCATTTACATTGGAGAAACACTTGCATAAGCACCGGAGAATGCCCAAGAATGCACACAGCAGCCCAGCTCCGCGGTAACTAAGGACCCAACAACAACTAACTATACATCTCCAGCAACAAGGATAAATAAACTGTGCCACAGTCCCATGATAGACTGTCATAGGGCAGTGAAATGTATGAACCACAGCTAAATACAACCACACGAATGAATCTGGCAAGCAACTTTGAGTGAAAAGAGCCAGTTGCAAAAGGTTCAACACAGTATGATCAAATTTTTATAAAGCTCAAAAGCCAATAAACTTAAATAACATATTGCTGGGGGGCACCTACATATATGATAAAAGCATTTTTTTTACCAGATAAATAATAATCATGAAGTTTAGGGGAGTGGTTATCTCTGAGGGGGGAAGGCGGGGTCAGAAGAACAAAACAGAGGCAACTCTTGGATGCCACACTGGAAATGTTTCAGATCCCGATGGGATCACGTATAGCACTTGATTGTTCTGTTTCATAACTTGCATAGGTGTACTAAGCATCAAATGTGTCAAGCACAGAGAGGTGATTATGCATTGCACACTTACTCATTAGCAAATTTTATTAGCTAATATGTCAAATAGTCCTCTGATGTCCCCAAAGAGCACAAGCAATTTCTCACTGCTAAAACCGGGCCCCATACTTTACTGGCTGGGTGCCTGCCACTGAAAATACAGAACAGAGCCTCTCCTGAGGATTCCACCATCCCCCAGAGAAGGGGATGTGTCCTCCCACCTCAAAAGGAAAATTCCCTCCATTCTGGAGAATCAGGAAGGGAGAAAAATGAACCAGAATGTACAATGGACACAACTTCTAGAGGAATTCCCTAAGGCTTAGGGCTATGACCTTACCCATCTTTTCTAAAAATAGATCCCGAATTCTGGTAAATGGTGAGAGGAAAATAGCCTATTTTTAAAGGAGATGTCCTAAATAGCAATATCATTTTGCTTAAGCAATGAGCCAAGTCGCTTCTAATGAGGTTGTGGCATTACTGGAAATAAGAGATATATTTAAATAAATAGTCCATACATTACCCCAATAAATCACTTGAAAAATATTCTCAAATGTAGTAAATGTATTTTTAGTGGCACATGCCTGACCTTTCGGGAAAAAGAAAGACAATGCTGGAACATTTTGAGAATAAACATTTATCCAAATTAGTAGTCAAGACACCAGTAAAATTGTTTTACATTTTCTTAACACCTTTAACTATTCCCTATGCTTCAAGAACAATTTATTTTTCCTACCTTTATTAAAATACATATTCTGTCTGTAAAGTAGCAGGAATATGAGATCAGAAACTTTTTTGATGACCCAATGAGAAATCCTATAATGGTCCTATCACTGCAAGGCCTCAGGCAGGATGAATATATGTATTTGCAACATCTCCATAAAATGACTTGCAGTCCATAAAATGTTAGTTTTTATGACTGTGTTTCCGAGTGTTTTAAAATCAGTGCCATATTCTTTTTCAATAATATTCACAATAAAAATGTAAATAAAACCCATTTATTCATTCAACAAACACATTCTGAGAACCGGCTCTCTGCCTGGCACTCTGCTGGGGACACGAAAGTCTTCTCTCAAAGTCCTTGTAGCTTAGGATGTTTTATAAAGCCCCCTGTGTTAAATCGCATCTGACCCTCTATATGTTATGTTCCACTGCCTGAAAAATCATCATCATAATAATAAAGTAGCAATTAATAATAATAATTAATTAAAATAATAATAGAATAAGTTGTTCTCCAGCGACAATTTCAGGTTTAGGTTTGGGGGGAGAAATTCCAAACCTCAAACTTACTCATCCCCCATGCTTCTCCTACCCCACCTCCCTCTCACCCCTCACTCTCTGCTTTTCCATTCTCTGATCCTTAGCTAAGCTCGCTGGCTTCCCTTCTGTTCCCTTTCTTCTCTCCCTCCCCTCTTTCCTTTACTATAAAACTTGTAGAAAAACATTCACACCACTCTCTCCTCCTAGAAACCTCTGGTCAGCTGTGGGCAATTTCAGTCCTTAATTCTAGCCACAAGGTGACAAAGGTCAGCAATGGCCTCCTCGTCTCCAAAATAATGGCCTGATTTTCTCATCTTACTTCAACTTCTGTAGCAGCTAGCTACACCATGGACCCCACTGTCATTTCTCTGCCTTCTCCCCTTTAGAGAGATCTTTTTACTGGCTTTCTTTCTGCAAGACCCTTCTGAGCCCTCCTAGCCAGTTCCCTTCTCTTCCCATCCCTTGAGTGTTGGCACTTACACCCCAAACAGCACCCCCACTTACCCTGCTATCCTAACCCCTGGAAGTTCTTCTCATGTGCCACATGGAATCAGACAGAGAGGATCTTGGACAAGCTTTTCCCTTTGTCTGGAATGCTGACCCTAGAATACTTATATCACACATTCCCCCCTCTCATCTTCCTAAATCCCACTCATCTTCCAGGGTCTAGGCTTAAAAGGAAGGCAACATGTAGTGATGGAGGGCATGGAATCTGGAGCCAGACGATGGGGGTTCAAATCTTGACTCTGCACTGATGAGCCATGCAACCTTGGGCAAGTTACTCCTTAACTTCCTCAACTATAGCATAAGATAATAGTAGCTGCATCCAAAAATTATTATGAGAATTAATGAATTAATTTTTTTAAAGATTTATTCATTTATTTGAAAGAGAGAGAGAGCACACAGGTAGAGGGAGAGGGAATGAGAGAAACTAAACAGGCTCCCCCGCTGGGCGCAGAGCCCAATGCTGTGCTCCCTCCTACCACCCTGAGATCATAACCTGAGCTCAAATCAAGAGTCAGACGCTTAATCAACTGAGCCACCCAGGTGCACCAATGAGTTAATATTTTTAAAGTCTTTAGAGCAGTGCGTGAAACATAGTACCATGTGTGTTTGGAGAAGAAAAGTCAACTCTAAAAATATTTTCCAAATGCTGAAGCCTTTAATCACCCCTTACCAGTCTACTTATCACTATATATTGTTTTTAGATAAGTGTCTCCTTATACTCTGAGCTCCCTTGGTCAGGGACCCTGTCCCAGTCACTTTTGGATTCCAGCCTAGCACAAGGCAGCTCTCAGCAAATATTTGTTGAATAAGCGGAAGATCAGAAACGATGAGTTTTCCACAGCTACCGATCTTTATAGCAACTCAGATATCATGAGCCTAGAATTTCCTTGGGAGGAATTTTGGCAGGGGTGAGGGTGGGGTATTATTAGGCACGAGCACTTTCCATTCCCTCAGTTTCTTCAGCCCTATAAACTGATCAGGTGAGGCATAGTAGTGCCAAGCCCGATTAATCCAAACCAGAATGGCACACACAGTACTTTTCTGTATCACATCAGTTGAGTTTTATTTTCCATCCTTCATACCTGTTTCCTCCTTTGTGTGTAGTTAATGAACTTTACATTTAAAACAAGAAAATCCAATAAAACACAAAAATCACAAATCAACAGTGCTTTGTTCAAGAATATCCTATTTAATCAAGAAAATTCCCCCAAGTAATACACTCAGTTCAGCCCCCAGGGGCCAGGTGGTGCTGGGTGCTGTAGGGGGAGGGTCAGCGAGAATGTAAGAGAGAAAAGCTGTGCTCCCTTCCCTTGAGGCTCACAATGCCATGTAAGATAGAATACACCATCCCCCTCTAGGCAAGCATCTTTAGAAATCAAAGATGTTCCCATAACCTACTAATGCATCTGTGCCTTTAATTAGCCCAATCGAGCATATAACTCGGTAAAAATCTCTCACCTCTTCTGTTCCTTTCAACTAATTTCTGAACATTTCATTTTCTAGTAAGCTTTCACTGCATAACAAGCAGTAATGAAATGACCGATATTAACCCATTGTTAGATTAAACAAAGTACATCATTGGCTGATAGCATTCTATATTATTGGGGTTTGAAATGGGTCCCATCCTATGTTGCAAACATTTGGTATTTGCCTAATGAGACCATTCTTGTACCTACAAAGGAAAAAAAGACATTGTATTAAAACATTTCATGTTAATGACAGCATGTTCAGCACATTCCGCTCACAGCCACATCTGTGGGTGAGGCAGGTTTCTTGATATTAAATGCTGCAGTTGGGCCCATATTCTTAGCAAGATGTCTGATTGGCTACTCCCCAAATATACCGTAAAATGGCTTAAAATAGAACAATCACATGCTAACCTGGTAGCATTAGCAACTCTATTAACAGCCAATTTCACATCCACACCAGAGGGAGTAAAAGGTAATTTGCTCATTATCAACACCCTCTGGCAGTGGAAGGAAATGACTGTTCATCAAAAAGTATTTTCCAACATAACAATAGCAGCGCCCATATGTAACCACCTCACTCTCCCTTCCCTCCACAACTGGATTTCGGGAGAATGGCTACAGGAAAAAGACCAAAATACAAATGGGTTTGATACAAGTAGTCTACCTGCCCACTCCCTACTCCCCCCCATCCAAAATCAGCCCTACCTTCACCTCACTTCAACCCTTTAGGGTTATAAGTGAAATGTTGGGCAAATAATCCTACAGGGTACAGGATGGATCCCACTACAACAGAAGTTGTGTAGATCGAAAAGTTATCCAACTCTCCATTACTTAACTAGTATCTCAAACTACTTTAACCTAACCTAGTAGAGTGTGGACAGTTCTTGGAGCCCACTATAAGCAGATCTAATCTGTAGACTCACCCAGTGACTGAAAAAAATAAACCACTCAAGAAATACAGTATTGTCCCAATGGTGCAATTTTAAATCTCACCCTTGGCCAGGCTTCATTTAGTAAATATTTCTTTAGAAATGAAGTTCTTTTATTTGTTTGCTTTTATTGGTGTTTAATAAACTCCAGTATGATGTGTTTATATATTTGGGTATAATATTATACTATTGTAGTGACAAATTACAGAAACAGATTTCGTACCTATCACCTCTGTTCAGCTGGCTCTTTTTATTTGAGAATAGTCATCTCCTGATTCTTGTCTAGCTCTCTGGGCCTTCTCTTCTTCATACCTTTGTCCACCCTGTCTCCTGTACACAGAGGCCAGGCTAATCTGCCTGAAGCAATTCTAGAGATGTTACTCCCCTACTCAAAATTGCCTCCCTGTTGCTCCCTGTTGCTCCCTGTTGCCTCCCCATTGTTTCTAAATAAATTCCAGACTGCATTCTAGCATCTGAAGCTTTTCACAACACTGCCCTCCCGCTTTTCTAGCTCTAGTTAGAAGTTCTCATTTCTCCCCGGTATCCCAGAATACAGCCCATCTGCCCTTATCAGAGTTAAAGGTAAGACCAAACATACCACCTCCAGAAAGTCTTTTTGGATTGTTCCAAAGGAAAGTGATCAAGTACACCTCTGAATTACAGTAACCCTTTGGGATAGTCTGCCAATTCATAGTGGATTACAAGGGGGCTTCCCCTGGAACTTGTAAATGAGAGAAAGATTGTTCTAAAAGAGCTTGAACCATACCCAGAGTCGCCTTAGAGGAACAGATTAGTTCTGATGACCTGACTGTACCAGAGTATCCTACTTAAGGAAAGAGTTATCAATCTCATGATGCAGAAGGGGGAGAAAAACATAGTCCCAGAGGGAATGATGTCTGGACCCCTCCAGATGTTTAGGAGGGATGTCTAGGACATAGGGAACTTAGGTCAACAGATTGACAGTACCAGTCCCATTGGTACTGGAGATAGTTACTATCCGTCTTTGCTATCTGAGACGTTTACATGATGTTGTTCTGGCCAGTTGCCATTCAACACTATACTCTTGAAGTGTCCTTAGTTCTGATTCTGTCACCCCAAACCTATTTGGTTTCTGATGTTTCTGATGTTAGTCAGAGAGGGTATGTATGTATGTCCATACATGTATGGACTGCAAGTGCTCCAGCTCCCATGATAGTGAGTTCTCACTATAAAGTAGTTAGTTGGCTCTTTATTCTTTCAGTAAATATTACTGAGCATCTACTCTGTGCCAGATATTTGTCTACTCACTTGAGTTAAGATGGTAAACAAGAGGGACGCCTGGGTGGCTCAGTTGGTTGAGCAGCTGCCTTCGGCTCGGGTCATGATCCCAGCGTCCTGGGATCGAGTCCCGCATCGGGCTCCTTGCTCATCAGGGAGCCTGCTTCTCCCTCTGCCTCTGCCTGCCATTCTGTCTGCCTGTGCTTGCTCTCTCTCCCTCTCTCTCTCTCTCTCTGACAAATAAATAAATAAATAAATAAATCTAAAAAAAAAAAAACATGGTAAACAAGAAAAATACAGTCTCTTGACCGTTGGAGTTTATAGTATAGAAGGAAATACAGACAAGTACACTTACAATTCTAATATTGTGTAATGGCTGCCTTGTTAGGGATGTTCAGGGGCTAAGAGTGGGACCACATGCTTGGAGAAAACACCTTTGGGAACCAGAGAAGGCTTTGTAGATAAAATTATATTTACCCCGAGTCTTGAGGCACCAGCTGAAGTTAGCCCAAAGATGATGGAAGGAGAGAAATATAATGATACATATAACTCAAGCAGATGGGCAAAAGATTCAGGGTATGTCTGAGAAACTAAGCATAGGTCAACAAAGCTACAGTGGGGAATACAAAGAAGGGCAGGGAGGGTCAGGAAAGCAGGACACAGGTCAAGGAGGGCCTTATAAACCATTTTAAGAATCTTCCTATCATGAGAACAGTGGAGAATTATTGAAAGGTTTTAGGCAAGTAAATGACATGATCATATCTCTAATTGCTGGGGAATAGGCAGGGTCATTGGGGATGAAGAGAAGAGGGCCAATTAAAAGATTTATTTAAAAGATACAACAGGTAGGACTTGGTGAGTGGTGGGATGAGAGAACTGGGAGTTGGTAAGAGAGAGGGGGGGGAAGGGAGGGAAGGAGAGAGAGAAGATTCAAGATGGTGCTTGCATTTCTGGGCTTGAACAGATGGAATGAGTTGTGGTACCTTTCACTGAGGCAACTTATAACAGTGGTTCAGAGCACAGACTCCAGGTACTGCAGAGTTGGACTACCTGGGTTTGAATCCCTGCTTTACCCCTTACTTCTGTGTAGCCTTGGGTAAGTTACTTAGTCTCTCTGTGCCTCATTTTCTTATCTATAATGAAGATAACCAGAATACCTATCCATAGAGTCATCATGCAGATTACCTGAGTTAATGGTAATGTGCTCAGAATAGTGCTGGCACATAATAAACGCCTTATATGTTTGTTAAGTAAATAAAATAGGTGACACGGGAGGAGTAACGGGTTTGGAGTAGAGGATTATAAGCTTAGTTTTGGAGATGTTGAACTGTGGAAATCTGTGGAATAATCAAGAATAGCTCTCTAGACAGCAGTTGCATATATAGGTCTGGAGCTCCAAATGGAGATCTGTGCTAGAGATTTTTTTCTGGGAGCAATTTCATATAAACAGTAACTGATATCAGGACAAAGGAGAGAACAGATCAGAGAGGATATGAGAACGAGAAGGACAAGACAAGGGAGAGTCTTGAGGACAATTTCAGGGCATAAGAAGTACTTTACTTGCGAAAAAAATTGAGGAGCAGTCAGAAAAGCAGTTCTCAGAAAACTAAGAGGTTCTCAGAAACCAAGGACAGAAAGTGTTTCTAGAAGCTGGAAGTAGCCACTGGTGTCAAGTTTGTCAAATACAATTAAGACCCAAAAAAAGCCCATTGGATCTGACAAAAGTTTGACCTCAGCCAGTCAGAGTTGCTGCCACTAGGTGGGGATGGAGGTAGGAGAAGGGGGTGGAGGAAAAATAAAGAGATAGCAAATGCAAACAATTTATTCATCGTAGGGAGTGGGGAGTAGTGGGGGGAGGAGAGAGCAGACAATAGGTGGAGGTCAGGAGAGGGTTGTTGGTTTTTGGTTTTTGTTGTTTTTTTTTTTTTTTAGCATAATAGAAGATACTTGAGCATATTTAAATGCTGTTATGGGTTGAATTGTGTCCCCCAAAATTCATATGTTGAAGTCCTAAGCCCCAGTATCTGATAATGTGACCTTATTTGGAAATAGGGTCATTGCAGATGTAATTAGTTAAGATGAGGTCGTACTGGAGTAGGATGGGCCCCTAATCCAATATGACTGGTGTTCTTATAAAAGGGGAATTTGGAGACGGACATGCACACAGAGAGAGCACCATATGAAAATGAAGTCTGAGATGGGAGGGGTGTAGGCAAACCTCCAGAAGCTAAGTGAGAGACACAGAACAGATTCTCCCTCCCAGTCTTTCTCAGAAGGAACCAACTGTGCCCCCACCTTGATCTCAGACTCCCAGCCTTCAGAACTATGAGACAATTAATTTCTACTATTAACCACCTATTTTCTAGTACTTTGTTACACCAACCCTAGGAAATTAATACGACTAAGTCTCCAGCTAATGGGATATTCCACTGTTTACCTAATTAATCAGGGTCCCAGCAAGAAGCAGATGGCATGCTCAAGTTGAGTAATTAGTGGAATGTTTTATCAGGGAACCGTATATAAAGGCATGGACAGGGTATAAGGAAGCTACATGTTATCATGCAATGCCCAGGCAGAGTAAGAGCGGGCCTTGACCATTCCCAGACCTCAAGGGCCAAGGATGGAGCAAACCTAAACTGGAATGGGCAACGGAGCAGCTGTTTAGAAGGACCCTGACAGAAGTGTGACCCCAGACTCAGTCACTGCTGGGGAGCTACCAGGGCCAGATCTGAGGTCATATGTGCAAATATGGCATAGCCCTCCCTCCCTCTGATCCCCTTGCTGGTGCTCCATATCCACCAAACCAACCAGAGGCCAGAGGGCAAGTGAGCAGCTTGATAGGCCCACAGGTGCACCTCACTGGGCCAAAGCAGAAGAGGTAGAGTCTAGAAGGGGCAGGGGTGCCTGGGTGTCTCAGTAGGTTAAGCATCTGATTCTTGACTTCACTCCAGGCCATGATCTCAGGGTTGTGAGATGAGGCTCTGCACTGGGCATGGAAGCCTGCTTAAGACTCTCTCTTTGTCCCTCTCCCACTCCCTTCGAAGAAGAAGAAGGAGAAGGAGAATGAGAAGGAGAAGAAAGAGAGGAGGAGGAGGGGGAAGGAAGGGAAAAGGAGAAAGAGGAAGAAGAAGAAGAAGAAGTAGTAGTAGTAGTAGTAGTAGTAGTAGTAGTAGTAGTAGTAGTAAGGGGCAAATGGAAACCCAGACCAATCCCTTTTCACACTTTGGAACCGCTTGACTACATTATATATTCAAATGCTTAAACTTTTAAAATGCTAATAAGAAGAATCATTAGAAAGGGAGAGGTTGCAGTCACTGGGCCCCTCACTGCGTGAAGCCCCTACGGGAGGGAAGGGGGCTATTTTATGGTTCCAGTACTCTTGTAGTTACATTTGTCATTGTTCATTTCTGCTTCACCTAATGCATACTGGGTTCTTTGCACTTTTTAATTACTGAATAAATTAATATTTATAGTCTCTATTTCTCTTAGAAATATCCATTGAGAGGAACTTTTTCTACTATCACCTGACCTTTTGCCTATGTGAAGTGACTGAGGTGTATCTCTCTCTCCTAGGATACCTTTGAGATATGCCAGTGAATGTACCTGTAACCAGAACAGGTCTGGTTTAAAATATGGGCTCACAAAAGACAGCAAGTGACTCCAGAGAAGCTTCTGTTTATAACATAATCGGTAAGAATCATTTCTTTTATCTATGATTATAGACATTTATTTAACTAAACCTACTACAAAAGACTATATTATCTGAACTAGTACAGGTTGACTTGCTATGGCTTTTGTATGCCTCTATACCAGCTTTAACCAATGCTTTGTTTCAAGGGGAATCTTAATTCATTGCAGAAATTAATGCAATAATCATAAGAATAGTAAGTCTTTTGTAACAAAGGCTGATGTACACATGTTCATAACAGTTCATCTTTGGGTTTTACAACATGAATAATTTTTAATTCCACAAAGTAGCACCAGATATGTGGCAGGCTTTGAGTCCTTCGCTTGGCTTTTCCAGGTAAAATTAAGGAACTGCTTTGTGACAACCCACTTCAGCAGTCTTCAGCTTCTCATACCATAATTACAGCAGCAATCCACTGGTTACCTGCTTCTTGAAGCAGAAGAACCAGATTTGGAAGTCACTCTTACAACTAAACTATCCACGTGAATATCTTCACACTGTATTGTCTCTGGTGGGGGAAAAAGGGATGTCATAAAATACAGAAACTGTCATAGTGGGAGGAGAAGTTGCTCGTGGGTAAATCATTTGAGGAAAATCAGAACTGAGCTTTGACCCAGTTTCTCTCTCTCATGAATAATGGGATTAAGAGGATGAGCTAGAATAGGCCTCAGAGATCACTGAGGACAAAGGAGGCAACCAGGTGAGTGGAAGAAATGACCTCTAGCAGAAATTGAGCCTTCAGGATCTTTCCAGGTGGACATGTCTGAGAGCTGGACAGCTTTTGGGGGAAAAAAAAAAAAACACCTCATGAAGTAACAAGAAAAAGCCATACATAGCTGAGCATTTTAATTTAAAAAATAAATAAACATTTAAAAAGCAAAAGATGGGGGGCCTAGATGGCTCAGTTGGTTAAGCATCAGACTCTTGATTTCCACTCAGGTCATGATCTCAGGGGTGTGAGTTCAACCCCTGCATCCAGGCTGGTTCTGGGCATGGAGACTGCTTAGGATTCTCTCTCTACCTCTCCCTCTGCCCCTTCCCCCCTGTAAAAAATAATTAAGTAAGATATTAAAAAGTAAAGCAAAAAGCAAAAGATAAAGTGGAGAAGTGGGGAGTACTTCATGGCCCAAGATGTCTTCCCACAAAATGCACTTCCATAAATGGTCCCAACTGGGTATTTCCAATGTTTTAAAAAGTCATGTGCACATGCTACAACGCACCCATCAAAGTTTCATGCCTTCCCTTTGTTTTGGAGACAGAAATTCCCTTTACATCCTCCTTGTTCCCGGAACCATGGGAGCGCTGGGGTTCACCCGAGCCTCACGGCTTTCCTCCCTCCTTGCCCCTTGTGCGGTTGATGTACTCTCAGTTACAAAGCGATGGAGTGCTCCTGCCTTCAGTCAATCCGTTTAGCAAAAGGCCTCTGATTTGTTCACATTTACTACAACACAGACAGAGGGCTGGAGGATTTTTTTTTCTTTTTTTTTTTCTTCTTCCTTTTTTTTTTTTTCCACTATTGATCTGGTGTTTTAAGAGGGGAAAAAATCTCCTTGGCTGTCTAAACACTATTGATCCCTGCTTGGGAGTCGCAGCAGAAGTGTAGAAAGGGCGTGGATGAATTGAAATTTCATTTCCGACAACTTGTTCCTGTTATTTTTACCCTTTCGGACGGGGAGAAACACGTTGCTGCCGCTTCAGTCAATGTGGTCGATAGCTCCACAGAGAAACTCAACACGGCTTCTGCCAGAGGTTTGGCAATGAGACATGATGTTGGATTTGGAGTGTATGAAACTGAAGGATGCTGGCGAAAAGCACGAGGTCTTAGCCAACGGTCTGGGACTTGCTTGGACCTCAAGGGAGCTGTGGCTTCGGAGAAAAGGTTTATAGAGACAACAACATTCCTGTTTGGGAAAGGCCCTGAGTGGCCTCACGAAGCTTCACGGTTAACCGGTGCCTGCTTCAGACCCTTGGCTGGCTTTCTGTAACAAGAAAAGGAGAGATCCTCTCCAGCCAAAGCTGAATTTCAGGCCTCAAAGAGGAGCATCGTGTCGCGCTCTTACAGGAGGTTGCTCATTACCGTCTGGAAAAGGACTGATGTAGAAACCGGAGCTGCAGGCCTGCAGGGATCAGGTGGACGACGCTGGGTGTTCAAGGGCACACATCTGCAGCCCGGAGCCTCAGGAAGCACTCCCACCCCGTCAGCACACTGAGTACATGTGGTTTGGTGCCAACGGCACCAGCTTTGTTCTTACTTTTATGAGATGTTCAAAGAACACAGGAGAGAACCAGGCTCCTTTGTCCTAATGGCAACATCTGGCATTTATGTAGCCACACACCTTTGATCCTTAAGCATCCCAAAGCACTTTATGAACTGCTGCAGTGCTAATGGTCATAGCAAGCACCTTACTTACAGTAAATGTGGTCAAATATTCCCCATATTGGTTCCCTCTTCTCAATTTTGCAGGGTACAGAACAGTCCTCCATTCTCGAACGAACAATTCCAGTTTGGATCTCAAACACCAACTTTTGCGTGTCTTTTTTTTTTTTTTCATTTTGTTCCATACTGTTTGCCCCCCAACACACCCTGCTTCTTTTTAACTAAAAGTACTTCATAACCGTTCTTAATAAACAGTACTTCATTTACAGTTCTAATTATTTTATAGGCCTGTTTCTGCTTCTATCCCCATCCCTCCCATTCCAGAGAAAGTTGAAAATGCTCTTTTCTCCTGGGAGCCAAGAATCTGCATTGCGGATGAGGTTGCAAATTCAGACACAATAAACAGAATTAAGAAAAACTGAGCTGGCATTTGACAGAAATTGTAAAATGACACTCAGAAATGTTGCTCTTGTGGAAATTACTGATATTAAAATATAAATCAGTGTCTTGTGTTTCCCGTAGCACCAGGGGCTCTATTAGGTTATGCAGTTTGATTGCTGAGCTGAACCTAGGAGACTTGGCAGTTCCATGCTGAAGTTATCCCAAACTATTTAACCCCTCTCCTGCTGGAAAGAAGGCATCCAAGCAAATGCCAGCTAAAATCATTGCTTCCAAAAGGTCTTGGTTTCTTCATTGTACACTTTGAAATCTGGGAGAAGGTATAGGGGGCTAACATGGGAGGAGAGAAGGTAAGGAATTTAGAAAATCCTTTCTCAAGGCAAGAATCTGGTTGCATAGTACCAGGAATAAGACAGACTAGGACAACTCAAAAAGCAGATTCAATGCTAGAAAGGGCAAAGGAGAACAGAGCATTACTTTTTTTTTTTTTAAATATTACCCCTGTTATATATGTATAACTTTTTAAATCCCCACAACAACCCTATAGGGTAAGTACTGTTACTCCAGTTTTTTCCAAGTGAGAAAACTGAGACTCAGAAAAGGTAACTTGCCCAAGCTCACATAACTGGAGTCAAAATGTGAACCGTGACTCCATAAATAGGCTGGGGCAAGGAAGCAAAAAGATGAGTCTGGAGCATCTTGAAGGGCCAAAAAGTAAGGAAGTACTCAAGAAAGGTTGGGGGCTTGTTGAAATGACCCAGGGGGCACCTGGGTGGCTCAGTCGATTAAGCAGCCAATTGTTAATTTTGGCTCAGATCATGATCTCAGGGTCCTAGAATGGAAACCTAAGTCTGGTTCCATCTCAGCAGGGAGTCTGCCTAAGATCCCCTCTCCCCCTCTCCCTCTGCACCTCCTTCCCCTCCCCCACCCCATGTGCGTTCTCTCTCTCTCTCTCTCAAATAAATAAGTCCTTAAAAAGGAAAAATATATATATAGGAACCAAACTGAAAGAGCTCCCAGTGGCCAAAGTTGGAACATTTG
The DNA here is from genome assembly GCF_002288905.1 of Enhydra lutris kenyoni. Classification (NCBI taxonomy): domain Eukaryota; kingdom Metazoa; phylum Chordata; class Mammalia; order Carnivora; family Mustelidae; genus Enhydra; species Enhydra lutris. Next base: position 8,582,236 of record NW_019154114.1, read on the forward strand.
AGCAACAAAATAAACGATGATATTAAATTATAACCCATGGAATAAAATAGATAGCCATGAGTTCATACTGCTGTAAATAAATAAATAATTAAATGGGAGAGAAGGGGCAGCTCTTCCTAATGAAGAATTCCAGTGAATAAATGTAGAAGGAGTAAAGGAAATTTAAAAATCCCCATTAGGACACTGCAGCAGTAATTGTTGCAAGCAGGATGCACCTTGCTAAAAATAGTAGGTGAGAGTTTCAGGAAAAAAAAAAACCAGGATATTTATATGCCCTCAAAGTATCTCCCTCCCATCTTAAGACGTTATTAATTATAATGGAGAAAACAGTATAACTGCATAGTGGATAAACTCAATAAACAGTAGCATAAACAAATGACCAGTGTTAACATCATCAATAACAAGACATACTAACATTATGTCATATTGATGCTAACATTGGAAAGTTGGAGGAAGGGTATATAGGATCTCTAGACTATTTTTGCAGCTTTTCTGGAAATCTAAAATTATTTCAGATAGGTTTGTATGTTCCCAGTTTTTCACGAGAGTAGACTGCTGTTAGCTATGTGGGGAGACAAAGCAAATCACAAATAACCATAATAAAGGAAGGTGGTGGTGTGTTAAAAGAATTGTAGATAAAGTGCTGTAAGCATATGAGGAGTTACCTACCTGGCAAGGCTGGTATGAGGATTAATTCTGTTATTTTATGTCTATAACTGTGCCTGACATATAGTAGTTGCCATACAAATGTTCATAGTACATGTGGCTGGAGGGAAGATGACAGAAATGGCAGTTGAGTTGAGTCTTGAAGGTGTGTGATTTTTGGACAGGCAGAAAGATTTCACATTTAAAAGGAAAGATACTGAACAATCAGGTGGGAGAGTGCTTGCCATGTCAGTCAGTTATAGTGGCAACCAAGATTAGAGGAGTGTGTGCTTCAACAGAGAAAATTTTACTAAATGGCATGGGAATATTGCTGGTGTCAGTAGGCAGATCTCCGCTCTGGATCTCCCTGCTCCATATAGCAATTGGAGAAAGAGAAAGAGTGAAAGCAGAGAGTTGATGTATCAAGAGAAACCCAAGTCAAGTGTCAAGGAAAGGAAGAGGCATTTGAGAAAAATATCTGTTCACAATGGAACAGGGGTTCTAAAATGTATGGTAGAAGCAGCTTGTTGAGGTGCTAAAAATGGGGAGTTGTTGAAAGGTCTCTCTGAGAAGAACATAAGGATACTTTGTCCATTTATTTGCATTAGATTCAGCTGCATGAAACAAAAAAATAACAGAGACTTAAGATAGAAATTGCTCTCTGAATAGTGGTTCCACAGCATTCGGGGGCTTAGGCTCTTTCTGTTTTGTCTCTATGAGCATCTTCTCCGGTTCCAAATGGTTGTTGGGTTAAATCAGCGTTCTAAACCATCAGGAAGGAGGAAAGAATGAAGAGCTGTACACTACTACTAACTAAGAAGATTTTCCAGAAAGTTCTCACAGTATTTCCTTATACATCTCAGTGACCAAAACTTAGATGTGCAGCCATAACAAGCTAGCTACAGGAGAGGCTGAGGTAGGTAGTCTTCTATTTATTTATTTTTATTTTATTTTAATTCCAGTGTAGTAAACATACAGTGTTATATTAGTTTCAGGTGTATAATATAGTGACTCAACAACTCCATATATTACTCAGTGCTCATCAAGGTAAGTGTACTCTTTTTTTTTTTAAGATTTATTTATTTATTTGAGAGGGAGAGCATGTGCATGAGAGTGAGGGGAGGGGTAGAGAGAGACCATCTTTCAAGCCAACACCCTACTGAACAGGAAGCCCCATGGGGCCTGATGTGGGGTAGAGGCAGCAGCCCCAAGCAGGGCCCTATCCCAGAACCCATGAGATCATGACCTGAGCTAAAACCAAAAGTCAGTTGCTCAACCAACTAAGCCACCCAGGTACCCCTTCACCAATTTCACCCATCCCTCCACCCACCTCTCCTCTAGCAACCATCTGTTTGTTCTCTATAGATACAAGTCTGTGTTTCGGTTTGTCTCTTTTTTTCCCCCCTTTGTTCATTTCATAGCCTTTTAGATGAGCACATGGACACCCCAATAAAATTAAGGCTCTGTAATGAAGGAAGATAAGGAGTACGGTTGCTGGAATAGGTGATTGATAGCCTCTGTGAAAAGTATCAAAGAAGATAGTCATGGGGAGAGAATTTCACCTCTGACAGTGAGGCTGATAAATCCTGGAAACACTGCTCTTGTTCCTCCTGGACCCTCATTTCTTCCACCATTACAAAGTCTCCTTCTGGGAAGACCCAACTAGCCATGCTTCCTCAAGAAAAGCCTTGGTCCTGGGGTTGGACTATGACCCGTTCAGAGACCTTGGTGTCAAGTTCCTATTCATTAAGTTATAGTCCAGAACCCCAGACCCTGGCAAAATCATCTCTAGTGTCATCTCCCCCTACCACCTTCCCCTATCAGATATGCCCTACATGATTAAGGAATTTCTCTTTTAGAACTGAGTTTGGAGGGCGCCTGGGTGGCTCAGTGGGTTAAGCCTCTGCCTTCGGCTCAGGTCATGATCTCAGGGTCCTGGGATCGAGCCCCGCATCAGGCTCTCTGCTCAGCAGGGAGCCTACTTCCCCCTCTCTCTCTGCTGCCTCTCTGCCTACTTGTGATCTTTCTCTCTGTCAAATAAATAAATAAAATCTTAAAAAAAAAAAAGAACTGAGTTTGGATCCAAAGAATAGACCCTGTTCATGCTAAGCTTCTGCACAATATGGCTCCATCCATGCATTCTTGGTAGGAATAATTTATTATACAAGGAACATCCCTATAAATTCATGGTGCTCACATATTTTTTTAAATATTATTTATTTATTTATTTATTTATTTATTTGACAGAGATCACAAGTGGGCAGAGGGGCAGGTGGGGGGCGGGGGGAAAGCAGGCTCTCCGCCAAGCAGAGAGCCCAATGCGGGCCCGATCCCAGGACCCTGGGATCATGACCTGAGCCGAAGGCAGAGGCTTAACCCACTGAGCCACCCAGGCGCCCCTCATATATTTTTAAAATAGAGGGAGCATTGAACATTCTCTCATTATTTTAAGAATTAAGAGCCCTGGAATTGATCACACTTTTTTCATTGGTAGGGGGTGGAACATTGGAGAAAAATCTAAAACCCAATAATAACTTATAAAGGAACAACTTATGGCTGAGTGTAGGTAAACCTACTGGTTTTGATTAACCCCCAGGGATAATTTTAATTTTATCTCCTAAATTTTTTTCCAGTGTTACTGAGATATAATTGACAAACAGCACTGTATAAGCTTAATGTGTACAGCATAATGACTTGATTTACATATATTGTGAAATGATTATCATAATAAGCATAGTTAACATTTCATATAGATATCAAAAAAATGCTTTTTTTCCTTGTGATGAAAACTCTTAGGATTTACTCTCAACTTTCAAATAGACTAAAACAGTGATAACTATAATCATCATGTTGTACATTCCATCCCCAGTTCTAATTTCTCTTATAACCATTAGCTCATTTTTCTAAGGCTAGTAGTCCATCCCTACACCCAGGCAGTTGGTTACCAGTTCCTTGGGAAGAGAACCAGCATCAGCAGTCTGTGGTTATGGCATTAGTGTAACCTCATGTAGGTAAATGGTGTATGAAACACTAACACGTGTTTCCCATCCTGCCCACTCAACCTGCACTTCATCAAATTCATTCACTTGTACTCTTTTTCTTTCCTCTCCCAAAAACTAAACAAAGCCTTTCTGAGTTAGGAAAAGGGAAGGAGAGGGGAATTTGAGCATAAGCAAGAGAATTAGACCCTGGTGAGATTGATTAGGAGGGCAAGAGTCAGGAAAACAATAGAATCCCAGATAGGCTTAGCAAACCAGGGGCAAAAGATACTTTTGATCAATACCAGGAATGGGGGACAGAAAAGTGAGCAAGATCTTTTTTTTTTTTTTTTTAAGATTTTATTTATTTATTTGACAGAGAGATCACAAGCAGGCAGAGAGGCAGGCAGAGAGAGAGGAGGAAGCAGGCTCCCCTAGAAAGCAGAGAGCCCGATGCGGGGCTCGATCCCAGGACTCCGAGATCACGACCTGAGCCGAAGGCAGCGGCTCAACCCACTGAGCCACCCAGGCGCCCCAAAAGTGAGCAAGATCTTAATTAGGATCCTATACCCTTTCTCTCAATGCCTTTCTAGGCAAAATGCAGAAATGTTAAGGCGGGCCTAAGAAGAGAGGCCAGAGACCAATCTGCCGTGTGTATGTGTGTGTGTCTCTCTGCATTGGAAGCATCCTTGGAGAATAAAAGAGGGTCAGCAGCCCCAAAGCCCACAGTACGAGGAAGATGCAGTACATGCAGCATGTTGACCAAGACACAGACATCTCAGCGTACTCCAGCTGGGAGAGCTGGAATATGACCATGGACTAGAGCCACCTCCAATGCCAGAATCCAACCTAGGACCCCGGAATTTAAGTGTCTCTGAAGAGACCTTAAAAAGGTGGAAGGAATCATGAACTGATTATTTTCAACCTGAAAACAATGGCACTTTCTCAGAAATAACTAAGATTCTGCTTTCTGACATTCGAAGAAAATGGAGTTCAGTAACCGGGTTGAACAATAGAAAAATGGTTGCTTTTTCTTTGCACACTTGAGTTCATACCTGCTAAACTAGTCCCTCATGTAAGGTACAGTGCTAGGTGTTTCTTGGGAATCTATAAGGTGCTCTGAGTGTGGGCTGAAGCCTACCCGGAGGCACAAACATCTCTGAGATGCTCTGACCAAGTTTCTGTTTTCGCTACAACCAGTTTTGTTGTTGTTGTTGTTGTTTTTCTGATCACAGCTGTCACCAAGGGAAGGTCTGCTGGAAGGATAAAAGGAGCTGAACTTTTGAATACAAGAAAGCAGTTCCCTGGGCAGATGCGGCAGAATTGGATATGCCAGTAGAAGAGAAGAGGCATGAGGAAGTGAAGGTCTCAAAAGAGATGCAGGAGATAGCACCACAGAAGACACAGAATAAGGGTTTGAGAAGAGAGAAGACATTCAAGTCCTAGACCCAGAGATCAGAATCCACAGATCAGGTAGGGAGCCCCTCCCTCTGTAACGAGTTCTCTCCTCCACAAAATATCCGTCCTGCCACACCCCTCAGAGAATGTTGTGAAGGCTCACATGACCATTTTATAAAACATTTGAAGCTCCCTCAGAGCACGCTTCCTTGTCCATCTGGCAAACCATACTGTCAAATGCATTGAAAATTTATCATATAACCCTTCCATTTTATTCATCATAAGCACTTCCAAATTGCCCACTGCTGTTGTTAATGACTCACAGGATTCCCACGTCTCCTTCATGGAACACAACTTAGTTCCCTCTTTTTTTTCTTCTAACTTACTTTACTTAGTAAAGCCCAATGTCTTTTCATGCAAATAAGAGAGCCTCTGCTTCCATTTTTCCTTCCAGATACTTTAGGCCTTTGCAACCATAGCTATGTAACTCCGTAGCTGATGTTATCATCACAATCTAGACAGTCATTTTTCTGTCTTGGGATAGATTTCACCTGGTTTAAGAGTCATCTCTTGACCATCCTGTAGGTCTTCCTGTAGAGGAATATTATTCTCAAGGATATATTTGTTCCATTCCAACTTTTGTATGATGCTTGGGCTGAATTCATGGTTCCGACTAAAGAAAGATGTGCATCAAGGTAGAAGGTTGAATCAGTGAGCCTTAGTGCTAGAAAAGTCAATGGTCATTTAATACAACACTTGCACCCACCACCCAGTTTATAGAGCCAGAAACAAAGCCTTGGAGAGATGAGTGCTTTTCTTTCCAAAGGCTCCTTCTTAACTTAGGTGCTGAACAAGGTTTAGAAGTTTGGTGGGCTAGTGTCCCGTTTCCTGTTTTTAAACCACACCATTTTTAATCTTCTCATTTGTTTAGTGCTGTAGATTAAATGTTTGTGCCCCCCCAATTCATGTGTTGAAATTCTAATCCCCAAAATGATGGTATTAGGAAATGGGGACTTGGAATAGTGATTAGGTCAAGAGATGGGAACTCTCATGAATGGGATTAGTTCCCTTATAAAGAGACTACAGATCACTCCCTTGCCCTTTCAGCCCTATAAAGTCACAGCAAAAACAAAACAGAACAAATAAAAACAAACAAACAAACAAACAAAAAACAGCTGTCTTTGAAGTGGGTCTTCACCAAATACTTAATCTTCTAGCAAATTGGTCAAGGATTTCTCAGTTTCCAGAACTGTGAGAAATTTCTGTTGTTTAGAAGCTACCCAGTTTGTGATATTTTGTTATAGCAGTACGACCGGCTAAGACACCCAATGTTGACATCATCTGTGACATTCACCATTATTTCCTTTAAGGCATAAAGGAAGAAGTCAGGCATAGCCATGTGACTTGTTTTGGCCAATGAACTATAAGCAGAAGTGGAGTGTGTCAGCTTCCGCTTTAAGAACCTGTGTGTTCTCTCTCTGCTGCCGTGGCAACAGGCAACATACTAGAGGAGGTTCTACCAGCTGAGGAGAATGAAGAGCAGCCCCAGCTGAGTCATAAAGGACATGTAGCACAGTGAGAAAGGAACTTTCATGGTTTTAAGTCACTGAGATTTGGGGGATGTTTGTTCCTGAAACATCACCCAGCCTCTCCCAACTGAGTAGGCCTGAGCTAAATCCCCACTCCCATGATGCATCTCTGTGCACAAAGACTAAAGAGAGTAAACAATGCAATACACCAGAACACAACCCCACAAAACATTCCAAATTCCATGTCTCACCAGCATTCTTTCTTCCTCTTGGCTTATATTAGGGGTGGAGGATGTGGTTCATTACAAAGAATGAGTATTTTGATAGCTTCTCATTCTTGGAACTATTCTGCAGGTAAGTGCCTATTGGAAATTTCTTCTAGTTGTAGAGTGAAAAACATAATAAATTAGATTACTTTAATAAGTAAGAGCATTATGACCTGAAAAGCATCATCATGTACCTAAGTACACACATACATGTGCAAAAAACTTTGGTTTTCCTTGAGACTTTTTATATGGATAATTCTCAGCACTCTACAAGTTTCATAACTTTACAAGCACCACATTACAGTAAACTGATGCTTTGAAAAACACCACATCATCAGGTATCTCCAAAGTAACAGTTACAAATTAATGACAGCTTCTCAAGAAGTAGTAATACAGCTCATGTGACCTTGGGTAAGTCACTTAGCCTCTCTGCACTAGTTTCCTCCTTAAACAAGTATCTTAATAATAACTACTTCCCAGGGTTATCTTGAGAAAGAAGGTGGGTTGTGCACGTTCTGTCTGATTCATAATTAGTACATAATGTTAACTATATTTGCGCCATTGAATACTTATAACAGAAAGTAAGATCATCTCAGAACTTTTGCTTTCCAAGAAACTGTGAATTCAGAAATGATTTAGTCCACCAAGTGTTGGTTTTGGGAAAAGATGTTAAACCCTTAGTTCTGTCTGTCTGGTGAAGGTGTTAACACACTTTTGAAAACACAGATGGACAGACAAGTAGGTATTGCTAACAGTTCGGGAAATTTTTCCAAGCTTCCTGCTGAGAGCATGGATCCAGATGGGAAAATCTTTAAAAGTCCAGACTCATTTCTACTTTTACCATCTTAAATTCTTGGACTTTTGCAGGTTTATAACAAAGCTCAGAAAATGCTAAAGCTTAAAGGAGAATTGAGAGGTGCCAAGGAAATGAAAGATGAGGTAAGGCTCCTAACTCTCCTACACACATGGAATTGAACCTGTGTTACAGTGAACTTCTTTTTCAAGTTTCATGATTCAAAATTCTAAGAATAACAATCCCAGAATATCACAATCAGAGGTGGGCAGCAGATAATAGTGTTTAAAAGCCCAGACGTGAGCTAGGATGGGTTGGGGTCCATATCTAATAGTAGTATAATATTAGGCATGTTACTTATCCTTTGGGAGCTTCCTTTCCCTTATGTAGAAAATATGAATAATTAACACCCATCTCAAAGGTTTGCTGTGAGGATTAAATAAGATACCATATGTAAAACACTAGTTCTTGTGATGTAGGAAGCATTTAAAAGATAGTGACTATTGTTGCAAGCATTGTCTCTTTAACTGGAATGATATGGAAATGGAGTGTTCTAATTAGTCTAATATTTTGGTCAAACCATGTTTACCTATTCCCTGACTTGTTCTGGAAAGCATTTAAGGGGCATGTTTAGGGTAATATAGGATTGTCCCACATGACCTATGCTTTCAACAGACCCCCTATCAAGAGATGAATACTTTCTAAAAGAGATGTTTCAGCTCCTTTCCTGCTGGATTACTGGAGGGAGCTGTACAGGATTTGCTGCATGTTCTGCAGGGAACAAGGATTTGGTATGGATTTTCTAGAAGGGCATTTTCTTCATTCAGTTGATATCTTTGGACCACCTTCAATGTGCCAGGCATTGTTCTAGAGGCTGAGGATAAAGCAGTGAACAAAAGAGAGAAAGATCCATGTTCTCGTGGAGCTTACTTTCTGGTAAAATAATTTCTCCTAAGGATATGATAGAGAAAAGTATGTAGCAACTGCCCAAATGCCAATAAAAATCAGCCTGTATTCCAGAGGTGGCAGACCACTGCCACATGCCATGTGTATCCTAACCCATATATTTAGGTAGTGTGCCAATTTTTAAAGAATTTAGAACACAATAAAATATACTCGTTCTTCACTAGATGAACAAAATTGGTTCCAAAATTTTTGCTCACAGGCAAAACTTTGTATAAGTGCCCATTAACTCCCATTATAAATAATCAAAAACTGCTGTGTTACTATCAATGATAAAATAAACTCAAAAATCAAGTTAGTAATATTGATAACAGTGCTTGAAATTACTATAGATAACTGTAAACTCTTATTACATAAGTAAAATGTAAAGATTCCTGAAGCAATGATGATTTTTAAGGTTTTATGCTTTTTTTTTTTAAAGATTTTATTTACTTATTTGACAGACAGAGATCACAAGTAGGCAGGAAGGCAGTCAGAGAGCGAGGGGGAAGCAGGCCTTCCGCTGAGCAGAAAGGCCGATGTGGGGCTCGATCCCAGGACCCTGAGATCATGACCTGAGCCGAAGGCAGAGGCTCAACCCACTGAGCCACCCAGGCGCCCCCAAGGTTTTATGCTTTTTAAAACATACCTCTCGCGAGAAATTGATACATTCTGAATGGATGGTAGTAGTGGTTAAAAGTAGTTTTCCATTGTTTGTTAAAGATTTGCCTTTATCCTCAGATTAAAAAAAAAAAAAAGATAATTTCCCACAGATGATGACTTTTATGGTGTCGTTGGTTGACTCCTGGAAACCGCCACCCAAGCTTTCTTGTTCAGGTACCAAATCCTGAGGGACTGCTGCCATCTTAAAAATTTGTAATGCTCTTGACTTCTGAGAGTGCTTGTGAGTCACAAGCCTCAATTTAACATCAGCTTCCTCCAAGAGGAAGCACGAGACTATGTGTCAATACTTTGAAGTCTAGAGCAAAATTTCTTCCTATCCTTGGACATGTATGCTCGAGAAGGCATGCTCTTTGAAAAAGACCCGTTGAATCAATACAGAAAATTTGCTTCAGTAAACAATCTATTTTCCAATAACTATCATGATTGCAACCACAGTCCGAGCACTCACCACTTTGCCAGCACTTGGTGGCTGTTGCTGATGTCACATGCCTTTAAGCAGTAACCAGGTCCCAACCTCATCTAAGCAAAACTGGGGTATCTAAGAGCATCGCTTGCATAAGTGAAAACTCACCTAGAAGCAGAGGCTTGTGATTTCAGCCATCATTAATGACTTCAGATCTAGGACAGGATCAGATGGTGCCTGAGGGTCAGTATTATGACTCTCAGCTCCTCTCATGCCCCAATACTGGTTACAGAGCTTTGACTGATGAAATGTCAGATTAAATCAATTCCTGCCGCATATTGATACTCAAAAGGCATCTGCCTGGAATTTAGCCTTCATAAAATAGATAGGATTAGAAATAGTGTACAGTGACCTCTGTGCAAGATATTAGCAAGAAATTAGGTTTACTGGAACCTCAGAAACACTTGCCTCCAGACCACTCTGGAGTTCTGAGGTGAGCGCATCCTCTTCTTAAAACTACCAGCAGTAAAAAATACTTTGTTTTGCATGGAAGTCACTTCATTGTTCTCCTAACATTTTCACACCTGTTCTGATAAATTTTTTAAAAAACCCTTTATGATTTGGACTTTCAGAATGAATGGTTAGGCTTTGATTTCAAAAGCAAATTTCATTTGACATCCAACAAAACACATTTGTTATTCAATTAGTTTACAGAATCCTCAAAGAAAGAATTATTTATTCCACGCCTCTTGTTTTCTGAATGAAGAAATTGCCTCAGAGACTCTGAGTCAATGCTAATGTCCAAATTAGATGAGATCATCTACATTAAAGATCCAATTCTGAAGTCCTGTTGGTACATTAGAATGGGGCCAAGCAGGCTTCTGCTCAGAAGACATCTAAAACTGAAGGGAGAAGGGCTTTTTATTGGCCTGACAGAGAGAGGGCATTTAGCTTTTAAGTTGGAGAGGCTCAAGTTGTATATCATTGCTACTTTGTTAATGAGTCCACAGTGTGTCAGGCTCCATATGGAACAATCTAGTGACATGGTCCTCACTTTAAAATGCATATATTCAGCAGTAAGGCAAGAGTATAGAACATTTGACACCTCCATAGAACAGGCATTGTATTGTCACCTAATCTGCTCATAGATGCCGAAGTGTCCTGGGGCGAGAAGGAAAGAGATCCCTAGAGTCCCAACCCCCAGAGAGCCTCTATTCCCTATTCCCAGTGTGGCAGCAATGAGAAAAGGGATTTAAAGCGCTAGGATCAAGCTGCTGCTCCTTGTCAGGTCAAGGATTTTGTTTTCTAGTTAGAAAACAGTGTCCAGGGGCGCCTGGATGGCTCAGGGGGTTAACGCCTCTGCCTTCGGCTCAGGTCATGATCCCGGGGTCCTGGGATCGAGCCCCGCGTCGGGCTCTCTGCTCCGCAGGGAACCTGCTTCCTCCCCTCTCTCTCTCTGCCTGCCTCTCTGCCTACTTGTGATCTCTCTCTCTCTGTCAAATAAATAAAATCTTAAAAAAAGAAAAGAAAACAGTGTCCATACACCATTTTTTAAAGCTATTCTACACACATTCTCTTAAGAGAGTCCCTGGTAAATTGTAGTAATGGTAATTACATGCTTGGGGCAGTTGACATCCACTGTTATTTTTCTGAAAGTGAGGAACAAGGGACGGGAGCAAGAGAGGAAGAGAGAGAGTTTTGAGATAATGAAATCCTTTTAATGACAGAGCCATGCCGTTAACCTAATTAAACTGTAAAGTGGTAAAAAAAAAAAAAAAAATCCAGGTACTAAATGGAAATGAAGAAATAAATCAGCTGAGACAGCGGCACTTCTGGGAAACCTTCTGAATTCCGAATACTCTGACATTGTGGTGTCCGATTCTCGTGGTTATCCTCTGGCCCCCTCGGCCTTGTGCAGAGGTCTCTTAAACTGACCTGTCCAGTAAGGCTTGATTTACGATGTCCATATCAGGTCTCCAGCTCCCCTGGGAATGAGAGTTATGTAGCTCGTATATTTCAGAAGCCAAAGCAATCAGTGGGATATGGTGGCAGATCATTGGCTATAGGGTCAGAAGAGCAGAACTCTCCTCATTCTGCTGCTAACCAGCTAGGGGACCTTGGGCACTGTCGTTTGGATCACTTTACCATTTCTGTGCACCCATGGCTTCTGTGTACTTTTGCACCTGAAACTCCCTTAGAAGAATTGCCTTTGGGCTAGTGGGGTCACTTTCCTCATAAGAGCAGAGAGCTGGGAATCCTTGGGAGCTTACATCCCACGAGGCAGCCCTTAGCCACTGACTGACTGATGATGAGTCTGATAGCCCAGCTCTTGCAACTAATCAAGACAAACTCTGAGGTGTAACTTTCACCCCAGAATTCCCTCTGGGATCAGGCTGAAGCTACGGTCTGCAGGACTTTGTCTGAAATCATGCCCTTCACTGCTTTCTCCCTCTTTCCTGTCCTGCTTTCCTCCACTTCCTTGTTGATTTCTCTTGGGAGTGTTTCTTTAATAGATGCCAGGAATCTTCACCAAAGAGCCTGCTTTGGCTAATCTAATACAAGGCAAGCATCTACCATAAAAGCAGCTGCCTCAGCTCCAGCATCTAAAACTCAGAGGTGGTAGGACCTGCCCTCTTGAGTGTCATGAAGCGTCTGCACAGTGATAGGACTAAAGCACTGGACAGGTTCACAAAGGGCTTCTTCATAATTTCTTTTCATACCGTTAGCACCCAGAACACTGGGAGTGGAAGGTGGCATCCTTCTGTGATGGGGAATCCACTTTCTTACCACAGCTCACCCAAATTGCTGTGCGCCACACACTCTATTTTGATCTTGATCATTAATTTCCATTCTGACCTACCTGTAATAGCTAATCTTTTCACTTGTAATCAAAGGCAAATTATCTTATGCAATCAGTGATTTTGCTTGTATTTTCCTTCGTGTACATCTCCACAGAAAAGCAAGCACTAGGTTTACAGGGAAGGGAGGTCTTTTGGTTTAGTGGGTAAGAAGAGAAAGTTAAGACACTTAAGAATCGACATCAACTCCATCACTGATTCACTATAGTCCTGACAAGTTCATTTGACATCTCACTATGTTCATTTCATCGGTGGCAGAGCCATTAATATTTATAGACAGTCTGCTAGGTGCCTGGAATTATTCTAGGCACTGACTTCCTCTTGAAAAACAGGGGAAGTGTCTGTGATGTCCCCACAGCAGTGGGTGAAGATTAATTAATGTAAATAAGTAATTGTCTGAATAATGCAGAACGCTCAGACACCTCGCAAATGGATACTGTGTAAATGTTATACTGGGTGAGTAATAACAGCTAAGAGTTGACGGACAAATTTCCAGCAAATTTAAATTCTCTGTCAACCAGTTAAGTGAACGAAAGTAAGCATTTTCTTGATAGTTTATAATTGATGCTTTTGTTTTTCTGACTGCCCAGGCTGGGGAGAGAGACAGAGAAGTGAGCAGCCTGAACAACAAGCTCTTGAGCCTGCAAGTTGACATCAAAAATCTGCATGATGTTTGCAAGAGACAGGGGAAGACCTTGCAGGAGAATCAGCTCTGCGTGGAGGAGGCGATGATGAGCGGCAACCACGTAAGGGATTCAGCAGCTGCTACTCACTTCTGCTCCCTCAACTTTCACCTCTGTTCCCTTAGGCAGGAACAATAATAGAAAATTCTTCCACTAGTCATTCAAGAGCATTGACTGACCAAGCAATGAGAGAGAATTAAACACACTTACACTACAACACACACACACATACACACACAAAAACCCCATTCCTGCCCTCAAGATTTTTCCATTTAGCTATCTCTAAGGTCATCTACATCTGAGGCCCTGTCTTTTCGTTATCTGGCCTTTCACACCTGGATTTGCAGCTCCTGAGGCCCATGGCCCTGAAAATACCAAATCATAGTTATGTAAGGAGAATAGTTCTCCTAATGGATTTTAGACAAACTTCTAAGTCAACCATGAAAATCACAACTGTCCCACTTGCTCAGAGGTGTCACTGCTCATCAGTTGACATGATGGTTGCCCCGTCGGCAGCTCTCAGCCTACAAGCTTTCCTTTTGGATGCAGGAACCCTGTCACAAGTCAAGCTCAAATGCAGAATGACTAACGCCCGCAAAAGCAGTCCTCTACCAATGACTGATGGGGAGGTGGTTAAAGAACCTATCACTCTTGCCCCTCAGTCATGGAACACCCCAGACATGCTCTTTCCTGGTGTTCCTCAACAGGATCCTACGTCAGCTGCCCACCGTGGGAACTAGCTTGATAACGTGCCCTTCTGAGGCTCCCTTCCTTTCCTTGTCTCGTTTCTCCATGGGCCTTCCTGAGTTTCCCGAGATCACTTCCCATGCAAACTCCTACTTGACACTCCGTCCCTTGTCACAGGGCTTCCTTCCAGAGGTGTGGGAGCCCAGATACTCAGTAACACTTGCCCTGCGCATGTGTAAACAGTAGCACGATCATCTTTTTTGATTAATACTTAACTGTAGGCTAGGGAGTTCATCAGCTGGGGCAACTTCATGTCAGCCGGAGGTTTTCTCTCTTTGGAAATTCTAGTGCTAGGGTCTTTAAACCAGTCACTAAATGTATCCCCATAAGCTGGGGAGACAACCGGGAAATATTTTCCCGTAGTTCTCTAAATCTTTGAGTTTGAAAGAATGCCTTACTTGCAGCCTTCATTTCCTTTTAGGGACTTGAGTCTTTGGCAAACATGAAGCAGGAACCAGTTGCACAGCTCTGTCACCAGACCCCCAAGTTAGCCTTAGCTGCTGTGTAAGATTCCACCGTCTTCCACATTTGTGGTCAAGGATCTGGTCTCTCTTAATTGTGTCTGTTAGAGTTCTTCCAGGACTTACCACCTCCTTATAGAAACCACAGATTGGTCTTCTGCAATGCCCTGAAAATGCCACCAACAAAGCAATTCCACCTTATCCTACTGAGCTTTTTTGTCCTTTCCCCCAGGAGGTCACAAACATAGAAAAATCCATCTGTTTTCCTAAATGGATCTCAGGAAGAATATTATCATAATTTACTTCTTTCTAAATATTAACATTTTAAGATATTTTCACCATTGCTGTCCAAGTTTATTTATTCCCCCAGTCAGGGAAAGCCATGTGGCTTATAAATGTACCTAGCAACTTGGAAGGAGAAAGGCATTAAATCGCATTTTATTATTCTAATTGCCCAGAAGAAGGTCTAACAGCTTGAAATAAGCTTTAAAACAGGCTCTTTTTTTCCTGGCACTTAGTGCAGAATTTAAATTGCAGACTATGCATACAAATACACAATTAGATGTAGACTTATACTCATCCACTCAGAAAATCCCTGCAAGATCTGCCCTCTACAAGGAAATGTAATGTGGGAACAGAGGGGAAACCCAAGACTTTCTGAAATTTTTGACTAATATCTAACAAGGATCTGGAGAAATGAGGCAGAGGTCATAGTTCAGAACTACAGTTAGGAGAGAAAATTAAAATACTACATCAGATGTTATGTGTAAGTACAGGGATGGCAGGCAGGGGGTGGGTAACCTTGTAAACCAAGAATATGTTATGCTCCAAAACCCAGAAACAGAGATAAGATGAGGGTGAAGCAAATGAAGTACTAGGGTTCAGCTTTTACAGGGCACTCCCCCCTCACGTGCCAGCCCTGAGCTTGCCCCACCTTGAGGCGGAATGTCTCCTTAAAAATTGCATATCACATGTCCCACGGTAGTCCTGGCCCTGCCCAGGAACCAAAGAGTGCCTCAATTAAAGTGAAAGGAGAAAAGAACAACAGAGATATCATAATATAAGAATGAGCAAATTAGAAAAAGAAGGGTCTCTCTGAGCAATTGACCAGACAACTTTGGCCCTGGTGGTGGCCTGGAGAGAATACTCTGATATTTAGTACAGCCCAGATTGTCAAACTCATCTTTGAAGTGGATGAAGGACACTATTCTTAGCATTACACTATGTAAAGAAGTTTGATTTCTGAAGATAAAAGTCACTGGTCAAATATGGGTTAATATATCCTTGATGGAAATTATGACACAGAAATATCACTTTGAGTTATTAGGAATGAAAAAAAAATTTTTAATGGAACTGCTAAATGCAATGTCAGATCCGGGATTGGATCCTAGAACAGAAACAAACAAACAAACATTAGTGGAAAAACTGATAAAATCCAAATGAAGGTGTACTTTAGGTAATAGTAACCTGCCAATGTTAATTTCCTAGTAGGACAAATGTACCATGATTACATAAAATATTAACCTTAGGGAAAGGTAGGTGAAGAGTATATGGAAACTCTATCTACTACTTCGCAATTTTTCTGTAAATCTAAAATTATTCCAAAATGAAGAGCTTTCCCCGCCCCTTAAAGGGACTCTCTGGTAAGCAGAGATCACAAATGAGAAAAATGTCTAAGTGATGAAGATGTATCCAAAAGAAATGCACATCGCTTAAACACCTAGTTCTACACTCTACCAATATAAGAAAGTACTTGGCAGAGAATGTAAAAAGTAACTGATAAACCTATCTAGGGTAAAAGGCTAAACCAGGGTTACAGGGAAAATATCTCACCTAACACCTCAAAGATAGGGAAAAAAGTTCATGACAATGACTGGGGAAAGATGAGACTTTCAGTTCTTAAATGAAGGGGAAAAATCAGCAGGGATCCAGTTACCAGAGCAATGCCAATCTGAGACAGAAGAGAGTTAGCACAAACTAGAATAGGGAATAAAATGGTTAAAAAGTATTTTGAAAAGCCGGGTTTAGGCAAATCAGCAGGACCTGATGACATACTTTGAAGAGTACTTAAGGAATTGGCAGGTGTTATTACATAGCTGCTAGCGATTATTTTTGAGAACTCAAGAGGATAAAGAAAGTCCCTGTGGACTGAAAAAGGGTAAATGAAGTGCTCATCTTTTTAAAAAGGGAAAAAGGACAATCCTGGTAATTATAGACCTGTCAGCTTAACTTCAATATCAGGGAAAATATAGAACTTAACATCAATCAATTAGCGTCAACTTGAAAAGCACAAAGTATTGGGTAGAAACCAAAGTGACTTCTCAAAAGGCAAATCATGCCAGGCCAATTAATTTCCTTCTGTGATCAAGTAGCCACATAGGCAAGGAAAGAGCAATAGCTATAATCTCTTTGACCATAAGTATGGCCAAAAAATTGACTAAATATGAGAACAAGTTCCTACTTGTGGCCAGTGCTCTCCATCCTTTAAGACAGTTCAGGCCTGGATAGAAATTTATCTGAGAAACAAGATGGGCCAGCCTCCAGAATCAAGTCCAACTCTAGATGGTAACTTCAAGAACTAACCTCACTTCTGGAAGATTACTTCCAACTTGCTCATTTTCTCCAAATCTCAGTTTAAAGGTCAAAGTAGAATCTAATAAAATGTCTGTCTTCCCTGGAAAGAAAACTTTTAAAAAAGGGAGACAAAGAAATAATAGGAAATGTACTGATGCCTTTATCACAGTGCTCTCTGGCATATATATATGAGTGAAATGTAGGTTTAATCCATAGCATGTCATTTTCTATTCATTTACAACTAAGAAAAATAATCTTTTGAGTACTTAGCAATAAATAAGTAGAAATTAATAGGTCTCAAATAAGTCTAGGCATTTCTCCAAGACTTTGAAACTTGGTTTCTCTAAACTCACAGGTATCTATAGTGCACAAATGTTTAAAATTCTCATCCAAGGAAACTCTAGATTCTCTGCATATGTGAGCACTTCTTGGATCTTTATAACCAGACAGATTTGGTCAGGTGCTGTGTTTGCCCTGTACTGGAAGATTTGGATGAACTCTCATCATCTGGCTGGTCTATCATGTTTCCTCAAACCAAAATTAAACCCAAAATATTCATCATGACCTCTGGGGAAGAGAAGTTACAAGCAGTTCACCAGTCTCACTGACAGGTCACTAAGCTTTATACACATAGGAAAAGACATGTGCCTTTTAAGCAAAGAACAATTACAAACACACCTAAGAACAGATGATGTACCACATACTAGAAGGGGAAGCCCTAAAGAAGGGGGTTTTCAAAAAAAAAAAAAAGCTCTTCTTTCATCCTTTTGTATATGAAGAGAAAACAGGGATATGAAAATAAGGTGAAGCTAAGAAAGAATGAACAATGAAGAGACCACATTTAGTTTTCAACTGAGCCATCACTATCCATCAGTGGAGAGGCAGGTCCAAATCATCAGTCACACACAAGTCCTTGAGGGACCAAGAATCCAGTTTCTTAATTGTCAGAGATCAAGTCAATTTCCACAAACCCAAGAAAAACAGAATTTAAGCATAATTTGGTAAGGATTTTATTGGGTATCTGTTTTACTAAAATAAGTCCTCTGAATTAGCCCTACCCCATGATGTTCACTCCTTTGCTTTAGTCCGAGCCACATTAGGTATTTATTCTTGACCATGTTTTTTTCCTAATAGTCTTTTCCCACCTCCCAGCTTACCTGTATAGTCAGAAGACTTGAGCTGTTAAGAACATCCCCTATACACAACTGTGTGCATGAACACCCACACAAACGCCACTCCCAAGTCCCTTCACGGATGAGTTGTGAGAATAACAACACTCTTATCTTGAAAAGAACGAGAACATTTAACTAAAAACATGTAATATAAATGTTGGCAATTACAGCTACACAGAGTAAATACAAAAATAAGCATTGTTTAAGAAAGAAATATCATTAGCTTCCATCAATCAGAGAAAGACAATTATTGTATGATCTTACTGATATGAGGAATTTGAGAAACAAGACAGAGGACCACAGGGGAAGGGAGGGAAAAATGAAACAAGATGAAACCAGAGAGGGAGACAAACTGTAAGAGATTCTTAATCTCAGGAAACAAACTGAGGGTTGCTGGAGTGGAGCGGGGGGCGGGGGTTGGGGGGGTGATGGATATTGGGGAGGGTGTGTGCTATGGTGAGTGCCGTGAATTGTGTAAGACTGATGAATCACAGACCTCTACTCCTGAAACAAATAATATATTATATGTTTAAAAAAAAAAAAAAACTTCCCTCCAGCCACATACACCAGATATTCAGGCCAAGAGTTCAGCTTCTCTTTGCCTAGGATTTCTTGTTGGTGACCATAGTGGTCCATTTTTAGTCTTCTCATTCAGAATGAACTGACACAATCAGCTGTTGTCTTTCTTGTTCTGAGCTCGGCTGAGCCTCCCTTATCTTAAGTGAGCCACTCCCACTCTATCTCACCAGAGATTTTCCCTCTTTTCAGTCCAAGCCCTGACAGAATTACTCTCATTAAGACTGTATCTTCAGGGGCGCCTGGGTGGCTCAGTGGGTTAAAGCCTCTGCCTTCAGCTCAGGTCATGATCCCAGAGTCCTGGGATCGAGCCCCGCATCAGGCTCTCTGCTCTGCAGGGAGCCTGCTTCCTCCTTTCTCTCTCTCTGCCTACTTGTGATCTCTGTCTGTCAAATTAAAAAAAAAAAAAAAAGACTGTATCTTCATTTACTCAGACCAAAATTTTGGAGTCATCCTGCCTTGGATGACCATCATTCCCTACCATCCCACATCTAACAGCAGCCAATCCCATGAGATCTGCTTTCAAAATATATCCATGATCCAACCATTTCTCCCAACTTCCAACTTGGTCCATGCCACCATCACTTCATGCCTGGATTCTTGCAGCAGCCTCCTTGCTGGTCTTTCTGCTTTCATCTTTGCCCCCTACAGCTGACTTTCAGTAGAATAGCCAGTGTGTACTTTGTAACACCTAAAGGACATCATTTCACTTGTCCGTTCACTACCCTCCAATGTCCTTTTACCTCACTGAAAGGAAAAGTTAAATTCTTTAGAATGGCCTACATGGCCCTAAAGGAGTTTACCTCCCTTTCTGTTCTCACCTCATCTGGTACCACTCTCTCCTTTACTCTCTCCGCTCCAGCCAGAATAAAGTGGTTCCTCAGACAAGACCAGGCACCTCCCACCCCCCAAGTCCTAGCACTTGCTGTTATTTCTCCCGGGAATGTTCCTGCTATGGATCCCCACCAGGCTCCTTCCCTGCCTCCTTCAAGTCTTTGCTCGAATCTTCTCAATGTGGTCTCATGAAAATACTTAATTCAGTATTACAGCTGCCTCCATGCAAGCATTCTTCATCTCTTTCCCCTGCTTTACTCTCCTCCATAGCACTTTTTCCTTTTAATATACTACATAATTCACTTATTTAACTTGCTGCCTCCCCCCTCTCCATAGATACAAACTCATGAAGGCAGGGATTCTGTCTGTTTTATATACTTCTATATCCCCATTACCTACTACAGTGCTTGACACATACTAGGAGCAATATAGTATTTGCTAAACAAATTAATTAAAGGAAAATATCCCAGGGGCCCCTGGGTGGCTCAGTGGGTTAAAGCCTCTGCCTTCGGCTGAGGTCATGATTCCAGGGTCTTGGGATCGAGCCCCCCATTGGGCTCTCTGCTCCGCAGGGAGCCTGCTTCCTCCTCTCTCTCTCTGCCTGCCTCTCTGCCTACTTGTGATCTCTCTCTGTCAAATAAACTAATTAAAAAAAAATAAAGGAAAATATCCCATCCATACTTGGCTACTATGTTAATGCTCATAGCAGCAATATTCATGATAGCCAAAAACTGAAACAATCCAAGTGTTCATCAGCTGGTGAACAGATAAACAAAATATGGTATATTCATACTATTCAACAATAAAAAAGAAGAAAATACTGATTCTTGCTATAGCTTGGATGAACCTTAAAACATTATGCTAAGTGAAAGAAGCCAGACGCAAAAGATGACATATTATACAACTCCATTTATATGATGTGTCTGGAAAGGGCAAATCCATAGAGGCAGAAAGGCTCTGAGAGATTAGTGGTTGCCTGGAGCTGGGGTAGGAACAAGAGTGACAAATGGGCAAGATGGAATTTTTTGAGGTTATGGAAAAGTTCTAAAACCAGATTCTAACAATGGTTGCACAACTCCATAAATTTTCTAGAAATCGTTGAACTATATACTTAGAGTGGTTAAATTTTGTGATATACAAATTTACTTCACTAAAACTGTAAAAAAAAAGTTAATTTTTAGAAAGTTTGAAAGTACTCTGTTAATGAGGCCAAGGCCACAAGTTCAAATTTTGGGGAACCAGTGAGATTGCCTAGTCTCTATTTAATTTCCTATTTTCCTTCAATACCTAACTGTGTATAAACCTTTAGTCTAGGTCCTATAGAAGCAGACATGGCCCCTGCCCTCCAGGGGCTTATAATCTAATAGAAGATAAGATATACAGAGGTCATTGCAATGCAAAGCAGAATGTGAAATGCTGTAGTAAAGACATGCCAATAAAGTCTATGGTATTGGTGCAAAGATGGCTTTGCAGGGAAAAGAGGAAGGAGAGCAAAAATTGGACAGGATTTTACATAATAAGTAGGAGGATAATAAACAGAGAAGGGAGTTAAGGAATGCCCGTGGGCCACCCTCTTCATCCACCTCTCTTTCACATGTCATCAGAGATTATTGGGCAAGAAAATATAGGAACTTCAGTGCAAAGACCTCACCTGTACTGAAATAAACAACTCAGGGATGTATCCTACCAGCAGCGTACCTGATACAAAGTACGTGCTCAACATATGTTTATTGAGTGAATGAATGAAAATATAGGATGGGTCTAGCAGCATTTCAACTTGATTGTGGATTGGCAGGAAGAGATCTCCCTGTTTCTCTCTCTCTCTCTCTCTCTCTCTCTCTCTCTCTCTCTCTCACACACACACACACACACACACACACACACACACACACTCAGCATCTACAAGGTCACATCTTCCTTCAGGAGGAGACAACAGAGTCAATGTGCCTGAATAATCTCTGCCTCCCATTGGCCAGCACTCCAGAAAGCTGTTTCCCCAAGAGCCCACCCAAGAGTTTGCCCTTTTACCTAAGTGTAAATCAATTTTAGCCAAAAACTGACCAGAATTCCATTGTGTTCTAGATCAATTGGGTTATCTTTAAATGTGAAGACAAAAAAAAAAAAAAATCACATTATTGTGTGTATCTTTATGTTACTTTCTAGGTCCTTTAGGTGTATGTTTTTTCTTCTGGCCTGAGTAATATGAGTGGTAGATCTAACTAGTAGGAAAGAAGTAGGATTTTTTCCTTCTTTCAAATCCTCCTTACAGGATGGAAATACAAAATGATGTTTCAACGTAGATAGAGTGAAAGGTTTACTAAATGCCTGTGGATGAAAGGATGGAGAGATGGATGTCAATGGTTGAACAAATGGAAAAAAATCAAAGAATGAATGCATTCTTAATGACAACCTAAAGGTATTTTTCCCCATATATTCTATCTCAATTGCAGAATAAGAAACAAGCATTAGCATTCCAGGAGTCACGGATGGAGTTTGAGCCCAGTAAACAGTGCCATCTGAGACAACTCCAACAACTCAAGAAAAAATTGCTAGCCCTTCAGCAAGAACTGGAGTTTCGCACAGAGGAGTTGCAGACTTCTTACTGTTCCCTCCTGCAGTATCAGTCTGTCCTAGAGAAGCAGACTTCTGACCTGGTTCTTCTCCACCATCACTGCAAACTGAAAGAAGATGAGGTATAGATAGAATAACTATGGAAATGTCTCCTAAGCCCAGGTACCCCCTGAAATCAGGCCACACCTACTAGAAAGCAGACACTGGCCTTACAAAAGAGAGCTTCTCAACATCTTGAGCAGGTTTTATCAACTTCCCCTCTTTAACTCTTAATCTTTTTGAAGCTGAACAGAGAAAACTAAAGAGAATGGCATAATTGGGTGAGAGCTCCAGTATCAGTGTACATGGGACATGTGATGTGATGTGTGTGTGTGTGTGTTGGGGGGGTAATGCTTATAGGTCCATCATTTCCATCCTGTTATCATTGCAATTTAAATGCAAAAGAGTCTAGGTCTCTGAGGGTTATAAAAAAGGTATAAAATCTATTAAATGAACCATTTTTAGAAAAACCAGATTTTGATAATATAAAAATTCCTAGCATTTGGATAGCGGATAAGATAACCAGACATTAAGTCTGAGTCAATCACTGAGAGTACCAGATCGGTCATTTTTTTCAGGCTGGAGTTTTAGATCATATAGACTCAAGTATATTCTGAACATTCATTTTCATTCATGTCCCAAGATAGTGTTTTTTTTAAACCAGAAAGAGCATCCTTGTGGATTCCTGAGTAAATTCCAAAGACCAAAACTATAGAATTTAAACCAGTTGAGCAATGGTAGCACTAGCAGCAGTAGAACTATGGGTTCTAAGTAGTGAGACAGACAGCCTCCCCGAGCATTTTCTTCTTTGCCTTCAGAGATAAAATTCCAAGGACTGTCTAAGATGGTGCTGTTGCTTAACGAGTAATTCCAGAGGCTTTATGAGGACCTACAGAATGTAGAATTTTTTAAAAGGGAATGTTATGAGAATTTGCTAAAAAGGATTGGAAGGGAAAGAAACAGAGAAAAGAAGCTATCCTATGAAGTATAATTGAGGGCAAAGCCTATGAACATAAACCATAGTTTAATAAAACTAAAGCAGGGTTGGGCTAAAACTGACCAGTTCTTAAACAAGAGTCCAGCTTGGATAGAGCAACCCTGAATTAGCTGGGATTCTATTTGGTTGCATGTAACAGAAAACCCCAAGGTAATAGTGACTTTAGATAGTTTATTTCTCTGACATATAGAAGAAGGCTGGAGATAGATGGTCTAGAAATGTTACAGGAATTGCATGTGTCATCAAGTACCTAGGGTCCTCCCTTTTGGGTCTACCATCATCAGCTCAAAACTTCCATTTTCTAGATCTCCTAAGGTGGCTGCTAGAGCTCCAGCCATCACTTCCTTGTTCCAAGCAGGATAGGGCAGGGAAGGAGATGCGGGGGTGGGGGTGGGGGGGAAGACACGCTCTTCTCTTTTAAGGACACTTTTCAGAAGTCCCACACAACACTTTCATTTATGTATCGTTGGCCAGAGTTAGTCACGTGGCTTACAGCTAGTTCTTAGGAAGCCAAGGAAATGTATTTCAGTGACATGTACTGCTGTCCCAAATGAAGTAAAGTCTCAACTACTAAGGAGGAGGGGGATAATTGATGTGGGATCTGGTAAATAGCAGTCACTGAAAATGATCTCAAGCTGGGAAAACATTGGAAAAATTACTCTAGGCATTCTGCCAATTTTCCCCAATACTTTGTTGCACAGTAGCATCAGGCTTCTGTGTAAGGCTGGATTTCCCAACAGCAGAGCCTAAGACAAGGAGATGAATGTAAAGTAGTCAATTCAAGAGGTGATCCCAGAGGGAGAGTGGAGAAGTGAGTCAAAGAAAGACAGGAACCCTATAAGGAAAATCAGTATTAAGAGCACTACCATGGGCACCTCGGATTCAGCCCCTCTGGAGAACTGGAGGAGGTACTGTACAGCATGCCTCACAGTGATCCCAACTCACCACCCAGTCATTGCTTGAAGGCTGCTCCTGGGTATATTAACTCCCCCATACTTGTAACCTGCCTTGTCTTGCTCCTCTGCGGGAGTGGGCTCCTGAGGCCAGAGCATCCCTCAGGAAAGAGTTGAAGATGCTTGTGGTTGGAATGGGTTTAGCATTCAAAGGAACGGTGAATGCCTCCGGAATGTGAGAGAGTCACTGATAGCTTCTGTTATAAACATTTGAATATAAAATATTCTTTCTGGGGCGCCTGGGTGGCTCAGTGGGTTAAGCCGCTGCCTTTGGCTCAGGTCATGATCTCAGGGTCCTGGGATCGAGTCCCGCATCGGGCTCTCTGCTCTGCAGGGAGCCTGCTTCCTCCTCTCTCTCTCTCTCCGCCTGCCTCTCTGTCTACTTGTGATCTCTGTCTGTCAAATAAATAAATAAAATCTTTAAAAAAAAATATTCTTTCTGTCTTCCCCTTTTCTGATCAGCACCTCAAACTAAGTGACCTCTTCCTACGAGGAACTTCAAATGGCAGGCAGCAGGCATAATTAGCTTAGACCGACAGAATGAGTTCTATCCAAATTCTACGCTGAATTATTTGAACCAAAATGAAACCTTCCCTGATGACCCTCCTGCTCTTAACTCCTTCAGTACATGTAAATCTGGCCATTCGGTTGACCATAGTCAGCTATATATAGTTATTTGCCAGTTATAAATCATACCTTCCCCAAATTAAAGAGTTTATAAACTCTTTGAGGGAGGAGCCTACGTCTAATAGGTATATATCCCCCAGCACCCAAGACATTGTTTAAGAGCACTCAATAAATATCTGTCTGTTGGTCAACTAATCAATCGATTAGCTGAAGATTAGGAAGAGAATGCAAGCTAAATAAGAACTGTCCAAGTCCCAGAGGAACTTGGGGTTGTTCCCCCTCAATCTCTTAGGAACTTTGCTGTGTGCATGAGGGGCTCCACATTTTCTAAATTAGATGGTCCCCGCCTTCGAGAAGCTTACCATCCAAATAGGACAGTCTTTTTGTTTTAATCTCTAATCATTAACATTCTGATATTATATATTGTAGCTTTTAAATCTGTGCTGGGCCTATTCTGTACTTCTAAGTTTCTAGTGAAGACATAAGACTCCTCTGCGTGGGGTCCTTATAGCCATACCCTTTCCTCATTAGATGTTTCCATGAGTTCAATGCGGTTTCATTCCTTTGCCAACAGGTGATTCTCTATGAGGAGGAAATGGGAAATCATAATGAGAACACAGGCGAGAAGCTCCATTTGGCCCAGGAGCAACTTGCTTTGGCCGGGGACAAGATCGTCTCCCTAGAAAGGAGTTTAAGCCTCTACAGGGATAAATACCAGACTTCCCTGAGCAACATCGAGTTACTGGAGTGCCAAGTGAAGATGTTGGAGGGGGAGCTCAGCGGGATCGTCAGTCAGGTAGGTCTCACACCAGGCCACTCTGCCTAGGAGCTCCAGCAAGTGGACATGCTCCCAGGTGATCACCGGGTAACAGTCCCTGCTTTCTCTGAGGGAAACCCAAACCTCCAACCAGATGTCATTCCTTCCCTTGAACTTTGTAGCCCCCAGCTTTCAACTACCAGCCTTCACATCTCCTTTAAGATTCCTCCCTAAGAATTTTGAGGCTCCTTAATTAATATAAAGTGCTACCACTTCAAATAAGGCAAAAATCAAAATACCAAATGGGCTCCCAAATCTTCCATGTTCTCATGAGGTTCTGGCTGGGGGGGCTCTTCTCGGTCACAGGACTCATGCAAACCGTGACTTCAGGATCAAACAGGAGGTAAAGTCCATGAAAGATAACAAAGAAGAGCAAAAATGCCTGAATCTTTCTTTTTCTTTTAATTGCTTTTTTTAATTACAGAAGTAATATAACAATGTAGGTTCCCTAGACAGAATCACAGAAATTAAATGTAAAAGTCTGCTTTCAGCCTCCTCTACCCTACTCTCTTCCCTTTAGATAATCATTTGAATAATCTGTTGGGAATCTTCCTCAGTTTTTTGTTATACAGTTACATATATAAATAGTTAGGGTTTTCTTATTACATAAATGGGTCATTTTATAAATGTGGTTCTATACTTTGCTTTTTTAAATGTATATCTTGACAATTTTAGTAACTACCTTGTATTCTATGGTATGACTATACCATCTACTGACCTATTTTGTCTATTACAAACAAGATGTAATGGACATCCTTATTCCTACGGGATAATTTCCTGAAGTGGGATTGCTGGGTCAAGGAATACGCTTATTTTTAATGTCAAAAGATACTTCTAAATTGAATGCCAGAAAAATTCTACCAGTTTACACTTTTACCAGTAATAATTAAGGGAACTTGCTTCCCCACACTCACATGATATGTTTTTAGTCATTTTAAGTTGTGCTAAACTGATGCATGGGGAAAAAAACAAAAAACACACAAAAAAAACAAGTTTCCTCGTTACAGTTTTCATTTCCTTTCATTCTAACAGTTGTGGGTTGGGTTCCCCCAGGAAGCAGACTCTGACACAGATTGACATGCAGTACATTTTTTTAGAGAGAGCCCTTGGTATCAACACCTGTGAAAAGAAGGAGAAGGAAGCAGGGAGCAGAGGGAGAAATTCAGCTGTAATGCAGTCCCAACAAAGGCCTCAGCCAATCTTGTGGAAGCTCTGGGGCTGGATGAACATACAAAGGGGTCCCAAATTAGGGAGAAGGGAGCTGGCCTTCTTCCTCCATGTTGATCAGTTATGGATGTGATCTGCCCCTAGGGAGAGGCATGACTTGGAGCAGAGCAGTTTTCTTCAGCCCAGGCAATACCCAGAAAGGGCTGAGAGCTAAGGGTTGTCTTGGGAAGCACTCCCAGCAGCTGGGGGAGTAAGTCTTTCATTGCTGAAGGGGACACATCACAGTGCCCACCACACTAACAAAGTATTGAGCACTGTTCATGAGTGTATCAGTCAGGTGGATTTCTGCTTGATGAATTACTTGTTTAAATCCTTAACCAGTTTTATATTGGGTATCTAGTGTTTTTTTGTATTGACTTATAGGAGCGTCTTAATATATTATAGGTAATAATGCTTTACTACATATGTTATAGATATCTTCTCCCAGTTTGTAACTTTTCATTTTACTTTATTAATGGTATTTGTCACCATACAGAAGTTTTTTAATTTTTATGGAGTTGAGTCTTTCAGTCCTCCTTTATAGATTCTGGGGGTTTTTTCCTTTTTTTTTTTTTTAAGATTGATTTATGTATTTGAGAGAGAAAGAGAGCAGGAGAGGGGCAAAGGGAGAGGGAGAGAATTCCAATCAGACTCCGCACCAAGCACGGAGCCTGACAGCTGGATCTCATGACCCCAAGATCATGACCCAAGCCAATATCAAGAGTCAGACAGCCAACCGACTGAACCACCCAGGTGCCCTTAGGTTTTATTTCTTGCTTAGGAAGGCCGCCTCTACCCCTCAAGATTACAAAAGTTTACCTCATTTTTTTAGCATTTTATATTTTTGCATTTCTACATTTTTATCTTTAGTCCATTTGGAATTGATATGGATGAATAGATCAATTAGATAGTCAGATGATAGATGATAGATAACCTATATATATACGTAGATATATAGCTATAGATACACATAATTTTATGTTTACCAAAAGGTGTCTCCAGCTGTCCCACTTCTATTTGTTGAACACTTTCCCCACTGATTTGAATTGCCAACTCAGTATATATGCTGATCCCCATGTACATGTGGTTCTTTCTGAACTCTCTTCTTTTGATCTATTTGCCAGTTTTTGCACCAAGATCACAGTTTTTAGTGACTTTAACTGATATGTTTTGATAGCTCCTTCAAACTAGGTCCTCCTTCCCTGTTCTTGACTTCCAAATATTTCTTGGCCACTTTTGTACATCTTTTCTTGGTGAAATTTAGATTTATGTTCATTTACTTTCAAGTTATATATTAATTTGGGGGAATTAGCATATTCTATGGGACATGACATGCTTCTACTTTTATTTCAGTTTTCTTAGGCACTCTTCAATAGGATTTTACACCTTCCTTTATAGATTTCACATATTTCTTGCTAAGTTTACTCCTAGATATGTTATAGTTGTTACTGATTTTGTGAATGAGATTGTATACATTTAATTTTATTAACTACTTCTGATGTATAGGAAAACTCTTGTTCTATCACCTTATTAAACTCTCTGAGCAGATTTTCAGTGGACTGCTTGGTATTTCTAAATTGCTTTCCTTCTCAATATTCATACAACTTATTTTGCATCTTACTGCATTGACCAGGACACCCCAGAACAATGCTGAATTATAACATCCTTGCCTTGTTTCTCATTTTAAAGGAAATGGTTCTATTATTTCACTAATAAATACGTTTGTTCTTGGCTGCTTGTTAATATTCTCTTTCAAGTGGAAGCGTGACTGTCTATATGTAGTTTATTGAGAATTTTTGTCAGGAATGAATGTCCAAATTCATCAGATGTTTTTGTTAGCAGCTATCAAGGTTATCATAGAGGTTTTTCGCTTTAATGAAGTGAATTATATTAATAGATTTTCATTTATAGGACAATCTCTATGTTCCTGAAATTAACTTTACTTGATTGTGATATATTATTTTATATTATTTATTATTTTGCTTTGTTTTAATAATAACAATATATCATTATATTACAATAAACTGTAATACTAAATTGCTTAAAGTTTTATTTTTTGTATCTATTTTCAGAAATGAGATTAGTTTGCTTACTCAAATCTTTGTGCTCTCATCTCATATTGGTTTCTGGATTATGCTACCCTAAGATAAATGAGTTAGAAGGTTTTTATTTCTCTTTTAATCTCTGAATCTGTTTATATAACATATCAAGTATGCATTTCTTTAAGATTACAAATAAAACCAATTTTTAATCATTACTTAAGCAATATACTCCAACTCTTCTAAATTCTTGGACTTTTGCTTGTTAATTCTTCCAGGAACAATTGTGAGTGGCTAGGTTTCTCAGTATTTACATGTCTGAAAAAGATCACTTCGTCTTCATTCCTAATTGCTAGTTTGGCTGGGTATATAAACTTTCAGGAACACCTTCCTTTATCTCTTTGAAGTTATTGCTACATTGTCTTGTACCATCCAGTATTAAAGAGGAATTGTTAGATTTTGATGTTTCTCATTTTTGTAAGTTGCCAGTTTTATTTCTTGGAATTCTGAAGGGTTTTAGACTCAAGGTTTCTTAGTTTATTTTTCATTAAGCCTCTCAACATTTAACTGACCCTTTTAATCTGAAGATCGATAATTTCTTCAACCCAGGGAATTTTTCTTCTATTACTTTAAAATTAATTTCTATTTTTCATCCTGTGGTATTAAAACATTGGACCTGTAAGGGCACCTGGGTGGCTCAGTTGGTTAAGCATCTGCCTTCAGCTCAGGTCATGATCCCTGGGGTCGTGGGATTGAGCCCAGCATTGGGCTCTCTGCTCAGCAGGGAGCCCTCTTCTCCCTCTTCCTCTGCTTACTTGTGCTCTCTCTTCCAATCTCTATATCAAATAAATAAATAAAATCTTTTTAAAAAAGACATTGGACCGCTAGATATCATCTTCTTGTTCCTTAACTTTTCTGTCGTTTTCCATTCTTTTGCCCATTAACACACTAACTTACTTATAAGAATATTATTTATGGTCAGTTTTAGATTTCTCTCTGACCCTTCTACAGCTTGCTCATGGGTAGCTTTCATGCTTAGTGAACATAAACTATTTCTAACTTTGCCTGGAAAAGCCCAATTAAGGAAACAAGTTTAATGGGAAAGATCTACTCTCCAAACTGTAACTCTTTCCTCTTTTCTGGCTATCTAAATCAGTTCACTCCATTGTTGGTGCAGACCCATGTGCATGTAGTAACCCTCATACATGATTTCAGATGACCTAGAGAAAGACATTTTTTAAATTTTTTTATTAACATATAATGTGTTGGGCGCCTGGGTGGCTCAGTGGGTTAAGCCGCTGCCTTCAGCTCAGGTCGTGATCTCAGGGTCCTGGGATCGAGTCCCACATCGGGCTCTCTGCTCAGCAGGCAGCCTGCTTCCTCCTCTCTCTCTCTCTCTGCCTGCCTCTCCGTCTACTTGTGATTTCTCTCTGTCAAATAAATAAATAAAATCTTAAAAAAAAAAAAAACATATAATGTGTTATTAGCCCCAGGGATACAGGTCTGTGAATCGCCAGGTTTACACACTTGACAGCACTCACCATAGCACATACCTTCCCCAATGTCCATAACCCAACTACCCTCTCCCTACCCCCCTCCCCCCAGCAACCCTCAGTTTCTTTTGTGAGATTAAGAGTCTCTCATGGTTTTTCTCCTGGGAAAGACATTTTTTTTTTTTTGAGGAAGAAATTTTTTTAAATGGTTCTAGGAAAACGGGCATACTCATGCTAATGGGAGTGTCAATTGGTATAATTTCTTGAAGGATAATGGTGTGATATCTACCAAAATTTTAAATATGTCTTAGCAGTCCTACTTCATGAATTTTTTTAAAGATTTTATTTATTTATTTGATAGAGAGAAATCATAAGTAGGCAGAGAGGCAGACGTGGGGCAGGGGGAAGCAGGCTCCCTGCTGAGCAGAGAGCCCGATGCGGGGCTCAATCCCAGGACCCTGGGACCACAACCTGAGCCGAAGGCAGCAGCTTTAACCCACTGAGCCTCCCAGGCACCCCCCTACTTCAAGAATTTAATCCAAACATATACCAGAATAAGTACTCAAAGACTTATGTGCAAAAATATTCATTTCAACTTCATTTTAGAAAAAAACTTGGAAACAACTGATATTCCCATCAATAGGAAATTAGATAAACCCACTGAAAAGCAATTTAAAATAGCTAGAAGTACATATACTAACCTGGATATATTTCTAAGACATCTTTTTGAGTGAAAAAAATCTATTTTTATATTTTAAAAGGCCAACATAATATCATCTGTATTCTACAGATTCCTTATTATGTATGTAAGTGTATAGATAAAGTTCTAGAAGTATATGCACAAATTGTCATCTCTGGAAAATACAGCAAGTATGGGATTAAAGGTAGTACAGTCAAAGAGAAATTTAGACTTGCCCACAATGTTATACTGTTTTAGATAGATCATATATATATTACTTGTGCAATTTTATATTAATTTTAAAAGAAAAATCAGATAAATATACAAGTAACAATATGGAAAATATCCTAAATAAATTGTCAAGTGCAAACATAATGTTAGAATAGTGTTTTGGAAGAGTTTAATTTGTGTAGGAGAAAAAAATAGAGGGTTATATACATATGCATATATGCGTATACAAAGATGCATAAAATATCTTTGGAAGGATACCCCCCGAAATGGTAACATAGACTGTCATGGAGGAGAGGACTTGAGTCATGCAGGGTCAAGAGGGAGGAAGACTAACTTTACAGTATATTCTCTTGTGAACTGTTTGAACTTTTAACCATGCGTACGCACTTGTTAATTTTTTCTTTTTTTAAGAAAGCTGTGATTCACATATGTGAACATGAACTTTCAGAATGTAGATCTAAGAGATTTTCCATGCATATGGCATTCTGAAGTTCACTCAAATAGTATGAACAAAACCAACTCATTATTTCCAAATATCCCAGGAGACTGAGAATAAGGGTGATCATTCAAAAGTGCGTATATACACGTCTTCCTGCATGATTCAAGAGCATCAGGAGACCCTGAAACGACTGTCTGAAGTCTGGCAAAAGGTCTCTGAACAGGATGATCTAATCCAGGAACTTCGAAATAAATTAGCCTGCAGCAATGCTTTGGTAAGTGACTTCTAGAATATTTTTCTGAGAGACCAAAAATAAACCCATGAAGGAAGAAAGGTGGGAAAAAGAGTCACCTAAAGTTATTTCTGTCAGCAAGATTGCTCAAATGTCTTATAGAGACCTGCCCCTACCTTTTGTTCATCATCTCCATGGTTACATGCCCCCAACCCACACTAAGTTTGAGATTCTAAAGAGACTTAAAATCTATCACAACAACTTAAGTGCTCATCAATAGAGAAATGGTTGAATAGATTTTTTTTAAAAAAATTGTTAAAGAAACAGCCATATTGTAGAATGATATGCAGCCAAGAAAAAGGATTCAGCAGACTGTAAGAATTAAATGGGGTTGTGAGCTATTGTTGAGAAAAGGTTGCAAAATCCTATGTATAGATCAATTCCACTTTCATTTTTTAAAGTCTTTGATTATAATATAGAAGTACATACCATAAATTGCCTATAGTGCTCACCACCCCCTACTAGAAATGAGAGTGGAGAGTAAGTGGAGCGATTTCACTTATTTTTTTGATGCTTGGGTTTTGTTTGAATTATTTTAAACCAAGAACAAAAATTTCATAATTTTTAATTTTTTTAAGTACATACACATCCATGCATTCCATTAAAACTTCCTTCTTTAATACTTGAATTTTGAATCCCATCCTCTGATAGATTAGATGTCTTTCCATCACAGCTTTTAAAGAACGTTCTACCTCATAAGCTGGAACACACAGAGGTTCAGGAAGGAGTCCAAAATGTGGCCACTGGCAGACTCAGACAAACCACTGTCTATGCCTTACTGAGACTTGATGTAAGATTGAGAACCTACTTCTTTCTCTGTTGCAACCCCACAGGAAGTTTGTGATGAATTACTTAATATTATAACAAACTTAGGCTGAAAAAAGGAACACCCTGCCAAAATAGTACTAGTAATAATCACATTACATTGATCATTCAGCATAACTAACCCACACTCATTTGCAGGTTCTAGAGCGTGAAGAGGCTTTGATAAAATTACAAGCAGACTTTGCTTCCTATACAGCCACCCACAGACATCCTCCTAGTTCCTCAGAAGATTGTGAAGACATTAAAAAGGTGAGAGAGCTTTTGCTTATTTGTGCCTGGGGGGTGTCAAGTTGAGTTGGGTTTGATTCTGGGTTTTCTTGCTTATTTTTTATTTTTATATCACATGTTTATATTTGTGTGAACTTGATTGGCCCTGCTACAAGCATCCTGTATGTAATATATGCCAAGTCCCAGTGAATGTGTCTGGCAGTATTCAGTTTTACAGCCCAAGTTTGGAACTGCACCTGCTTCTTAACCCCCTCTCAACAGTATGTCCAAACAAGACACAGGCTCTGATTGGTTTGCTAGGTTCAAAAGGACCATCCAGCTTTCTAGTTTCTAATTGGAATTGAAAAGCACCAAATTTAGGGAAGGCTATTTATTCAAATTCAGTCCTTAGAAAACTCGATATTTTCAAAATTCAAAGCCATCTCAAAAGTTGATTCTAGGGACGCCTGGGTGGCTCAGTTGGTTAAGCAGCTGCCTTCGGCTCAGGTCATGATCCCAGCGTCCTGGGATCGAGTCCCACATCAGGCTCCTTGTTCTGTGGGGAGCCTGCTTCTCCCTCTGCCTCTGCCTGCCACTCTGTCTGCCTGTGCCCACTCGCACTCTCTAAAAAATAAAAAAAAAAAAAAAAAAAAAAGGTAAAAAAAAAAAAGTTGATTCTAATAGTGAATAAGCATCTAAACCATGTAAACAAATAGCAAGATTTGACCAACCAATAGTCAAAACTCGGCTCAGTGCTCTCCTAGGTGAGATCTTTTTTAAAAAATTTTTGTTTTTATTTCAGTTCACATACAGTGTTATATTAGTTTCAAGTGTACAATATAATGATTCAAAATTCCATAAATCACCTAATGCTCATCATGATAAGTGCACTCCTTTATCTCCATCACCTATTTAACCCATCTCTCCACCCACTGCCCCTTTATTTTGTTTTTTTTTTTTAATTATTTGAGAGAGAGAGAGAGAGCATGAGAGGAGAGAGGTCAGTGGGAGAAGCAGACTCCCTGCTGAGCAGGGAGCCCGACGTGGGACTCGATCCCGGGACTCCAGAATCATGACCCGAGCTGAAGGCAGTTGCCCAACCAACTGAGCCACCCAGGCGCCCCCCCACTGCCCCTTTAATAACCTTCAATTTGTTCTCTATAATTAAGATCTGTTTCTTGATTTGTCTCTCTTTCTTTCCCCCCTTTGCTCATTTGTTTCTTAAATTCCACATATGAGTGAAATCATATGGTACTTGTCTTTCTCTGACTGATTTATTTCACTTGGGATAATGCTTTTTAACTCTATCCACATCGTTGCAAATGGCAAGATTTCATTCTTTTTTGAGGCTGAATAATATTCTGTTTTATATATATATGTATATATATATATACAAACACACATATATATACGTATTTATCACATCTTCTTTACCCATTCATCAGGTGATGGACCTGTAAGCTGCTTTCATAACTTAGCTATTGTAAATAATGCTGCAATAAACATTGAGGTGCATGTTTCCCTTTGAATTCGTGTTATTGTATTCTTTGGGTAAATATCCAGTAGTGAGATTGCTGGCTCATAAGTTAGTTCTATGTTTAAGTTTTTGAGGAAACTCCATAGAGTTTTCCACAGTGGCTGCACCAGTTTGCATTTCTTAGGTGAGATCTTATATTAAGTCAGTCATACCTGAACCTGAAGTCCAAGGCAAAGCCAGCCACCTGAGGCCATACTGTGCATAGGCTTGCTAATCCTGAAATAGCAGCAAAGGGGGTATGGTTTCTTCAAGGGTCCTTTAGTGCAGGGACACAGACTCCTCTTTCCAGGACTTTCTGATGCAAAAAGTTTGAATGAATGAGGAATCAATATTGAATTTTGGAGTTCCTCCTTGGACATCTGTCAATATTTATTTTAAAGGTCAGTACCATGTTATTCACGTCCTCACCTACAGCAAGATCTCCTAACACTCCTATTTTTTTGTCTGAAAAATGTCTTTATTTCTCCCATACTCTTTTATTTTTTGTGTAGTGGCTAAAAACACATAGCGTTAAATTTGTCATCTTAATCACGTTTAAGTGTACATTTCAGTCATGATGGGTCATATTTCCACTGTTGTGCAACAGATCTCTAGAACTTTTTCATCTTGCAAAACTGAGACTCTATATTGACCAAACACTAATGCCTCTTTACCATTCCTTTTTTTAAAATGATGCAGACTTCCCCAAGAAACAGCATACACTTTTCCCTGCCATTTTATGTGTCCTATCCAAAGCTTCTGCGGAACCTGGATATTCTATTAAGAATGGAACTATCCAGGTCACAGTTAATGCCAGAATTCAGCTGGCCTGGCATAGAGTGAGACTTTGAGCCCCTATAGTGCCCACACCTGGGTCATATGGAGACTGCCCTGTATTTCTCTAGCTTCCCCCACCCAGCCTTCATGCTGCAATCCTCCCTTATTGACAACTCTGAATTCCCATAACTATCCCCTGATGCCCAGATGACTGACTGCTCCTCAGCCACGTGTTCTACCTTCTCTTAGTTAGAGCCCATTCCTCTCACCTTCAGAGTAGAAGCCAAAGTCCTTTCCCAAGGACTACAAGGCCCCCAAGATATGATCACCCACTAACTTCTCACCTCATGTCCCCTACTCTTTCCATCACTCACCCCTCTAACCACATGCCCCCCGACCATGTTTTCTCTCTAGAGTTTGGCCACTGGCTAGCTCCCCTGTCTGCAGATACCTACAGATACTACAACACTATGACATGGCTCAGTCCCTCACCTCCAGCAAGCCCCTGCTCAGAGGCACCTTCTCAGTGGGGCCAAACTCTCCATTCTGTTTCTAAACGCAACCCTCTCCCCCCATACACCTCTATTCTCCTTTTGCTGTTCTGTTTCTTCTATAACACGTATCAACTGTTAACATTTTCTACAGGTGACCACTTATGCTCTTTATCTGTCTCACCCCACTATGAAGTCAGTTCCATGGGGTCAAACATTTGTTTCTGTGTTTCTTATTCTACGGCCCCCAGCACCTAGGGCAGTGCCTGGCACATAATAGGTGTTCCATCAATGTCAATTGTTGTAGGGCAGAAGGAATGGTGGCTTTTGTACACATTCTGCATGAGGGTGATAAGTCTGACGTATCCTTTTTAAAATTAATTTAATTTGTTTAATTGAGATACAATTGACATACCCTAAAATTCACTATGTAAAGTATACAGTTCATTGGTTTTAAAACAGTCACAAGGTTGGGCAACCATCCCCACTAATTCCATAATATTTTTACTACTCTGAAAAGAAACCCTGTATGCATGAGCAGTCATTCCCCCCCTCCCTCCTTCAGTCCCTGGCACCTACTTCTCCCCTCTCTGTCTCTCTGGATTTGCCAAATCTGGACAGGTGGCATTTTAGAAAGCATTCTTGCCCCATGTGCTCATCCTGCCCTGTTCCTATCTTACCTGCCCAGATACTGAAGCACTTGCAGGAGCAGAAAGACAGCCAGTGCCTACACGTGGAGGAGTATCAGAACCTAGTGAAGGACTTGCGCATGGAGCTAGAGGCTGTGTCAGAGCAGAAGAAAAACATCATGAAGGGTAAACCCGGAGTGGGTGGGGTGTGGGGGGCAGCAGGGAGAGGCAGAAGGAAGCTGGAGCCCTCCTCTGAGTAAGGAGCACTCTGTCCCTTCCCGCCATAGACATGATGAAGCTGGAGCTGGACTTGCACGGGTTGCGGGAGGAGACATCTGCCCATATGGAGAGGAAGGATAAGGAGGTTTCCATCCTGCAAAGGCGGCTGCAGGAGCTACAGATGCAGTTCACAGAGACCCAGAAGCTGGGCTTGAAGAAAGACAAGGTAAGGCAAGAGGAGCTCTCTGGTTAGAACGGCCAACAGGACAGGTGTGAGGCCAGACCTGGTCCAGGGCGGGTCCTGGAGCTCTGCACCCAGTGGGATTGCCTGGGGGAACATCAACACATGAGCAATGAGACTGCAGGTGCTTTAGGCCCAGAGGCAGTTCTGAGCACTTCTTTGGGACCTCTCATAGCACATAATAAATAAATTAAAACCATTATCCAGGGACCTTCATAGAGATGTTGACTCTACAAGAGGTACTTTCCCAGCCTGCAAGGTAGAGAGTTTGGGACACACTTGCATTGTTCTTTTATGTTTTTGTTTATGCTTGATCGTGGAAAGAAGTGCTTGAAATATTGTGTAGTTCTTATTAGGAACTTCAAGTGAATTTCAGTGTATAAAATTACAAATACCTTATGAATTTGCATACAGGCAGTTTGAAAATATCAATGGAACTATGCCCTAAAATATCTGTAGTTCTTAGTATAAGTCAACGTCCTGGAAAAGCCTAGGAATAGAAGTAAGGACAGAAATGTTGTAAAACCAATGCAAGCTTATACAGTCAGCGCACTTCCAACTCTACACTTCTATCAGAGATAGCAGAAATCATCCAACTGCTTGACTGGCTGGCCATTCAGTCTCCCTATTTGAAAGTTCAGGGGGGATCCATTAGTCAAAATGGAAGTGTCTGGAAAGATGACCACATGCAGCCAGGAGTCTGGGTAAACAATTCTGAGTCATTCATATATTCATTCAACCTGTATTTTTGAGCTCCTGTGATATGCCAAACACCACTCGAGGCATTAAGAATATAATAACACATACAACATCCTTATTCCTCTGGAGCTTACATTCTAGTACAGAAAGACAGACAATAAACAAATCACAAAACTAATATATAATGTAATGCCAGGTATTGATAAGTTCCTGTTTCACACAGGGTGGTCAGGGAAGGCCTCTGTGATAGGGTGACATTTTGGCAGAGATTTGAATGAAGTGAGGGAGCCACCCAGGCAGAGGTCTTCAGGAAAAATATTCCAAGCAGAGGGAGTAAGCAAGGGCGAGAGTCCTCAGGTGGGAATCTGCTTAGAATATTCTAGAAGACAAGCTCAAACCAAGAGAGTTAGGGGTGGCTGGAGGTGAGGTCAAACCAGACCATGAGCATCCCAGGAGGTTGCTGGAAGGATAGTGGCCTTTTTCCAAATACATGGAGCCAGCAGAGGGCTTTGAGGAGAGGCAGAACAAGATCGGACTTCAGCTTTCAAAGGGCCCCCTCTGACTGCTGCGTTGGGAATGGACTGACTTAAGGCAGGAAGCGGAGGTTGGAGATTGTGTGATATCCAGGCCAGAGAAGACGGTGGCTGGAGAGGGCTCAAGATAATCTGTACCTGACTTCCATGGGTAGCTGCTCAGGCCTCTATCAGTGGTCACCCTTTGCTTTCCTCAGCTCCTCCAAGAGAAAGATGAAATGCTGCATGAGCTCGAGAAAGAACTGTCACAGGTTCAGAACAGCCTCATGAAAAAGGAGATGGAGTTGGAGAAGCAGCAACGAATGACAGCAGAACTTGAAAGCACCATCCAGGAGGTGAAGCAGGATAAGTCCAGGGCAGAGTGTGGGGCCCTGCGAGCTGAGATCCAGAAGCTGAAGGACAGTCTCGAAGACGCCCAACAGCAACAGAAGCTGGCCGGTGAGGCCCCCAGCAGACGGGGTCCCCACCACACTTCAAACCCTCACTCGGGGCTAGGGCAGTCCCCCCTCTTTCTCCGAAAGGCCACTTCCTGCTCCTTTCCCCCCTCCTCACTGCAGACCTTGTCATGATCTCATGGCACATCTCACAGGGATCACAGCGCCCTCCCGAGCTCCTTCACCGCCCTTAACTGGGAAGGTGAACTGCTGAACACTCACGCCTGCTGTTCTCCCAGCACCGTCCTCTGAAGTTCCCCTTTCGCCATCACAGGGAGGACAGGGCTCGGAACTTTGCATTCCTCCCCAACTTCTCCAGGACCTCCATCACACAATTTATTCTTCCCTTCCTTTAGACACCTTCTCTCCCCTTTATTGCCTCCCAACACATTCTCTCCTGTATAGCCTGCGCTACGGATCATGTCCTTGCTGCTCTGCTGAAACTGCTTTCTCAGAGGTCATTAATGACTTCTTTCCCTGGGCATGGACTTGCCCTTGGGGGGATGAAAACAATCAGAAATTAGGTACTGGTGATGGTTGCACATCTTTGTGAGGATTGCAGAAACCACTGACCTGTATGCTTTAAAGTGTTTAATGTTATGTTATGTGAGTGACATATCAATTTTGGGGGGGAAAGGTCCATAGTGTGGCCTCCTTCCCCACCCTCCTGTAACTGTGTGTGTCTGAGTGTGCTCTTGGCCTCCCCCACTCAACAGTTGTTTCCCATCTTTGGAGATCAAACAAGTCCCTTCTTCTTTCACAAATCTCATTCCCTCCTTCTCTGACAGTAGTCATCCATCCCTTAAACTCTGCCTTCCCCCTTCTAGTCTCATTCTTGGGACAACTCCAAAACCTAGAGCCCCAACCCTTACTTGGCACCTGTGGTCACTCTTGTCTCTAGAGAGTAGCTCCACCTGGGCAATCCACCTTCCCCTCTAACCCAGCATTCCCCAAACTGAACTTTCTCTTCTCTGCTTAGAAAAGAAATTCCTCCTCCTTCTTCCAAGGTATATCATTATTCCTGTATTGACACCATCTTTCGTCCAGTATCCCAGGCTGAAAAATGGAGACAAAGGTGATGTTTAAACAGAAACAATAATAAAAACTTTAGGAAGTCCTTCTCCTTTTAATACATTTCAATTTTCCTAAAATAATCTTTTTGCCAGGTCTCTGCTCAAGAACCCAGTAAATTAACTCTAAACATATCTCTCTGGCTTTCAGAATCCTCCAAAGCCCCCTCCTGTCCATGTACTCACTCAGCAGTCTTCCAGCACTCCTTGCCACTTTCCATCCAGTCAAACCAGTCTCTTCCCATCCTCTTCCCACCTGCCTCCCCCATACCATTCCTGTGCATTTGCTCTAATGTTTCCCCCATCTGGAATTCCCTTCCTCCTCCTTATTCTCAGGCCCAGCAGCATCTCTGTTCCTCCATAAGTCCATCCCCAACTGTTCTCACCCACACTGATCTTGTTTCACAGGAGTTCACGGTGAGTGCACACTTGACATGACTGGGTTTTCTAGGTCATGTGGGCTGGTTATGTCTCCCTCACGAGACTCTAAACTCCATTAGGGTCAGGATTTGTCCTTAACGACAGGATGAGCCACATAAGAGATACTGAGCAATTTATATTGATTTGTTTAACTTTAGTCCAGAAGCAGTCTACGGGCTGGGGGATAGCTGAAGACAGATGACTTAACAGAGCTCCTTAGGAGTGATAATGAGATGGAGAGAAACAAGGACAGGTTGTAAATTGAAGTAGGTCACAAATTGAAGGAACAGTCTTTTTAACTGGTCTTATCTGAGAGTCAGATCTTCACACATGCATCCCTTCTCCTACGCACATGTGTCTGGCTTGTCTGCTGGGTTCTGTAGCTCAGCAAGCCTCCCAGTACAAAGAAGAGACCCTTCTGGCAAAGAATAACCTGGAGGATGCGCAGAGGAAACTGCAAAGCTACCTTTTCCTGGAGAAGCAGAAGACAGAGACCATCCAGGAGCTGCAGAGAGAACTTCAGAAGCTGCAGAAGGATTCCTTGATGGCTGGAGAGGAACTCGCCCCCAACAGGTACCACTGTCTCACCTCCAGGGAGAGGCTCTGTCTCTGGTGAGCCGGTCTGGACACGGCAGAGCTGCCTGGAACTGAGACAGCAAGCCCCAGGCAGCCGGCTCACAATCTGCTAACGCAGACCCTGGAGTCTGTCTTCCTCTTGTCGCCATTTTGCTTTAGGAAGCGGATAGAGGAGCTGACATTGGAACTCTCTGAGACCCGGAAGAAGCTTGAAAATTCAGAAAAGGAAAAGAGGCAGTTCCAGAAGACCACGACTGAGCAGGAAATGAAGCTGAATGAACTGCTAGACCATCTAAAACTCCTTCAACACCAGGTATAACGGGCAAGTAGGCTGCCAGCCCAAGCATCTGCTCTGCTTGAAATTAAATATATTGGTCTTTATTGGGGAAGATGCTACCACCAATCCATTCAAACTAATTTTCCAGCATTTGTGTTAGAAGGCTAAGCCAGCCTATTAGCTCTAGTTCCCACTACCCATAATAAGCATTCTCAAGGGCTAAGCTTAAAAACAGTCAGAGGACAATGTTCGTTTTTTTTTAAATAAGATTCAGAACCATCCTTGTCAGTCATTTTAAAGTCCTCAATCTCTGAATTATTCTTTTTGTGCTTTTCTAAGATTTTTTTAACTTTATTCAAAGAGGGTTTTTTTTTTATTGTGTTATGTTAGTCACCATACAGTACATCATTAGTTTTTGATGCACTGTTCCAAGATTCATTGTTTGCATACAACACCCAGTGCTCCACGCAATACATGTCCTCCTTACTACCCATTACCGGGCTCACCCATCCCCCAACGCCCATCCCCTCTAAAACTCTCAATTTGATTCTTGGAGTCCACAGTCTCTCATGGTTCATCTCCCCCTCCGGTTTTCTTCCCCCATTCACTTTTCCTTTCCTTCTCCTAATGTCCTCCATGTTATTCCTTTTTATGGGGAAAGATTTGGTAAGTGGGAGAGAAGGTTGATGCTGTGGGAACTAGATCTATAAATAAAATAAGTTGGTATATCTAATTGAACCAAAAAAATATTGCTGGACATCTGAGGAAACTTTTTTATTATCCATGCTAAATAACCAACAGGTTGCCCTCATATTTATCTCAGCCATTCTCTTTGTCTGGGGAGGGGTGTGTTGTTTTGTTTTTTCAAAAATATACAGCCTAAGACTGTCTTTCAGGCCAGTCTTTTTAAACAAAACCAAAAAAAGGCAGGATTTCTTTATTTATTTGAGAGAGCAAGCAGGGAGCCTGATGCAAGACTCAATCCCGGGACTCCAGGATCATGACCTAAGCCAAAGGCAGATGCTTAACCAACTGAGCCACCCAGGTGCCCTCTTTCAGGCTAGTCTTTATTTCTCAGCACAGGGAGCAAGGCTCTGCCAAAACCAGTCTAACCGAGGAGCTTCAGGAGGTGACAAGATTACTGGAGGAGAAACGGGAGCAGTTGAAAAAGAGCAAAGAACAGGAGAAGTTGCTGGAGCAAGAGCTTGAGACATTCCGACAGGAGGAAAAAAGGAAAGAAAAAATGGTGAGAAGGAGAGTCCAGGAAGAGCTGAGTTCATGAATCCAGGGCAAGACTTGAGCGCCACTGAGCCTGGCAGGATATAGAGGCGATGGGTGCTCAAACCTCAGAAGAGAAGGGAGGGAAGGTGAGAAAGGCAAGGTAGAAGGAGAGAGAAGACCCAAGACACCACAGGCTGCAGAATGGAGCTGTGGGTGTGGGAAGGAGGAGCAGGCTGCTCTGGGAGTCTGAGGTAACACCTCTTTTCTGGGTTTTGTTCTCTAATGGGGGAGCAGACAAAGGAAAATTTGCAGATGTTGGAGGAGGAAAATGAGAATGTCAAAGCACAGTTAATGCAATGTTCCGCACAACTGGAATCCTCTCTGAGCAAACAAAACGCCTCCCAGCAAGTCATCCAAGAGCTAAACAATGAGGTGAGTTGACAGAAACCCTGAGGGAGTGCAAATGTGAGTCCTGTGACCCTTGACCTGAAATAAGCACTGACCTCTCCTCCACCACGGAAATGCAGCTAAATGCTCAGCCCACGTGTATCTTGTGGTGCCTTTAGCTCCACTTTTCTCCTTGAAGTGGGGGTAACCCTTCCACAACCATTTGCTCAGCCAAAGAAATATATGTGGAAGGTCTTATTTGATATCTGCTGGATCTCCCAAACTATCTGGGCTTTGGCAGCGATATTCCACAACAACATTTCAGACCAGAGTTGAGTGAGTCCATTGTTGGGGGCAATTTGCTAGGGAACACTGCCAAAAATAGTGCCAAAGCACAGAAAGGGCATAGAAAGGGAGACAGCTATTTGTCATTACACAAATAAAAATGACAGAAAAGTGTAAATGGCATCTGACATATACAAGGCACCATGCTTGAAGTCAGTCATCATTTATTGACGGTCTGCTTATGCCCTTCACATGTCTTCCATCTGCTTGACTTCCAAAAAGATAGACATTACCCTGATCCTCATTTTGTAGAGGAAATAAAGGCTGGGGCTCAAGGTAACCGATGAATAAGCGATGAGGGACTAGCGTTTGAACCTGGATCATCTAGCTCAAACACCTAACCTCTTTCCCCTTCATCATGAATGGCAATACTTTCCCTAACTGCATAGATTTAATCTTTCTGCAGGAAACAAATATAGCATCTTGATAGCTGGATTCTGTGTTACAAATGAAAGCAGCTCTGATTCCTTTATAATTTAAGAAGAAAATATGTTAATCTTAAAATAGTATGGACTATGCAAAGTAGAAGAACAGCACTACGAATGGGACTTTCTATGATGATGGAGAAGTTCTATATGAGAGCTTTCTAATATACAGTATCTACTAGCCATATGCGGCTGCTGACTGCTTGGTATATGGCTTTGTATAACGAAGGAACTGAGTTTTTAATTTTAATATTAACTAATTTTAGTTTTATTTAAAGGTAAATAGCCTCATGTGGCTAGTATCTATCATATTAGATAGCACAGAAACTGACATTTCTGGAGTTTTGTCCTCTAGAGATATAAATCTCTCATTTGCTGTGGTCCAGTGCTGAGGTCTGAGTCACTGAGACCCCTCCCAAGGAACCTCCCTGAATATAAGGGATATTATACCTCAGTATTTAATATGGGCATATTATCATGTTTGCCAAAAGAAAGATAGCTGTGTAAAGATGGAAGGAAAAGCAATCATTTCAGAATTCCTTTGAAGGAAATCAGGAGACCGCAGGGATTTTTTGGTGTGTATAAGCATGTTCAACTTTTTAAAAGCCTACCTCAAATATAGTAATTATCAGTTGAAACAGGTTATTGGAAAGAGGCTTAGTTTTGCATTCTAAAATGCATTTTCTTTCATCAATATTCCATATCTCAATTTTTAAAGTTACCAACTGAAGGCAATAGATCTTGACATTTTTTTTCATCTCTTTGATTCTAGGACATTTTTCCACTACATTTTATAATTAATTACTGTTAATAAGAAAGCTAATTTATTTTACATATTTATTCTGTATTTGGACTTCTTATTGAATTCACTTCTAAGCAGTAATAGTTTTTCAGTTACTTCTCATGGATTTTCTGAATAGATGATTGTATCTCATTTGCAAGCAACAACAGTTCTCTAAGTCTTTGTAATTTTTTTTTTTTGCCTTATTGCATTGCACAGTACCTACAGTTTGGTGTTCAACAGTAGCATCCTTTCCTTGCTTTAATGTTAATGGACTCCATCTGTTTTGGTATGGTGTTCTTTGTAATATGGTGAATAAAATTAATTAATTGATCCTAATTTTGGCCCATCCTTACATTCCTAGTATGAG
This sequence comes from Enhydra lutris kenyoni, assembly GCF_002288905.1. NCBI lineage: Eukaryota > Metazoa > Chordata > Mammalia > Carnivora > Mustelidae > Enhydra > Enhydra lutris. The sequence continues at coordinate 8,626,605 of NW_019154114.1, forward strand.
TCCTGACATTGCGTCATGTATTACTCTTTTAAAACAATACTTGGAACCTTCTAGGAAGTAAAAAAGGTCAGTATGACTGGAGTGCAGTAATCAAGGAGGATATGGGCATAGGATGAGAATAGAAAGATAGGTAGGGGTAGCATTGTGGCCTCTGTTAAGCAATTTGGGGTTTTATTCTAAGAGCAATGAAAAGACATTGATGGTATTTCCTTAAAGGCACTGGAGAGGTGATTTGAGCTAAGTTTTCAAAACATAATTCTGACTAATGTGTGGAAATATATTGCAGAGAGGGGTAGGTATAGAAGTGAGGGATCTGGTTAGGATGTTATAGCCATTCAAGCTAGCATAGCATCAGTGAAGACAGAAGTTAGCAAATTCATGATGTGTTTTGGCAACGGAATTGACCAGACTAATGATGGACTGAATGTGAGAGGAAGCAAGGAATCAAAGATGACTTAGTGAAACTCACCCATAAAACCATCTAGGCCTAATGCTTTGGCAAGAGAGAGAGTACATCTTTATAAGAACTTTTATTAAAACTCCTTGATTGTATAATTTACAAATATCTATATATTATAGATTTTTAATATCTTTCTCCAAGCTAAACCATTGATGTTAGAGAAGTTTAAAATAAAGTCTCCAAACTCCAATGGACTTTTTGTTCATAACAGCCTTCCCAACTTACCTCTTTTCTCCTTAAAAAAAATACTGCTCCTTTCTTCCCCAGATTTCCCTATGATTTTGCCACAGCTTCTTTGTCCCAGATTATAGTCCACTTTTACTCCCAAATAAACCCATATTTTGCAGGAAATTTTTAAAAATAAAAACAATAAATAAATAATACAAATAAATGATATATACTTATTACATATAAATAAATAACGCAAAATCAAATAATTAAGCTTTTGTTTTAGCTTTTAACATCCCTGTGATTTATGTCACCACGTTTCTTTATGTTATCCCACCTCTGTGATGACATTTCCTGATGTGGCTACCAATTATCAAGAGTTTACAGTGAATTGCAATTTCTTCAGTGATTCCTCTGGTTTATTGGGCAGACCCAGGTGACTCCATGTTTTCAGAAGTTCCCCAAAAAGATGCATTTCTTTTTCCAGAAGACCAAATTATTTTATCTTTAGAAATGGTTTCCTTCCCGGCACATGTAAATATAGAGTCAAAAGTATAATCTAACACTTCTCATCTCACCATTTCCTAGAGTTGAAGATATTCAAAATTCCATGTAAAAAAATAAATAAATTTCAAGTCTGGAGCAGTTACTGAAGAAAACCCAAATTAGTGTGTTTCTGTGTAGATGGCCACATAGAGGATGTGGGTGTATTAAAATAGCAAAGAACAGGTAAAATACCAAAGAACAGACTTAAACTACTAAGTTTAAGACACTGACTTCAGTTTTTAAACATATTTTATCAGAACTACATGTTCAGTGCATCCCTAATTCCAAACATTGCCATACAAAATATTTCATTCAGTCAAAAACAATTATTTAGTATTTACTGAGCACATATTATATAACATGCCCTGAGCTATAGGCAGTGGAGATACAGCAGTGAAGGAAGCACATACAGTCCTGTTTTCATGGTGCATCAAGTATAGTGGACTAGGTCAGGAACTAAGGAAGGTATAAAATGTACAAATGAAATATTGTATCATGGTTCCTGACCTAGAACTGCATTCCAGATCCTTATTAAAGGCTACAGATTCTGTGAAAGGGATTATTCATGTACTTAATACATCAAGGCCCAGTACTGCCAGTACTCCTTGTATGGGGGGGACCTGCTAACTTAGAAGGGGACGTGTGGGGAGAGGCATATTGAAGAGCCTGGAAAGGCAGCTGTTCTTTTTATAACAGTGAGGGAGGGGTGGGGGCCTTATCACAGACTGCTCTGCATGTTAGTGCAGAGAGAAGAGAGCCTCGCTCTTGTCCATTTCCTGTAGACACAGAGAATTCCTCTGTAGGCATGAACCTTGATAGTGATGTTCTCCCTCCTAAAGCTAGTCCTTCAGAAGGATGCCCTAGAGAGTCTGCAGGTCCAGCTGGAGAAGGCTGTGCACAAGGAGAAGCAATATCTGCAGACCATGGTCACCAAAGAAGCCTATGAGGAACTGTCCCGAAAGTCAGTCGCGTGCCAAGATGACCTGACACAAACTCTCGAGAAGGTAAGCCACACCCTCTCTTCTCCAGGGCTGTTTGGGGCAAAGAAATGTCCGAGTAGCATGGAAAGTGCAAGAGTCAATTCCCCGCACAACTGGCTGTCACCAGGACCTCTGCAAACTCTTGCCTGAGCTAGGATGTCCTTCCAGGGAAGGCCTGCCTCCTTGTAGTGAGGCTTCTTTTGGGGGGAGAAAGGGAACGCAAAGAATGAGGCCAAATCGAACAACTCTTTCTGCCCACAGATGACCCAGGGGCAAAGTTTTCCCAAAACCTAGGTTTTCTGGGCAATTTGTGCTCCACCCAGTGCTGATTGTGCCTAGCTGATCAGTTCAGAGAAATGGAAAAAGAGGACATGGGGTAGGGGAATGAGGGTGTAGCAAATCAACCACTGTCACTTCCCACCCCTCTCTGGGACACTAGGCAAGTGACCAGGTGTCTCTGCTACCCTGAACAAGGGATGTGGATGGACTGGAACCCTTCTCCATTCAGCACTCAATAGAATGGGCCAAAGAACTGTGACAGCCATTCTTATCCCCTTTGTCTTTATGGAAGCTCAATCATACGACCTCAGAGACCAAGAGCCTGCACCGAAGCTTGGCACAGGCCCAAGAGAGGAAAGCTCAGCTGGAAGATGAAATCCTTGCTTACGAGGAGAGGATGAAAAAGCTCAACATGGAACTAAAAAAACTGCAGGGCTTCCAACAGCAGAGTGAGCTAGAGGTGAGGAGCAGCCAGGAGCTTAGGCTGTCTTCCTGTTCCAGGTCCCCAGGGTTTCTCTCCTCTTGCCCGGAAAGTCCTTAGTGCAGAGCCATTCCCGTTGACTGAAGGGTTCCCCTCCACTTGCAGGCTCAGGGAGCTTCAGGCAAAGGCGGTAACAGTCAGAGCAGGGGCGCCCTCTGCTGGTACTGGAAGTAAAGTGCCCCCCCCCCCTTAGGAGTCTCCCCAAGTCAAGAAAGCTCCTCTCCTGCCTTGTCACAGAGGCTCTGGGCTCAGGGCGGGCAGCCCGCCAGCTGGGGTCTCCCTCCTCACTTTGTGCCCCTGAGCAGGTTCAAGCCTTCGACAAGAAGCTGGAGGAGATGAGCAACCAAGTGTTGCAGTGGCAGAAGCAGCACCAGAGTGACCTCAAGATGCTAGCAGCTAAAGAAGAGCAGCTCCGGGCTTTCCAGGAGGAAATGGCCGCCCTGAAAGAGAACCTCCTGGCAGATGAGAAGGAGGTGGGCACTCCTCAGCTTCTGGTCACTTCCTCCCAGACCTCCCAGCCCATCCACAACCACCTGGATACTAGACCAACCTTGGTGGGGGTGGGAGTGCCTAAGAGCAAGGAAATGATAACTCCAGCCCACTCTATTCAGTACAAGGTAGGGTTTGGGTGCTCTAAGGCCCACAGCAGTTGTCTCAACCCAACTGTCTTCCTGTGCCTTCACTGATAGAGATAGCGAGCAGAACAAAGGCCCATTCCAGAGAAGAGTGCCATCTCCAGGTCAGGTATACCAGCTGTCCCTGACTTAGATAACCCCCAGGGCAGTCCTCCTCTGGAACCCATCCTGACATTTTCACTTACTCTGCAGTAGAATCTGCTAAGAGATCTTTGAGCATGCCTTATGCCCCTGTCCCGGAGCAGTGAAGTTCACGGCGGGTGGCCACAGGATATCTTGGTTTAGCCACAAGGCCTTTGCTTGCATTAGAAAAAAAAGGCATCCATTCCTCAAGATATTTTTCTTCCATCTGTTAAAAAATTGGCTTAACATATTGCTTTTTTAAAAGCAAGATGTTTTAATGCCTTTGCCCAAAAATCATTATTGTAAGTATACACATCTACTTTGTCTCTACTATAAACAGTGCCCTGCTCAGTAATGTCACCTTTGTGTGCATGCACTATTGGAGGTGAGATCCTGCTGCGGCAGGTCCAACTCTGGCCTAGGGGTTAGACAGCAGAACCAATGTTTCTTCTTCCAGAAAGAAAGAAGAAACCTGATTTGGGAGCAGGGAGGTGACAGGCTGTGCTTCCCACCCCACCCCCTAACCATCTCATTTTCTTCTCGTACCAAAGCCCTCTAGTGTGCCCCAGAGGTCTGTGACTAAAGACACCTGTAGGCTACGCCGAGAGAATGATCAGATTATGTCCAACATGGAGCAATGGGCAAAAGAGCAGAAGTAAGTAAGGAATTAAAAAGAAAGGCAGGGTTCCAAGGCTTGGGCTGAGCTGAGAAACTGCACATATGCCAAAGAATAGTGTCACATTCACACACACACACACACACGCACACACACACACACACACACACACACTGCCTTCTAGGAAAATGAATTCAGTGATAGCCCACATTCAGGAGCTGGGAATAAGATGGAGGGGCCTCAACTTTTCAGGCAGAATCGGGAAGACCTACTGACTTAGAAACAGAGCAGCTCCATAATAAAGAAGATGCTTTGCTGCAGGTCAAATTTCCTCTTCCAAACCTGGAATCTGGCTTCCCTGCCTAGATCCCTTGAACTCACCTGAGATCACGGTGATTTTGCCTAGTAATTGAGAATGGAAGGTTCCCTCAACTGCCAGGTGCTAGGGAGGCTCTAGCTCTGGGAGTGGGTGATGAGCTGGGGTCTGGGGCTCAGCAGACACCCTGCTGAGAACGCCAGCCTCCCAGCCAGCCAGCTTGTGTTCTTCCTCATGAGGGTGTGGGAAATTTCTTTTATGGATTTTATTACAGGATCGCCAATGAGAAACTAGGAAACAAGCTCCGTGAGCAAGTCAAATATATTGCCAAGCTGACTGGTGAAAAGGAGTAAGTCATCCCACACCACCCAGGCTGCTGCTTGGGCCCTAAGGAGAAGGGTCAGCCACAAGCCAGGGCTGGGTTTATCCTTAGATACATGCATCTGACCTCAGGAAAGTGCTGATACTATGGAAAGATTCTGAGTCATGAGTCTGCATTTATGTGACCATTGGCACATCACTTCACCTCTTTGGGTCTTCCCTCGTCAACAATATGGAAAGGGGTTACTAATCTCTATGCCATGCCCCTTCCCACTGTCACCTGCTGTAATTCTCAGAGGACCAAAATGCTAAGAAGGAAACAGGAACTGAAAGGCAGGGTAGAGGCTAAGGTGCTGTAACAAAGAGATCTCCAAATGAGGAACATAGAACATGGAAGAACCTTCCCTAGGAAGTGAACAGTCCGGGTTGGTGGGGTTCCTCTGTCATTTGGGGACTGAAGTTTCTTCTACTTGTTGCTCCACCTTCTCCTGTGGCCATGCTTCATCCTTATGGTCAAAGGTGGCTAATCAAATGGTAGTGTAGGAGGAGTGCTGGAAGTTTGGGGACAGAGAGGAAAGTATGGATGTCTAAAATCATGATTTCGGAGATGGTATAGTCACAGATAATGACAAGCTTTAGGGAAGTGGCTCCCAACCCTCTGTCAGGGAACGCTTAGAAAATAACCACATTTGTTTGGCACAGTGGAAGAATTTGGGATATGTTGTTTGAGACAAGTTGACCAACCAGTGGCTGCCCCAAGAGCTGAGGGTGTCCACATCTCAGCACACCTGGAACCCACTCATCAGCCTCAGGTGGAAAGCTCTGTTCTGAGCTGTGACCATAAGATGGTGGCAGAATTTAAGGAGAGGACAAGATCATTGGAATACAGAAGTCAAGGAACTGCAAGGCTTGGATAGAATGTACAGGATGTTGCTGTTGCGGTAATGCTGACAGGAGTGGACCAGAGAGAGTGGCAGAGAGCCAGGGAATGAGGGCATGGTGAGGACCCCACCTCCAGGCCCAGTGGCATATGGAGTGTGGCAGTGACATGAGGGGCTCCAGGGGTGTCTCAAACACTGGCCAGGTTTATAGAGAGCAAGAGGGCAAAGCACAGGCCCATGGAAGTTCAGAATGAATTCTTTGATTTCCCTCTAGAATAGACCATGAAATTTTTCACTTGGACAAAAGCATTTTCTGGAAGGGATTAGCTAAAAAAAGAAATTGTAAAAAATCTGCAGGTAACAGAGCATTTTAGAAAAACAGAACTTTTTCTTATAGTATGCCAAGTTCGAGGAAGTTCTGTTTCACAAAGAACTCATTCCTGAGTTTGAACCTATTGGAAGAAAAGCCATCTTTTAATAATAATAATGACACAAGTAATATTTATCTGTTACATGTGCGAGGCACTGTTCTGAGTGCTTTATATGTATTAATTTATTTAATCTTTATAAGAATTCATGAGTTCAGTACCATTAAAATTCCCATTTATGGATGAAGAAAGAGAGGAACCCAGAGGCTAAATAACTTGCCCTTGGCCTCATGAATAGTAAATGGCAGAGCCAGAATTCCAACTTGGGGTGTCTGGTTCCAGAGCCCATGGTCACCCACTGCCCTCGACATTGGTTTGGAGAAATATGACCAGTTATGGAGCCCCAAGAGATATGCTAAATTCTTTCACCTTGCCTACATCACTGCCACCATTTCTTCATCCATAGATGGGAACAAGTTACTTACCCAAGCTCTCAACAGAGCTGGGATTCCCTGGGCTCTTAACCTTCTAGCAAAGGGAGGGGAAAGAACTTGCTTTGGCATCAGAACTGGATGAGAGTGTTTCCCAGGCACAGCTGGGCCAGGCACATGGGATTTTTCATGACAGCCTTCCAGCTCTTCAAATCAAATTTCCATCATTTGTCAAACTGGAGCTTTATATGAAGCATAGAAGGCAGATCAGACTCAACTGTCCCCATCTGACAGATATGAAAACCAGCCGTGAGCTGACATGACGCAGTGGCTCAGAAGTACTGGTTTTGGGCCCACCCTGACCCTGCGCCTGGGCTTCTTCCAGGGGATACACATAGGCCTCCATCTCTATGGAACATGAGAGCACCAGCTCTGAAAGGACTTGGATGTCACTGGCCCTCCTTCCTGTGGCACCTTTATCCGCCCTTGATAAAGTGGGGGACAAAGATGCTGCAGCAGACAAAACAACTCCTGTCCTTCCCTCCTTCCCCAGCCACCTCCACAATGTAATGGTCCATCTGCAGCAGGAAAACAAGAAACTGAAGACTGAGATAGAGGAGAAGAAGCTGAAAACCGGGCACCCAAGGCTATACACCAAAGCCCTGGGCCCAAGCAAGACAGAACCCATACAGAAGGGAAAAGTGTGTGCCACCTTGGGCTGGAGGGGTACGACCCAGGACATGAGCCAAAGAATGGATGTCACCAAGTTTGTTGGGATACCCCACTGCTCAGGTATGTCTGCCATTTGTCTTTTGCTACTTACATGATAGTGCCTTTCTTAGTCCCATGGTTCAAAAAAATAGCAACAGCCTGATATTATTTCTTAAGAAGAGATCATTAGATTGGGAATTCAAAGTAGGAACTGGGGGACAGAACTTCTAGCTACTCTGAACCAGAGATCACTCTTTCCTCATTTGTTGAGGGAAGAGGTGAGTGAATTAAGGCTCGTTCTGATCTAAGACTCTTTGATGATAGCCAAGTGCCTCATATCTCAGACCTATCCCTTCCCCTGACCCAGTCCCTTTTGGGAAGTGTGGGGACAAGAGGGAAACAGCCAGAATAAACATCTTCCTCCTATAATGTGTTCTGAAAACCCAACAACACCCTGATCCCCTGTATAGCCTGGATCCATAACTACCTTTTCTGTCACCTATAGACCCCATGTTACCCCAAGGGAAGAAGTCACCCCACAACTGAGCTGACCAGCCGTGAGGCCAGTCCTTGAGGAATCATCTCATTAATTTCTCCTCAAATCAAGATTGTCATTTCCTCCCTGTTCCCTCAGGTTCCTCATATTGCTAGAATCAGCACCTTGCCCTGGGCATCATTTCCACGTACGTTTTTCAGAGGACAGTGATTTTCCACCCCTCTCTCTGGACCTGGATCAGCTCTTACAGGAATGCATCAAGGTCCCTGCCTATTTTGCAAGATGCTAACATTTTATTGAGTTTTGTCCACTTTCTGCAGTGGAGTGAGCACTGGAACCATACTACCATCTCCAGACCCAAATTCTAAAATAAAGACATGAGCATAGCAGTCTCTGTGAGCTCTTGGCGTCTTGCAGACATCTCTGCCCCCTCCAGCCCACAGCAACATGTTCATCCCTGTTTTCTCTGGATTCTAAAAGACATAGTGTCTTTCATATATACAGGAAAGCCATAATTCTCAAAGCAAGTTTCTGGATTATTTGGATTAATTTTTAAACCAACAATAGATAATTAGCTCCCCCTTTATTTTTCCTATGTGCCTGGAATGCAAGAAAAAACCCTTAAAAACCTCAAAAAGGAAAGTAATCCCAAGACCCAAAAGAAAGGCAGAGACAGGAGTGATGCATTTTCTGAACGGAGGAGGGACATAGCTGTCCGCTTTCTTTCTGCCATATTGCATTTCTCCTTTAACAATTTTATTTTTCTCCCCAGCCAGCTCAATACAATTCCATTACAACAAACTCCAAGGACAGCTAAACTATTTTATTGTGGTAGGATTTTGTTAAACTGAATACATGTCTGGAATTTATATTCTTGGTCTGTAGGAAATTAGCTACTAAGGTAAAGTAAGAGAAAGAAATGAAAGAGTTTGTGTCTGGGGGTGGGGGGCACGGGGGAAGTGAAGAAACCCACTAGCTGGTAAAGATTCTTAAATATTCTTGCCTCCCTCCCCAGCCAGACAAAAGCCAAGACATTACATAGCATTTCCCTGCCAGTACTTGGCAAGGGTAAATAAGGAAAGTGCAGCGTGAGGGCAGGAATGATGGGCATCTCTGGTAGTCTCTGCTGCGACAGTTGTTGTCTGATTGCTTGTGCTTATTTTTGACTGTGTATCCCCATCAGGTTTAGAGTAAGGATATATTTTCCAGAGGAAACAAAAAGTGAAGAACCTGGTACTAATGAAATGATGTCCTGCTTCTAGCCTGTGGCCCATTTATTCAAACAAAATTTCAACGTCATTAAAATCCCCAATACAGTCTACTGGGAAAAAAAAGCATTTTGTCCCTATATTTATGAAAATGTATCATATTTACTGGCTGGACAGTAGTAGCTGGATACTTTGAATGTGGTACATTTTTTCAAAGTTATCTTTCACTTCTTGTGGGGTCATTCCACCAGAGCAGGGCAGGTAGTGAGCTATAGGGAGCAAAGGAGCAGCAGAGCTAGAAAAACATGGACATGTCACCTAGCCCTCTGGCCTTGCAAGCCCAGCCGGGGAGATCTGATGGGGTAGAGGGGTTGAACTTAGGGAAATGTAGTTCCTCTAAAGATAAGGCAAAGGCCAGAAAAGCTAACCGTAACTCTTTAAAAAATAATAATAATAACCAAAGGGGTTTCTAAAAAGTAGTATGAATAGCTAATAATAGAAATGGTCTCTGTATGATACAGTAGTGCTGGTTTCATGTCATTATACATTTCCCAAACCCATGGAGTATGTAACATTAGGAGTGAACCCTCACGTAAAGTCTGGGGTCTGTGGGATAATGTGTCAATGTAGCTTCATCGAGTGTGACAAATGAACCGGTCAGGTAGAGGATGTTGTTAGTGGGGAGGCTGTGCTTGTGGCAGGTTGGGGGTAGGGGGTAAATGGGACGTCTCAGTACTTCCTGCTCAACTCTGCTGTGCACCTACAACTGCTCTAAGAAGTAACCAAAGGAAGGAAAGAAAGAGTTACAAAGCTAGGACTAACTTTAGCCAAGGGGATTGTCAGTAAAGTGCGTGCTTTGGCCACCCAGTGGGAAGATGTCACTCAGATTCTGATACCTGGGGCCCAGAGAATCCTTTGCAGCAGATCCTCTTCTGCCCACCGGAGTATAACTTCCTCCCCCAGGCTCAAGAAACCCAGAGCAGACATCAGACACTGCAACCTGCCTAAAGAGAAGGAGGAGCTCTCTGCAACCACCACGGTGCCCCATAAGCACTTGGCTTCTGAGGCTTCTCTACACAGCCCAGCTGAGGAGGAGGCTTCCTGCCATAGATAGGACCTGGCAAGCAAGCTCTGGGGTCCCTAGAATGAGCCCCCATATCAGCCTGAAACCCTCAAATGCTGACATCTTTAATGTGTCTAAAGTGCCATTACCATCCACTAGACATTTAGAGAGAGATGCACATGACTGAGAGCAAGAGGAGGCCCCCATAAAGATGTCCAGTTCAGCGGCCTCACTGTTCCCTCACACCAGGAAGCCTGAAGGCCAGTCTCCAGAGCCCACTTCAGGGCTGTTGTCACAGACATGCTTTTTTTTCTCTGGGGGCAAAAATTGGTTATTATCTGAGGAAGAGTGGTAAGAATCAGAGTATAAAGCTGGAAGGAATTTTAAGGTGGATCTGAATGGAAAAGGTCCATAAATTAAAGAAAACATTAGAGACAGAAGTCCAGAGAGACTCTTGTGCAGAAGTCCCAACGCCAAAGAAGATTCAGGAAGTGCTGCTCGGAGGCAAGGACACTCCCCAAACAGCCTGTGGCACCTGTATGTATTCCTTGTTTTTAAATGAGAAGGCTGGGTTGACCCATGGTTTTCATAACCTCTGGCTTCATTTTTGTGACCTAGGAACTTGAAGGTAAGCTCATGGCCAAGGTCACAGCCTGTTACTAACAAAGCCATATTCACTGGAACCTCAGTTTTTGCCCTGTTCTGTTGCATCCCTAGCCCAAGTCTGTAATGAGATCACATACCCAGCTTGCTTCTTTCCACAGAGCAGGTAGACACGTTCTGCTAGCCCTCCCGATGCCAAGATTAGAAGCCTTCCCAGAGGAGCAGCCAGAAGCCCTCTCCAGTCCAGAGCCATGAAAAGTCAGTTTCTACCTGAATTCCCAATAAAAGCAGTTAGAGGTAAAAAGAATGGAAGTAGAGGTGGTGGCTGGTGCTGGCTGGCGAAGCCAGGCTTCCAAACTCATCCATAAAACTGACTTAAATTTTAAATCTACATCCCAGGGACAATGTGAGAAAAGGAATAGAAGTAATAGTGAGCAGCACGACCCAAAAGGCTGGAGCTGAGTGCGGCTGGCCTGCGTTCAAGGTGCTTCTGAGCCCCAGGCCAAGCCCATCAGTTAGCAGCTCTTCAGCCCCAGCACAGAACCCTGTAACCAGCATGCCTGGCAGAAGCCCCATCCCAGGTGATCAGAAAATAAGGGCCATGGGTGATACAAAAGGCCAAATACCCAAAAAGCCACCTCAGCAGATCAAGGCTGCTTCATAAGAGAAAGGACTAGATGATACAGCAAGGATCATCTTTTATGTGAAAATCAGTAAGTGATGTCTTATACTATTTTTGCCAATACATCATCCTTCCACATGCAGAGCAGGAACTTCTGCCATTCTGAGCAATAGAGCCGCGAACCCTCCCCTGGGGGGCACTGGGCACACGGCTGCTCATCAACTTCCCGCCTGGCCCCTGGCCAGCCTTGCCTTGCCACCAGCCTCGGGAAGAGCAAGGCACCCCCAGAGTTCAACCTGTCCAGGGCCCCAGGCCATTATGCTTCCCTGTAGCCACGTCCCATCTGCCAACCGCCTCAAAGAGGCACACCCAGAGAATAGAAATAAGGCGAGCCGAGGTTTTAGAAGGATCCACTCAAGGAAAGTCAAGTCCGAGTCCTGCCCATCTTCTTACCTATTATGTGATTTAGGGCAGTGAGGGAAAAAGGAACAGTCTGAAATGCAATAACATTTTACAAACAATAAATTTATTTCCAAATCCTGAATTATAACCAAATTACAATTCCCTCTAGCTCTATTTTGCTGCTTTACACAGAATTTAAAAAACCATAGTCACAGCCACGTCATTTATACACCAAACATCCCGGGAATGGTTTATTTGGATACAATGGGTCCGGCCCCCTCTCACGGCCCTGGCCGCTCTCTGCTGCTCTGCACCCAGGCCTGCACTGAGGAACTCCTCCTCCCCGTTGCAGAGCTGGCCCCTGCCACAGCCTCCCCCAGGGGCCATGACGTACAGATGAAAGCGCGCAGATGAAGGGGTTTGGTGGCGGGCCCCAGGTGCTCTAGCCATGGGGCTCAGGACTCCATACATGGCTGCATCCTCTGCAGACAAAGCCTCAGCTCAGAGCCCAAAGCGGGCTGGTGTGCGGCGAGGGGTCATGGGTTCGCCTTGCTCCTTCCGACCTGGAGTGTAGATCTTTGTAGACCTGGAGACACAGAAGGAGGGGGAGGAATCACGCTGCTGCTCACTCCAACCAGGATGCCCAGGAGGATGAGAAGCCCAAGGCCTTACTGTTTCTAAGTGGTGTGTAAGCAGGCTTTGGGACTGAAAGGTCTTCTCCTCCAGCACATTTCCACCCCCGCTGCCTTTCTCATTTGTAATGGGGAACAGAATAAAATATCACCTCATTCTGATATCCACCAAGGACTGTTGGGAGGTAGCTCTTTTAATAATTCCTTTCATACCTCCTAGGTGAGCTGTGGAAGCAGCCTTCCAGTCACCTCACCAGGCTGCCACTCCATCTGTCTAATAAAGAATCTAACTGGCCTTTGTCCCCAGGTTCTGGCAAGCGAGAATTCTACCAATTCTACCAATGAACCACCCATGCATCTGTCCCCGGGTCCTGGGAGGTCATCTCTAAACCCGTGGGATTGAATGTTACTGTTACTCCCAGTGGGCCCTCAGACCACATAATAATTTCTCCTAACAAGATGATTCAGGGCTGTAATGTGACCTTGTGGTATCAGCCCAGCCTCTGTGGAAAGGAGGCGGCTGGGGAGTGAGTCAACCACATGGATGTTTACTCAACCATTCACGCCCATGAATGACCCCAATAAAATGCTTGACACTGAAGCTCTGGACATGGCAGCTTCCCTGGCCAGCAGTGCTTCTGTGCTTACTATCACACCCCAGCATGCCAGGAGGGTTGTGGGGCCCTGAGGACAATGGAAGCTTCACATGCGGGACTGTCACAGACCTCATTCTCTGCGTCCCTCCATTGGGCTGGTTCTGATTTGTATCCTTTGGCTATAATAAAACTGTAATCATAAACACAGTACCTTCCTGAATTCTATGAGTTATTTTAGAAAATTATCGAACGTGGGAGAGTCCTCGGGGACCCCCAAATTTGTAGCAAATTGGTCAGAAGTAAGAGTGACCTTTGGCAACCCCCCAACTTGCAGCTGGGGTCTGAAGTGAAGGCAGTCTTGCGGAGAACTGTGCCCTTCACCTGTGAAGTCTGAGCCAACTCCGGGCCAGCAGAGACACAGAAACCAAGGCTCCAAGGCTCCAAGGCTCCAAGGCTCCCAGGCTCCCAGGCTCCCCTCCCGTCCCCACCGTGATTTCCAAGTCCTCGCTTGTCAGTGAAGCTGGAACTTCTCCAGCCAACCACAGGCCATAGAACAACATGACAGGGACCAGGAGTTGCAGACATATCACCACCGGAGACAGTGTGTCTGGAACTCCTCCCATGCCTCCATGAGGGACCAGTCAACTTCTGTCACCATTCAGCCCTACACTCAACTTGTCTTAGATCGCAACCCTGCGTCGGGACCTGCTCGGTCTCTCAGGCTGGTCCCCAGAGCCTCCCACAGACGGGCTCCATCCCAGCCAGGGTTCCGAGGCCGAAGCTCACCGGACACTGCCCAGGGGGCTGCGCTTCTCCTGCTCTTGCCGCCGGGCTCGCAGCTGCTCCTCTGCCAGGGCCATCTCCTCCTCCATGGCAGAGGCCTCCTCTTTGGCCCGTCGGCGGTTCTCCTAGAAAAGTGAGAGATGGACCGGGGACCGGCAGGTGAAGAGGCCTCATCCACACTCTGCCACAAGCCAGGTGCTGTGTCCGCTGGGTCAGCTTCCAGAGCTGGGGCCATATGGCTCTGTGCCCCAACACTAAGGCTGCCTTGTCTTTTGAGGCTGAAGCCTATTCTCCTCACTGAGTCAAGCCAGACACTGCACAATTCAGTCCGAACCCTGTCATGCCTCAGCACTCCACTCAATTCAGTAAGTACTTTCACTCTCTTACCAAGTGCACAGTGATGCCAGGAGGTACAGGAAACTAGGGAGACATGACCCCAACTGGGAAAAATACGCATAAGGAAGAAGTGCGCCAGCCCAACGCAGACAGTACTGACAAGAGTAGAAGCAGGAGCCCTGCCACCTTCCATAGCCCTGAATCCCAGCTCTAGGCAGTCGCTGTCCATGGACAGTAAGACCACGGGGAGACAGAGCAGCAGCTAGAGAACTTCTGCTAGCGGGATTGGGGAGAACCACTGATCAAGCTTAGCATCCTCAAAAGTGGGACCACCAGACCTGACGTGCTTCCTGACAAGATCTAGAAGGACGTTCACACCACCACATGCATTTACGCATCTTTGCCCAAAACAGATAAACCTGAATTCTATCATGCCTTGAGATTAATTTCTGGTTTATAAAATTAACATGGAATAGAGGCACCACAAGTTAAACACCATCATGAGAAAGCAACTAACCAAATACAGAACATGGAACATTCTAGAAGTGACCTGGTTTCTCCAATAAATCAATGCCATTATAAAGAATGGGGGCAGAGCATGCTCTAGAATAAAAGACTTAACACATGTAACAACTAATTGTCGTGTTCAGATCCTAATCCAAGCAGATCAATCATAAAAAGTTATCTTTGGGATGAAAGGAGAAATATGAATAGAAACTGGAAACTTAGATAACATTAAGGATTAATTCTGTTAAACGGTAATGGCACAAAAGTTACATTTTAAAAACAAAGTGACATTTTAAAAACAAGTTTTAAACAAGATGCTTACTCAAGTTTATGTTGGTGAAATAATGTGTCTGAAATGCACTTTAAAATTTTTCCAGGAAAAAGAATGAGTGTGCGGAGGAGGGTAGGAATAAGCCAAACAAGACTGACCAATGTTGATCATTATGGCAAGCAGGTGATGAATTTATGATGGCTTCCTATACTGTTTTTTATGCTTTTATGAATATCTGGACTTTCTAATAATAAGTTGTGTTTTTTTTTTAAAGGCCTGGGTAGCCCCGTTGGTTAAGCATCGAACTCTCGATTTCAGCTCAGGTCATGGTCTCAGTGTCACGGAATCGAGTCCAGCATTGGGCTCCGAGCTCAAGGCAGAGTCTGCCTGAGATTCTCTCCCTGTCCCTACTCCCTCAGAATAAGTAAATAAAATCATAAAAAGGAAAAAATAAAAAATAAAAAGCTCAGCCAAGCAAGCAACTGGAGCAGATGGAGCAAATCTAACAGACCAATCTGGCTTGATCCCAGCTTATTATATTGTTTGATTTTTATTATTATAGTGTTTGAGAAAGACGTAAGGAAGGCAGGAGTCAGAGGATGACATGTCTTCAATACCAGCCTAAGCAAAAAAATGGGTCCCACCCATGGAGGCAAACAAAACCTCCATGGAACCCGCAGGGCCCTTACCTGCCGAGACTTTCCCGCCTGTTTCACACTGTAGAACATGGGGCCCAGCTCCGCCAGCCACTCTCCATCCACGGCAGTCACACACTGCATGTACTCCTGCAAGCGGAAGGATCACAGAATGGTTGCCACAGAAGGGCCAATACTTTGGGTTGTGCTTTCCACAACTGTTCCACAATTAGGGCCTATGTGGGAAGGGACTACCCCCAGCCCTCTGAGGCTGAAAAAGGCAGACATAAGCCCTAGACACCAGAATTTTAATCCTTTCTCCCATGGAAATGTCTCCATGCTTGAAAACATGCCCTCTGTATCCAAGAGAAAAGGCCTAGACCCTCGGAAAGCCCTTCTCATGACACCAAGAGGGGTTGCTTAACCCAGGCAGGAAGCAGGAAACAATCCACTGGCGCAGCTGAGGCGACTGTCACCTAAAGATTAATTCTACATAAGTCTCCCCCAAACCCAACTGAAAACCAGTCTCTCAACTCCCCTCAAAGCAACTCATGTGGCCTCAAGTCTCCCAAGCTCAAAGCACATACTGGAAGGCAAGGAAGGGTTACAGAGGCCTGGCCCAGCCAGGTAAGCCTACGTCACGCAAGCTGTGTCAGAAAAGACTCACCTTGGTGGTCATGACCAGCTCGTGATATACTATGTAGTCTGGGGTATAGCCCATTCCAAAGAGAGAGCTGGTGGGGTGCAGGTGGCAGGGCATCCCTGTCCGGATATTCACATACTCCCCAATTCCCTAGGGAAGAGACAGAACAGGTAACCACAGCAAGAAATCACACCTCATGTGGGCAGCCACTGCATCCCTTGTCTTGACACAGGGCCTTGGTGGGGAAAGCCCAGATCTGCAGGACTGGACAATGAGAAAAAACTTTGCTCTGCAACAATTACCATGCCAGAGAGGGGCCACAACCAGACTTCCCCTGGCTCACCTTGAGCTTAGCCGCCTGGTGGAAATAGGCTGCACAGATACACTTCCTGACGATGTCCCAGTCAGTGCCACACGAGGCCAGGCTCATCCGCTGCTGCACCATGATGTCCTTGAGCTGAGCCCGTACCTCCCGGACCTAGAGCAGGACACAGAGCAGAGAAGGAGCGAGCCCTCCCCTCTTGCTCCCTACCACCCCTCACCCCAACATCCTGCTCATCTGGGCTACTGCCCCTACCTTCCGCATGGCCTTGGCATGGATAAAATGATCGTTACACCAGATGGTGGAGTAATTATTATTCTTCCACTGCAGGTAGACATTCAGGTAGGTCAAATGATCACTCTCGGGGACAGCAAACTTCTCCCGGATCTGATCGCTCTCCTCCTCTCGGCCCTAGAAAGGAAAAAGGACCGTTACTCTGAGCACAGGCAGTCCAGGCCCTCTGAGAAGACCCTGCGCCTGCCCGCATACACAACTTCAAACACGTCGATATGTGACCCTGACAACATGGAAAATAACATACCTTATAACAAAATATTTAGTCTAAAACACGAGGGCCGAGACACAACGACACTGGAAGCTAAAAAACGCTCTTGCCAATTCCCAAATCACTCTCTGAGAACCCCTCGTGTAGCCCAGGCTTTCCCTCACCCCAAACTGCTTACCAGAAGACAGCAAGATTATTCTTTGAAAGTTCTGACTCCTGTCCCTCCATCCCATGTTAATAATACAAGAAGAAACCAGTTCCCTCTAGTCCTTCCTCAAGCCCCATGACTTGCGCTGCGGCCGCTGGGGTAGAAGCACGGGACACCACGTCCCCACCTTGGGCCTGTAGAAGATGGCCGGCACGGAGAGCATGGACACGATGAGCAGGATCTCCGAGCTGCAGCCCATGTCACAGGACACAATCAGCATCTTGGACAGCGCCGGGTCCAGGGGGAACTCCACCATGAGCCGACCCGTCGAGGTCAGACCACCTGGGAGAGGGGCAAATCCGGACATTGAGGGGACGCAGTGAGGTCAAGAGAGAACCCTATCTCTCTCCCAGCCGCCGGGGCCCGCGCACCGGTGTTGTCCAGGGCCCCGAGGATCCAGAGCTGATACATGGAGTTGAGCATGTTGTCCTCAGGCGGCGGGTCCATGAAGTGGAACTGCAGCAGGTCCTGCACACCGAGGGACTTGAGCAGCAGCACCACGTTGGCCAGGTTGGTCCTCTGGATCTCAGGCACCGTGGTGGTCAGCAGCTCGTTCTTGTAGGCGCTCTGGGTGTAGAGCCTGCCGGGGAGGAGAACAGGCCCTGCTGAGTCTCCAACAGGCCCAATGCCTGCGCGGGCATCCCCCCCGGAGGGTGAGCCGTGCTGCTCAACTCTCCCCAGTGCCCATGCCCCGGAAAGGCTGGAAGAGCTGCAAGCCACGGGGATGGAGGCCAACTTCCCCTCTCATCCCGAATTTCCACCCATTCAAAATTCAGTCCCGCCAGCTCACGTTTCTGCTGGAGTCTCCTACACGTGTTTTATTTCTGGAACCAATGAGCCTACACATGTGTTTTATGTCTGGAACCCATGAGCCTGGGACTAGAATCATGGCTTGCTTTTGTTTTCTTTACAGTTTTCTGTACTTTCTGGACTTCTGTAGTGAGTATTTCTAAAAATTAGAAGCAATGAAAAAGAAAACTCCTGCAGAACCCCATAAATCTGTTCGTATCTACCCTTGAAGGGAAGTGCCCTGGGCTCCACTGCCACTCGGGGCTGCCTGGAACCCAAAGCCGCTCACACCTCACAAGTGCCTGGGAAGGCTGCTGCTTCCGCTCGGCAGGGGATGATGAGAAGACCAACAGGTGGCAGTCCTGCCACCAGTGCCCAGCCTCAGGGATCCTGGGGCCGGCATCCCTGTGCGGGATCACAGTCCAGCACCCACTGCCCCAGCTCCACACTCCGCAATCCCAGTACTGCCCCAGAAAGCAGGCTAGCACAGGGCTCCTACCTGAAACACTGACCTGGGCCCGTCCGGCCAGCGCGCCCCGACCTCTGGTTGGCATTGGCCTGGCTGATGGGGTAGATCTGTAGAGCATCCATGCCAATCCTGGGGTTGAAGACCTTGGGAGGGGAGACAGTAAAGGGCTGATCAAGGAGAGAGCAAGGGCAAAGGAGAGGCAGCTCTGAGACAAAGACAGCCCAGTCTGCTACAATCACAGACCATGGTGTTTGAGCAATGCCGGCGGCCATCTTTTGAAGCCAGGAAACTTAAGAAATCTCCCCCACAAAGACCAGCTCTGTAATCTCCACTGAGTTACTAAATCATCTACTTCGTGGTGTTATCACTAGGATTCAATCGGTCAAGTGCATGGCAAAATCAGCACTCAAATGTTAGCCTCTCAAATAGTACCAGCGCTTCTGAGTCCATCCTGCCTCTATGGGCCGAGGACCCAGGGCCCGCCCTCCCCCAACTGAGTTACGGTAACGTTCCAGGGCCCCAGGGCCCGTGTCATCCTTACCTTTAATTTGCAATAACCAGAGTCAATAACAAACATGATGCCATCGACAGTCAAAGACGTCTCAGCAATGTTGGTGGCAACGATACACTTCCGAACTCCATCTGGAGCCTAGAGCCGGGCAGGATGTACAGGAGGACAGGCTGTAAGCCCGCAGGTAGGAAAGACTACAGGGGAAAGAACACCCCCACCCCTGCCAGAAAAGTAACACCCTCTCTCTCTCGGCCGTCCTGGGGAGAATCCAGGGAGACCCAAAGGTGGGGACCCAGGACAGACTTTCTTGCTATTGCACCTTCTGGAAGATTTTAGCCTGGAGGTCGGACGGTAGCTGGGAGTAGATGGGCAGCACAGCCAAGGCAGGTGCATTTTCCAGTTCCTCCAGATGTTCCACAATCTGGTCTGAGGTCACCTGACGGCAGAGGGAGGAGCCATGAGACACCAGAGCCCCTCACAGGCAGGGCACTACCCGTTCATCACAGTCATGACCAAGGCACACACCTCAATGTCCTCTTGGCCAGGCATGAAGATAAGGATGTCCCCAGGGGCCCCTGACAGGTGCACCTGTAAGGACTGCTTCACTGCGGCCTCCACATAGTCCTCCTGCGGGGTCTGCAACACCAGCCAGGGGCACAGTCAGAGGCAGTTACCAAGGGAAATGCAGGCTGGCACCCCTCTGGGAACCGGTGGCCAGTCACTGGTGCGGGGCCAGAGAGTGGGGTATGTTCAGGGCTATAGACGGGGCTGGGTTCTCATCAGAGATCAGGACTGGTTCAAAAAGGAAACCTCAGTACCTTGCTGAAGAGAATGTCAACAGGGAAAGTACGGCCAGGGATGTGGAAGATGGGAACATTCCCAAAAAAGGCAGCAAATTTCTCTGCATCCATAGTGGCTGACGTGACGATGAGCTTCAGGTCTGAGCGCCGAGCCACCACCTAAGAGAAAAGGTCAGTGTGAGGCTTCCCCAGAGATTCAAAACCCTCGGCGCCCAACACTACCCCCAAATGAAACAGAGGCCGAAGCTAACGGACTGGCACATTAGACTCTTAAGAAGCCTGAAGCCTGAAGCCAGGAAGCCAGAGCCAAGAGAGCCACGAGTACTCAGCTGAGCAAGAACAGAGCGAACTACAACACCAGGCCTGAGCCCGGCAACCTGGAGGCCTCGGGGGACACTCTGGCCTATCAGAGACCCCTCAGCCTCCCAGGCGAGAGCCCAGGCCCACCTGGGTCACTACCAACAGCGCGCTGCTCAAAGCCCCAAGGGCGCAGACGGAGTGTACCCCAAAGCCCTCACCTCCCGGAGCAGCCCAAAGAGCACATCAGTGTTGAGGGAGCGCTCGTGGGCCTCGTCCATGATGATGGCACTGTAGTGATCCAGGTCCGCTTCCCGGAGCGACTCCCGGAGCAGGATCCCGTCCGTCATGTATTTGATCAAGGTGTTTTCTGACGTGCAGTCTTCGAAGCGGATCGCGTAACCCACCTGAAGGTCAGAGAGAAAGGGCTCAAAAGCCCTGGGCCCCAGGTCACGGCTGGCACACCCTGTGCTGGGTCCAGGCCTTAGCAGATCAGCTCAACCAGGTGGAAGCCACACGGCTCAGCCCTCACGCCCACTCACCTCCTCACCAAGGCTTCCCCCCATTTCTTCACTGACTCTCTTGGCCACAGACATGGCAGCCACACGGCGAGGCTGGGTGCACCCGATCATCCCGTAGTCTGTGTAACCGTCTTCATGCAAGTACTGCGTCAGCTGAGTGGTCTTACCACTCCCTGTCTCTCCAACCACGATCACGATGCTGTTATCTCTACAAGGGAGAGAAGATGAAGGGCAAGTCGTGCTGAGTGGAAGGCCACCGGGGAGCCTCTGAGAAGATGGGGCCACCTCCTATGCCCACATCACTATCCAAGGAGCATGCCCGCTTGGAAAGGTGGATTTCCCTGGAATAACAGCCCAGAACCGAGACGCCTCCTAGAAAGTCTAGAAGACTGTGGGGGGGGTTAAACAAGTGAACTGTAACAAAGCAATGCTGTCTTGCCTGCTTTGGCCAAAGAAGCCAAGAGCACCCGTATCAGGTAAGAAGAAATTCTTCGTGTTCTCCATCAGATGCAATGCCCCAAATCAGAAGAGCTACTGAGTAAATTCAAGGGACAAAGGGGAACCCGACTCAACAGTGGCCGTCCCAGGCCCGGGAAGGAATCACCTGATGATAGTCAGAAGTTCCTGCTGCACAGCAAAGATGGGCAGATACTGTCGCTGCTCCAGAATGGACTTCTTCTTGGCAAACTCGCTGCTGGCTTCGCTCTTTTTCTTCATGTGATCTGCAAACTTCTGCTCTGTCCTGAGAACACAAAGGAGCCCCATCACCCGGCACAATTTCCCACGCTGTTCTTCCTGACTGGGCAGGCACCCCAGAACGAGAACTACCTCAACAAGACATAAGAAGGCTCTGAGACACCCGCGCAGCCAGGCAACCTGAAACACTGCTCCTGTCCTCTGCCTCAGGGACTGGCACTGCTGCCTGAGAAGCCACAACATACACGACACCCTCAGGTACAGGGCTCAGTAGGACATGCAGGAGCTCAGATTAGCAAACGGGCCAAATCTCAGCCCTAAAGAGCTTGCCCTCCAGCTCGGGATCTCGTACAGAACACCAGGGGCGGTTTTGGCACGATGCGCAAAGGGCTGAAAGGAGGACACGAGGCCACAGTGTCTGGACCCGGCTCAGACCTCTTCTCTCTCCTCTGGGCAGGACAGCACAGTCTGAGCAGCTTCATTTTCAAAGAATTGTGAGAACAAACACACCCACTGAGTCCTGACCAACAGCTTTCATTGAAAGCACGCAAGTATCTCACACATGCACACAGGCCTAGACTCAAAAGTACTTTGTGAGTCTCCCCAGACTGCACAGCAAAGAGAGAGCGGTTCAGTGTTGCCGAAGTCCGTGCCTCTGCCACTCGCCCTCCCCCGAGAGAATGGACCCCTGGCAGGCCCACCCCATGGGTATTTCTAACTTCACCATCACTCCTGGTCAGCTAACAGTCAACGCCTACGGGACTACATGAACTACAGGCTAACAAGGGCTGATCGGTCGTACCGACTTCTCACTTGGGTCATTTCTCATAGGGGTACAGAGGACTATTCACTCGGATGCCGCTTCGGCAAGACCTTAGAATGTTCAGAGAACAAGACTCACCAGGGACATTTGAGTCCAGTCACCTACCCAAGGTGGGAACCCCAATAAGCAGCTCTTTACCATCTGTTTAAAAATCTCTATGAACGGGGATGTCTCTCTCTGACAAGACAATCCTTTCAATGTTCAAACCACTATTAAAATTCCTCTTTCCATTAAACTGAAATCTAAGGGGGCAAACCCCACCCTCCCATACTGAACATCTGAAACACAGTGAAGCAGAGTAGCTAAGATACTGGGCTCCAAGTCCCACTGTCCAGGGATCATCATCAAACCACCATTTATCAGCCGGGTGACCTCAAACCAGTTAACCTCCCTGGAGCTCATCTGCTGCACACAGGACACGGGAAGGACAGCACCTACCCCATGGGACTGGCATGAGACCTCTGGGCGTGAGTATGTGTGAGGTGTTCAAGGCCGGCAGGCAGGGGTGGTGCCTATAGCAGTAGCAGTGGAGGCAAGAGGAAGACTATCTAGGAAAACCCGCAGATGGTAGAAGAGAAAGACCAGGAGGAAGGGACCAGAAGGGACCACAAGACCCGAAGTGACATGATTTTCCTATGCAGAAAACACAAATTCTATCCATTCCCCAGCAAGTGTCTTCGTTGGATACAGCCTGTTGCTGACCAGGACTCCTACCTATAGTCCACTTTACCGTCTTCTGTCAGAGCTTTATCTGGCTCTTCCTCTTTTTTGACACCCATGATGTCTCCTAGCTTGGTTCCAGCCAGCTCCCAGTGTTTGTGTTGAGCCTGAAAAAAATACCAAACATCATGTAACACGATTTCGGTCGATGGAAAATTAATCCCACTTGACAAGACGCCGCACCCAGCAAGTGGTGAATCCCCAGAAGGCGGCAGTGGTACTGAGCCCGCTTCCCCATTTCAGCCTCAAGCTCCCCGAGCATCAGGCCCTGCGGTTGTCTTCACTAAGGCCGTGGCGGAAGAACACAGCGCCCTCCTCCAACGGCTTGCTCTTGCTCTGGGAGGGGCATCGTACTTCCAATAAGACCCCTACCTGGGAGAGCTAATACGATTTTTCTAAAAAGAGAAAAGACCAAAAGAAAACAAAAAAACCCACACCCACAAGAGACAGCCCAATCCCCAATGACAAGAAACCAACCTTTTTCCGTTCCTTCTGTTCCCTGTGCTTCCGCACTGTCTGACTGCCTTTTCGAGCAATGATGGCCAAGTCGGAAGTGGCATCCTTGACTGGAATCACCGGCTCTGGCTGCAAAAGGTTGAGGAAAAAGAGAAATTCCCCACTAATGGTTAACTCAACAGGAAGGTCCACTGCATAGCAGCCCCGGGAAATGGAACAGACTGCTACCCAATCGGGCAAGGGGCCTTTTTTCTCCTCTCTTCTTTTTTCACTTCAGTTCTACCTGAGCTGGCTTCTCTCGGGCCCCGGGAGCCTCACCTGCTTGGTGAAGACGATGCGCCCATCAAGAAAGGGAGGAACCAGGTTGTGCACCATCAAATGCACTTTGGCCGCACTGTCCTCCTCGAAGTCCTCGTCCACCTCCAGCCGATGGACCACCCCGCTGGTGAGCATGCGGTTGGTCTCCCAGCGCTCGTTATCCTGTGACAACACAACAGGAGGCCACGCTCACACTGCAACCAACAGGCATCCTGAAAGGTCACTGGCAAGTCCACTCATCAAGTCCTGACAGAAGGGCCAGGGGTTGCCAGAGAGATGTCCCGGGCCTCTGTACCCTGCAGCTCCTTAGAAAGCAGAGTTGCTGATCCCAAATCACCAGCAGTATTCTTTCTAAGCAGCGGCCCTTTATGTCTAAGTCAGAGCCTCTATGCAGACGGACACACGGCGAGCGTCCCCAGCCCCAGTCGGAGACACCAAGAACACAGAGCCAGAACCCACCCTATCAGTTCCCATCCACGGCAGCCCTCGAGGAAGGACTGCAGAAGAAGGAAGTTAGCAGCTAGAAGTTATCTGAAGCCCCCCCCTCCTCTGCCTCCAGAGGTACAGCGGCACCAGGTACATCAGTGACTGGGAGGTGAGCCGTGCCACCACGGCGTGCCCCCGGCTCCAGCGGAGTCGGCTCCGACTACCGCGGGCTGCCCACCTCATTGATCTGCCTCCGCTGAGCCGAAATGCGCTTCTGCTTCTGTTTATGCAGGTGCTGCTCCCGCCTTCTCACGTAATCCTCGGAGGAGTAGGCCAGGGGGTTGTGGAACTCGTCGTATCCCTCATCCATCATGTACCAATCCCGGTCCGCTTGCTACAACACAGGGGACAAGGCAATGAGAACAAGGGACAGATGGAGTGTACGTGATGACAAGGCCAGAGAAGAGATGTCTGGGAAAAAGTCACTGGTGGGATGACGGGGCGAGGCAAAGGCCGCCCTACTAGGAGATGAGCCATCTAGAGGAGAACTCCGGGTGTGGACTCGTGACGGCACTTCCTGCATTTACCACATGGTGGCACCAGCACTCAACTAAAAACTCGGGTCGGCCCTGCGTCTGGTGAAGGAGCTGGTGCAGGAGCCTGTGTCTCCGTGAACCGATTCCAGGGCCTCAGGACTGAATAGGGCTCAGCTCCCGAGCATGCCCCGTGTTAAGCTCCCTCACCAAAGTCCAGTTCCACTGGACTTCACTCACGGCCCACTCCCTACGCAGGGCCATTAGCCCTCGTGCAGTCCCTCAAAGATGTCAAGTTTTTACCCTCTGGTCATCCTCCCACTGCTGCCGTTCCTCTTCTGTGTCGAACGAAATTCCCTCTTCACCATCCTCACGTCTCCCTGAAGGAGGACACGTAGCAGGTCAGTCCCAGGGACCCCAGTTTATCCCCAGCGGATGCCTACAGCCCTGCAGAGCCACACTGCTCCCGAGTCCAGCTATGCTCGACCTCACTGGGACGAGTCATCCTGCTTTCCTGCCTCCTCCTCCCTCCCCGCCTTACCTCGGCCCCTGGACAGACGGGGCGTGGAGCCCAGGTGTCTTCTGTCATCGGCCCACTCGTTGTATTTGTAGGATGGGGTCGGCAGAGGTGTGTCGTCTGAATACCTGCTCCGCACGGACCTGGGCAGCAGTAGAAGCAGCAACACTGAGCAGTCACTAGGCTGAGCGTGTTCCCCAGTGGCCATCTGCTTTCCCAACCCAGGCCCCTTTGCCCTCCTCACGTCCACCCTTTGCCACCCACCCAGAGAAACTGGGCTGCTCTGCCCAGAACATCACCTATCCCGATCACGACTAGACTGTCGATGGCTCCGCTCAGAATCCCGGTAAGAAGGTGCTGGAGACGGGGATTCCCACTGCGAGCGCCTTGAGAAGCCATAGCCACTGTCCTCTTCCTCCCAGGCAGACCTTGAAGGAGTAGCTGCGTCTGAGGCCACAAAGAACACAACCACAGGAAACATCCAACTTAGGTTCTAGAGCTATTAGCCAAAAGTCAATTCCCCAAATTTCTTTCTTCTGCTATGCGTAAACTTTATATCTATTTGTAACAGGTAAGATGGTTTGGACAGTTTTTAAATATACCTGGATTTTAATGGTCCAGTTTTCACGGGTTTATAACATTTTTCTCTTTTTTAAAGTATGTTTATTTGAAAGAACAGCCAATTTCTCTCAGCAAACATACTCCTCATGGATATAAATAATTATTTTTAATAAATCCTCTTCTCCAGCTCCCTATTCTTTCCTGCCATTCAGCCAACTGGCCTATCAGCTTAAAGGACCAGATCCGTCTCGCCAGGTCCAGGGCGTCCCCTGACTCAGAACCAAGTATTCCTAGAGGTTCATAGTGAAATCAGCAATTCTGACTCTGCCCACAGCAAATCAACTGAGGACAGGAGTCACTCGCCTCGCCTTCTATACACTCGACCCCTCACAAGTCACAAGCGATGGCTCAGTCTACCTTTTGGTCGGTGTCTCGGGCTCTCCGGTTCATTTCTTCTGCTGCGCTCTGACCCTCCATCTCGCTCGGATCTGCTGCTGTGTCTGCTTCTATCCCGCTCATCTGCTGAGAGCCACACACAGAGCTTAGGATATATGTGTCCCATCCTAATTTCCACCCGTCTTCACCCTAGAGAAAGGACAGGCCTTCCCACTCACTCACAGGTGCAACCTGCACTGTTCTAATGCGATCCATGGGCTCCTGAAACTCACATATCCCCATTCTCTCAAGGGGAAAAAATAGTTACTGGCTAGAAAGTTTCAAACTCACAGTAACAGTTATTTTCCTGCAAGAATTCAAAAAACAATAGTTACAAGTCTACAGTGAATAGCTGTTTAATAGTTACAAGTGTATAAGCTGTAAAACTTAAAACAACACTAAGCAAAGCCAGCGTTGGATTTTATGTCTAGCTTTGCTCCACAGCACTGTCCTTTCTCTGTCACCAGCACTGTAGTAAATTCTGGCTTCTTGTACATATTACCTGTCATCACCTGTATCACCAACTATAATAAAATGAGGAGCACACACTCAAGCAAAGCAGCTTTGTTGCAAGTAATAGTTCTTAAGCCGCCTGCTATTCCTAACCCTGACACAATCAAAACCAACAGGGCTCCCTAATTATTGGGCATTAGAAAAACTCCTGCAACAGGAAAGAGGCTGACATGTTAATTCAAATGTTTAACCGGGCTGCTCTGCCCAGAGTATCACCTATCCCAATCACGACTGGACTATTGATGGCTCTGCTCAGAACTATATGAATGATGCCGACCAGTTACCTCTGTCTCTCTTGCGGTCACAGTCTCGATCCCGTGATCTCTCTTTCTTCCGATCCTTTTCTTCTTTGGACGAGGCATAGACACCATGCTCCCGCCGCTCCCGCTCTCTCTGCCGACTGCGTTCCCAAAACTCTTCACTCACACCACCAGGATGGGATGGAGTCTCTACCCGAGCAGACCGATAATGTCTGAAACAGGGAGGGCAACCGGTAAAAGGCCCTTCCATGGGAGAAAAACCTTGCCCCCAGACCCCTGGCTGGCTGACCTGTCCTTTTCCACTTTATCTCCCTGCAGGCTTACTTATGGCAACCACCCAAAGCACTTCTAACCTCCATCCTCTCTTCTTTAGTCGCCTTTGAATGTTCCCCACAAATCTGAAGAAAACACCAATTCCTGTCTACCTTCCATACTACAGAATCATAATAAAATCATGAAGATCTACACATCCAATTAGAAAACAGACATAAACATGAGATGCTATTTCCTGGCCTCCATTCTCGTTCCCTTTGGGTCAACCCAACCTACAGCTTTTACCTGTCTTTTCGGCTGTGTCGGCCAGCTTGGTCACTGCCCTCCTCCTCAGCATCCCTCTGGTCATCCTTGCTCTCCTCCCAGTCCTTGTAGGAAGAGATTCTGGACTTCTTCTTGTCCTCCCCATCATCCTTCTCCTCTCGCTCCCTTCGTTTCAGGGAAGCTAACAAGTCCAGTCCCAGCAATGAAGGGCGGGGGGCGGGGGCCTTGAAAACATGCTGCTCACTGGCTGCACTTTTGGTCTTACAAATAAGACCGCCAACCTGAGAGTCCATATCAGTTCCTTCCAATCGATGAATTGAGGCATCCTCGCTGGTATCCTCCATGACAGGCTCTGGGATGTCTGTGGAAGAAAGACAACCCATTTTGTACTGGATGTAAGAGAAGGTTCAACTCTGCTATAACCCAGGATAACTGAAGTTAGAAGTATATTCAGGGGATTAACCTCCCCATCAAGACCAGGCTTTGTTTAGCTATCTCTTGCCAAGACCTTTCCATTAAGTCACTGACAATCTCAAAAGATCCTCTGACTCCCACCCCAACACACATCAGAAACACACACACACTTGCACACCCACCAAACACCAGGATCCAAGGGGTATCATTCAGGCAAGAACAGACCTTACTAAGGGACACTTGCCAGAACATAATAGCATCTAGAAAGGGACTATAGGGGAAACACCACTAGATTTTAAGTCCGAATCCTCAGCTAGAATGCAAATTTTGACATTTTCTACTTGTATGATTGTAAGCAGATAACTTAATATTTGGTTAGCCATAATTTCTGTATCTGTAAAACAGAAATACTTTTTGCTTTATCTAATCCATGGAGTTACTGTGAGAATTAAATACTAGAGTGTATGTGAAAGCTCTCTGTAAATATACAGCATTACATAAATGTGTTATATTATTTTATTTACTGTGCTCCCATATACCAGCTGGGGCTCAAAATTTTCCACCTGAGTTGTTCTACCTCTCCCTCCCTTTAAACTACAGACACAGTAGAGTAGGCACATTGGTGTATAAAGCTGCCATCCATGTGATCCATACACTAATGGCTTTTTTGGCACCAGTTGTGTTGTGTAGAAAAGAATTACCTCACAGCAGTTGAAATCTGTTTAATAACAATCCACCTTCTCCAAAAATATTGATGAGAAACACTAGGTTATGAAACGGTATTCATGGAAAGTATTAAGGTGACTGTAAGATTTTCTGGCACTCAACTTGTAACAAATTCCTCTTTACCTCCCATTACGCACCATCCATTTATAAACATACACTGATTCCTGCGTGCTTGGGTAATTCCCCTTTCAACAAGTCAGTGAAGCAAAGTAACTGTCAAGGTGTAGGGTACCACCGGAATCCAGAATGTTTTGCCCAGCAATAATTAACACGCATGGCTCTATAGAGAAATAAAGCCAAACAGACTGAACACATAACATGGACATACACAGAAGAGGTGTATTTTGAAAAATGCCATCAGGCACAAGAGAAAAGGGAAAGCTGCATATTGGTGACATCTGTGTGCATGAGAGGATATCTAAATAGGAAGGTAAATACATACATGTTTTGTCAGCAGTAGTCTGAACTAGAAAATACACTCCTATAATGGGAAAAAAGGGAACCTCGTCTGTCTTGCTGTTGCTGTCCCAGTGCCTAGCAAAATAAATGTTTGCTGAATAAATGGATGAATGAATTTAAACAGAGTAATGGAGAACGGGAAACCAAACATTTCTAGAGACAGCAAAGGTACATACCAACAGCCCAGGACAAGGCATCTGACAAGACTTAATTAGCTGCTGAGAACAAATAAGGAGTTAAGGGGCTGGATTCTGGAGAATGATTAATGACAGAGAAGCCACACAGGATACAAAAAAACAATTTCGAAAAACTAGATTTACTCATTCAACAATTTTTCATTGACTTCCTTCTGTGAGCCAGTTGCTGTTCTGGGCAATAGGAATAGAAGAGAGAACGAACAGACAAAAATCCTCGCCCTCTAGCCCAGGAGATCACCTAATAAAGATATAACTATGACAGAGAAAAGGAAGACACAGGATCCCTACTCGTGCTCGGACTCGGCCTGGGAGGGGGCTAAAGCAGAAGCCTGAGGAAGGGTGCAGGGTGACCCCTGGACAGCATCCCTGCACCTCCATGAGGCCGCGCCAAGCAGCAGGATCTGACCAGATCAACGAGAAAGGATGGGGCAGGGCTGACCGGCGCAGCATCCCTAAGGTGAGAAAGGCAAGTTGGGTGACAGGGACGAGACTTTGCAAACCCGGGCAGGAACCTGAGCGAAGGACCGATATCCGCTGCCAGGAGCTGCCATGATTAGGGAAGGGCAGGTCAGGAAGGAAGAAGGGACACTCACCTCACCAAGCTCGACTCTCGGGACCTTCTGTCCCAGATTCTGGGGCGCCGGCACCACCACCCCTCACTCAGAAGGCCTTACAGATCCAGACACCGATCTTGAACGCGGCCATTATTGTCCCATAATACCTTGCGCGATCCCTTCTATCCGTCCAAAGATACCATCGAGTGCAGCCCGGAAAACGCCTGCTCTTTCCTCCAAGTGTGAGACAGAAAGCGACCGAGCACTCAAGGCTAGAGTGTCCTCCTCTGGGACTTTGAACAGAGACACTGCCGAGTCTCGTTGCGACCAATCACAATTAGTTTGAGAGGCGAGAGGAGAAGGAGGGTGAGGGAAGGAGGTCGGTCATGTTTAGTAAGGGCGGAAGTGACTCTACAGCTTCCGGCCGAAGCCGGGCAAAGTGGGCGAGACTAGAATAACCACTTCCGCTTGTTGGACTTTTGGGAGCGACAGCAAGTTTACCTACTGCGCCTGTGCGTTTTTTTTTTTCCGTTTCCGTTTTCTCGAGCGGTACGCGGAGAGTTGCTAAGCAGTAGTGGCTGGGTTGCTGTGGGTTAACGCTGGCAGAGAAGGTGTCGCCGGCGTCCCAGTTTGTTTGAAGACGGTTGTGGACAGTCCTGAAGTGGAAGAGAGGGAGGTGATTGTACAAATAAAGTAAGTATCGTTTTTCGTAGCAGTTATGGGCCAGGAGTAGCCTAGCCACAGGTTTCGTTAAATATATGTATATTTATGTCGAATATTTTGGAAAAAGAAAGACGCTCTCTCCGATGAAAATAAAATCCACCTGTCCACTCGCAGGCATAACCACTGATGGTGTTTGGGGAAATTTATTTCCAGTTGTTTTTCTATGCAGATGTATACATTTGTATTACAATTAGGTTTTGTACAGCAGTGGAATCACACTTCGTATACTGTTTTATAACTTCTTTACCATGAGAACTTTTCGGTATCTGACATTTTCATTTGTATCACAATATTCAGTGGTCGTGTAATAGTATGTTGCAGGACTGTACTATCGTTTATTTTTCCAGCCCCTTTATTTTAGGCCATCTAGGGTGTTTCCAGTTTTTCATCACTAAGATTATGAGAATATTTTTTTCTGCATAAATTTTTGTGAACGTGTCGAATTAAGTTTCCGAGATGGAAGTGTTCCTCAGATTGTTTTCTTCCTAGAAAAGTTTTGCTCCTCTGGATTACAGCGGGCACCATGAAATGTGTGTCTGTTCACGCTCTTGCATTATTGTTTCGCTTTACCAACTTAGTGGCTTTGTCAAATAATCTTCTAATTTGCTTTTGTTTACTATTAAAGCTTAACTTTTCAAATATTTTTGTGCATTTGTGCTTCTTTTAGTGAAGTTTCTGTTGGTATTCTTTGCTATGAACATATTCTTAGGTGTGGCATCAGTTTTCCTCTCTTCCTTCCAACATTTATACGGTCCCCTCACCCCGCTGAACAGCTTTGCCTTCCCCTCACTTCCTTCTCTTTGTCAGTATCATAGTGGGGGTGCTATTTGAATTCTTGTGGAATAGGTCCATCCTTTCTTTGACTTTCCCCTTCGTAAGTAATTTGTTCTGCTACTGACATTTGATGAGGTCCCTTCTGGCAATCAACTTGCCTGTTTAAAGAATGACTTATTATGGGAATAATTTCATTTCCTATATGAATTTTATTAGTTAATATCTTAAAATGTGACTTGTCTCTCTCTCTCTCTCTCTCTCTCACACACACACACGCACACACATGCACACACACATAAAGAAATCCTCCCTTTTCATAGCATTAACCTACTTTGGGACCAGATTGAAAATGTCAGGTTCTCAATGGAGTTTCTTATGGATGGACTCAAAAATAAAGTTCCTTTCTTAACCATAAAAATAGGTACTGATTATAGCAGAGGGAACACTGCACTAGAAATTTGGTGACTTGGATTCTAGTCCTTGTTTTAGCTAGAATCAAAACTGTAAGTAAACAAGTCTATAAAATGAGGGAATTGGATTGGATCCCTTCTATCTCGGTGTTTTATGACTTGTTCCTTTTTTGTGTGGGGTTGTCCCACACACCCTTCTTTTTTTTTTTTTTTTTTAAAGATTATTTATTTATTTGACAGAGAGATCACAAGTAGGCAGAGAGGCAGGCAGAGAGAGAGAGAGGGAAGCAGGCTCCCTGCTGATGAGAGAGCCCGATGCGGGACTCGATCCCAGGACCCTGAGATTATGACCTGAGCCGAAGGCAGTGGCTTAACCCACTGAGCCACCCAGGCGCCCCCCACACACCCTTCTTAATTGATTTGTTTGCCATGTGGTGAGGTACGTCTAGTAAGGCATGCACCAAGAATCTTGAAGCCAGGACTTACGATAAGACTCCCATCAATAAAAGACTTAAAAAGTATGGTGCATGCATAGTGGGGCGCCTGGGTGGCTCAGTTAAGCGTCTGCCTTCGGCTCAGGTCATCTTCCCAGGATCCTGGGATTGAGCCTCTTTTTTTTTTTTTTTTTTTAATTTATTTGACAGACAGAAATCACAAGTAGGCAGAGAGGCAGGCAGAGAGAGAGGAGGAAGCAGTCTCCCCGCTGAGCAGAGAGTCCAATGCGGGGCTCGATCCCAGGACCCTGGGATCATGACCTGAGCCGAAGGCAGAGGCTTTAACCCACTGAGCCACCCAGGTGCCCCGGGATTGAGCCTCTTGTCAGGCTCCCTGCTCAGCAGGGGAGTCTACTTCTACCTCTTCCTCTGCCCCATCCCTGTGCTCATGCTCTCGCTCTCTCTCAACTAAATAAATAAAATGTTTAAAAATTTTTTCTAAATGTATGGTCCATGCACGAAATAGTATGTTGTTGTAACAACATGTGTAGAGATATAGAAAGGTCTTCCCATGTTAGGTGAAACACTCCAGAGTGCAGAAAAGTGGGTAAAGTATGTGTGCTGGACATCTGTCATTTGCCACTCCAGCTGCACTCTTCCTCTTTCTCTAAACTGGGATCGGGAGACTGGGCTGCCTTCTTCATCTCCACTGCCATCTGGTTCCAGTTTGAGTCAGCCAGTGGGCACATTAGCAGGAGATCAGAGGGAGGGAGAAGAGTGGCTGCATCCCTTCACTGCAGGCTGACCTCCTATACAAGGACCTTCTGCACCCCATGATCCCCACCACACACTTCTCCCTCCCGTGGCCCCTTCAGGCCTAGGGGTAGGAACAGCACCCTGCACTACCAGCCGAAGTACAGCACTGTACTCTGTTATTTTCCTATACACTGCCTTCATGAAAACCTCTTTAAATGACCAAATTTGAGAATGCCATCTTTTTCCTGCTGGCACGCTGGCAGATAGAATAGGCTATTCTTGAGGTAAAAGAGGGAAAAAACAGAGGAATGCATATTTGTATTTTCCTGTAAATGCATAACAAAACTGGAAGATACATGAGAACCTAATGAAAGTAGCTATGTGGTGTGTGGGGAAAGATAGGCTAGTAGGAATGGGGCCAGTCAAGGGCAGACAGCGGGAGGGAGATTTTTCACAGCGTACATTTCTACATTGTTTCTTTTTAAGCTGATGGACTTGCCACCAGTTTGTGCGTTTGGTGTTTTCCTTTTACTTTTTTGATACTGTGTTGTATGAAACCATTTTTTCCTCTGGGAATAAAATATACATATAACCTACTCCAAAAATAAAGTTTTTTTTAAAAAATTAGGACATGTGCACTTAATCGGTCTTTAAATATTGCAACTGTATTTCAGGACTGACAGTGAAGATTACTATTAGGATTTCTCAACATGAGCTTCCTATTGCCCAAGCTAACGAGCAAAAAAGAAGTAGACCAAGCAATACAAAGTACCGCAGAGAAGGTGTTGGTCCTCAGGTTTGGGAGAGACGAGGATCCTGTCTGTCTGCAGCTAGATGATATAGTAAGTGAATTTTTTAAATAAATGGCTTTTATTAAAAATCTATGTATTCTCACTTCAATATCTATAAAGTACATGGAAGGGAGCAGCCAGGCCCAGGGACACAACTTTTCACTTGTTGGCACGCTTTCACTGGCCTGAGCTGAGCCCACAAAGCTCTAACTATGCTGAGTCTGTCCTAGATGTCCTTCTGCAACACCAGCCATCCAAGTTCAGTTTCACCAACAAGGCAGTGGAGAACCAGAAACACTATTAACAAGCACCTGTGAACATTATTTTACTCGGTCCCCACAACAGTGGGAAAATTACTGCTCCCCTGGTGGGGGGTAAGTGCTCCACCTGAAGAGCTGGGGTTTGAACTTCGTTCTCTCTGCCTGCAGATAAGCTTTCCTAGTGTGTTGCCTCCAGTGTGTGTCTGATGATCTCTTGTTTCATAACACATCTACATACTCTGATGAGGAGAGAGGGGGTTATGAGACAGAATAGGTTTATTCCTGTCTGTGTTTATTATGGAGAGAGACTTACCGCAGAACTGAGATCTCTTCCCAGCATCTCTGTTGCTGCCACCCACAGTGTGAATCCCGTATAAGGATATTTAGTATTGTGATTAAAAATGAGTGTGTTAACATGGGTGTGTTAACAAAAATAATGTGTTAACATGAGGGGGAAAGGGGCCAGAGGATTATACCCTCAGCTGTAGAGGGGACAGAATATCACTGAGCCAGGCTGCCCGAGTTCAAGTCCCAGCTGTACTGCTTACTAGCTATGGGACTAGAGGCAGGTTACCTCAGTTTCTTCATCTAAGAAATGGAGACTATAAAAACCTCATAGGAATGTTGCACGGATTAAGTGAGTTAACAAGTGTAAAGCACTTCGGACACTTAGCACATAATAACAGCCATGCAAGTCTTCACTATTTTATTACAATTATCATTCATGGGGGGATTGGAAGGGAAGAGATTTGAGGGAATTTCAATGTACAGTACATAGTTCTGAGTTGTTTTTGTTTAAGTGAACGTGGATTTTATAAATTCACCAAAAGTTTATAAAAACTTTTTACAACCAAAAACAGATTTTTTCTTAAAAAAAAGGGGGGGATGAGTTCATTTTACCCAGGGCCCTCTCACAAGTCTACCAAAGGTAACTCAGACTGAATGATAAGGTTATACTGTGTCTGCTGTGGAACTCAGGAGAGATTCTCGCCTCAGGAATTTCGTTCAAACAGAATATTCGAGTAAGAAGTTTTCACAGAAGAAACCTTAATTGCCTCTCGTATTATGACGTATATGTCTCTCTCTCTTTGCAGCTTTCTAAAACTTCTTCTGACCTGAGTAAAATGGCTGCTATTTATCTGGTAGATGTGGACCAAACTCCCGTTTACACGCACTATTTTGACATCAGTTATATTCCATCTACTGTGTTTTTCTTCAATGGGCAACATATGAAAGTGGATTATGGGTAAGTCTGATTGACTTGCAGTTACTATAGTGGTGGGAGTTGCTTTTACCCAAGTAGTTGCCGTAACTCACCTGCCTGCCTGAGCTGCTGCTGTTTCCTCAGCTGGGCCACTCATTTGCTATGTGAAGCGCGGGTGCAAAAAAGAGTGTTTCCAGTGTGACTGGCAGATTTTAACCTCTTGCTGAAGCATGAAAGAATTGTACGATTTGGGAAGCACTAACCATCCTTCAGTGTAGAAAATGCAGAACAGCTTTTTTAAAAGTTTCCCAGGAATTTCATTTAAAACAAAATAAGCCGTTGTATTTAAACATCTGAGACTGGTTGGCTACATTTGGAAAGAAATGTTCCAGCAGACTAAGACATGCTTCTCTGCCCAACTGTCCCGTCTTCTGCCACTCAAAAGGTTTCGAAAACATTCTTCAACCAATTCTGTCAAGAATAAGCACTATGAAATCTTTAACACCTTCCACTGCATCCAGTCAGTGTCCTAATACTTAGCATGTATTTTCAGCCCGTCTGTGGTTGTTATCATTTCCTGCTGTGGGTGAGGTGTTTGCTTTTCTAGATCTATGTTCCTGTTTTGCCATTCTCTCTCTGAGCGTATGTTAAATATTACTTGTTTTAAGTATTTTAAAGCTGTTTATTCTCCTAGGATACAGTTAAGTATTATTTTGGTGCAGTCTTTTTCAAGGGTGATTTATGACACTATTTCCCATCTTAAAAGTCTGTAAAATTTGGGGCCAGACTCTTGATTTCAGCCCAGTTGATGGTCTCGGCATCATGGGATCGAGCCCTGTGTCAGGCGGGGAGCCCAGAGTCTGCCTGAGACCCTTTCCCTCCCTGCCCCCAACTCATGCACTTTCTCCCAAAAAAAAAGAATAAAAAAACCAGCAATTGTATTTCCAGGAATTTCTCTGAAGGAAAAATAATCATGAAAGTGGGCAAAATTGGCTGTGTGGATATTCATCCCACTATTATTTAGAAAACAAAATACATAGAAAGAACGTAGATGTCGGGGCGCCTGGGTGGCTCAGTGGATCAAAGCCTCTGCCTTCAGCTCGGGTTGTGATCCCAGGGTGCTGGGATCGAGCCCCACATCGGGCTCTCTGCTCGCCAGGGAGCCTGCTTCTCCATCTCTCTCTCTGCCTGCCTCTCTGCCTACTTGTGATCTCTGTCTGTCAAATAAATAAATAAAAATCTTTATAAAAATAAAAAAAGAACATAAATGTCCACAGAGGGACACTGGATATTAGTTTCATATAATGTTGTGGATGTAAGTTTAATGACTTTGAAAGAAATAGGTTATATGTTAGTTGGGAAAGCACATTACAAGATAGTTTGCATGATATAATTGCCATGATTTTGAAAAAGAAATGCATCTGTGCACACGCGCGCGCACACACACACATTGGAAGGATGTACTGAAATGCAGCCTCTGGCCTCACTAGTAATTTTTTTTTTTTTTTCTAAAAAATTTCTACAATTAACAACATACTTGAAGTTTGAACTAGTAAAAATAAATAAATAAATAAATAAAGATTTCATACTCACCATTCAAAAGTAGCCATGAGGGGAACTCCAAGACGATGACCAGTTAATGGGCTTTCCATGGTGAAGCTGACAGCAGCAGCCACAAACTATGCCCAGGCCAGCGTCCAGGGAGTTCTACTGGAGAAGGAGCTAAGAAGTGATTAAAAGAGATTTTGAAGCGGAGGCTCTTCACGTGATAGGGCTCACATGCCACCCCAGTGGCTGATGGCACTGGTTTTAGTCCTGTATCACATGGGCCCCGTAACTGCAAACAGGAATCAATGTCAGGCTTCATGTCTTAAGTGTCCCCGATGAGAAGAAAGTAACAGAGCAACGATTCATTTTGTTTATCCTGAAGGTCTGCCACGAGTAATTGCCAGAAGTTCTGAGCGAGCTTGTTTTTCTCCCGTGCTCTCTAGGTCTCCAGATCACACTAAGTTTGTGGGAAGTTTCAAAACCAAGCAGGACTTCATAGATTTGATTGAAGTAATTTATCGAGGAGCAATGAGGGGGAAACTTATTGTCCAAAGTCCTATTGATCCCAAGAATATTCCCAAATACGACCTTCTCTATCAAGACATTTAGCACATTCACTACTCAAAGTTGAAGACAAAGGCACATGTTGAAGCAGTACCTGAATCCGGCTATGCTGTCTTCCTGGAGTCCTTCAGAAAGGTGCTCAGCATCCCAGCGGAGAAGAGGTCTGACTCAGACAGAAAATCCCCCGCCCCCAAATAGAAGGCCATGCTGGTCCCGTGATGAGCAGCGATGCTGAAGTGTCTACTCGCTGCAAACCTCTGAGCGGTCAAGACAACCGTGGTCCGTTTTCCCAGCGTGATTTTTTAAGTTTATATTGTACTTCTCTTTATTCCTTAAGATAATATAGAATCCTTTTCAACATTACCTACTAGTGTTTAATTACGTTTATGGGATACACAAGGAAAACAGAAAATCTGTTTGCACAGGAAGAGAAATACTTCTTTTGTACCCTAAGTGTACACACACAGGCTCCCCCTCGCCCATTACTCCACTCAGGTATTTACTGCGTGACTGCGTGCTCTCCCATCTCCAGTCCCCGTTATCCCTGTTTCTCTTGGATAAGTGATTCTCTGCTGATAGTGGGCAAATTTGTTTTATTTTGGAAACCTTCTAGCTTAGACTTTTAAAATAGGATCCTGGTTTGCTCATTTTACTAGTTTTTATGTTACAAAATTGCCCAAGAAATGAGACCTTGAACCTTTACCATCCAGCACCCAGTTTGAGCTAAGCAAAAAAATGAACTACCTGTAGTTAGTAGGAGCAGGTTTCTCCCAGAAGCCAGAGTTCTGCCTCTCTCTGGGGCAGAGAATTTCACTCCAAGGACTCAAGACTGGAAAGAGATGCCAGAGTTGTTAGAAGAAATAACATCTTTATGGTATTTGCCCCTTTTAATAACTTGATGAAGAATTCTTGCTCTTCTGGCATCCCCAGCATGACCTTCCCTAACCACTTGGGCAAGTCACTGCTTCTCTCAAAACCTCATAGAGCCTCTGGATCCTGACTTTCTAGAACAAGAGAAGAGGTGCAGAGCCGGAGGGCCAGGGACCAGGCAGGATCAGCCAGTTGCGGGCCTCCTGGCCAGCAGAAGCCTGGTTCTGTGCGGGCCAGCACTGTCGCTGCAAGTACGTTCCCCCTTCATCAGCTGCTACCCTTCCAAGCCTCGTCTGCAGGAAGAGGTGGCCAATGACAGGGCACAGAAGGAAGGCTGCTGGGGGCTTTGGTGTCCTTCGCTGATGAAAGGAGGGAGCCGCCGCCACCTCTGTGTTCTCCCCCTCTCCCTGCGCTGGTTTTCCTGATCCGTGGGACTGCAGCAGCCATCCTAGGACCATGAGGACCAGCATGAAAAGTGAATGTGCGGAGAACAATAAAACTCTGGGTCCCTATTGAGGTTTTGAGCCTGTGAGTAAATACTAGACCTACCTCCCTCCAGACCCCTGTGAAAGAATAAAACGTCTTCATTGCCTCTCACTGTTCGTTGGACTTTCTTTCAGAGCCTAAGTCACACAGTATTTGACGTGGAGTAAGTGCACAGATACCAGCAAAAACACACAATTTGCAGGGCGCCTGGGTGGCTCGGTGGGTTAAAGCCTCTGCCTTCAGCTCAGGTCATGATCTCAGGGTCCTGGGATCGAGCCCTGCATCGGGCTCTCTGCTCAGCAGGGAGCCTGCTTCTTCCTCTCTCTCTGCCTGTCTTTCTGCCTACTTGTGATCTCTGTCTGTCAAATAAATAAATAAATCTTTAAAAAAAAAGAACTCACAATTTGCAATGTAAAATTACCCTGTCTCCTCTCCTCCCGAGGTGTTCAGGGAATGTTTCTCTGAAGTCCCAATTTGTGTCCTTGTTCCTACCTTAGTTGCTTTCCATTCTGCAAGTACCGATTGAGTTCATACTGAGTGCCCTGCCCTGTGCCCGATGCTCCCTAAATACAAACGACTCCTGCTTCGCAGAGGAGACGAGGCTTGCCCCTCCCGGAGGGAAGGAGGTGCTTGTGTGGAAGAGGGGGAGCATTTCAGGAGAGGGCGCCAGGAGCAAGAAGACCCGATGCTGGAGACAGCAGAGCATGTTCAGAGAGCTGCACGGAATTCAGAGTCCCTGAAACTCAGGGGCTAGCCCAGGAGGGCAGGAGGTACTGCTGGGGAGGAAGCCAGTGAAGACAAGTGAATGGAGAAAATGCCAAAGGCTTCCTCCTGAACAGTGGCCAGAAGCCACTTAATGCAACCAAATAATTCTTTAAAAAAAAGATTTTTTTTTTTTTTTTTTTTTCAAGAAAAGTTAGTGCTAAAGATAGTACCAGAAGGAAAAGGCATAACTGTGAGAGGCATTCTGTTCATGTGTGTGCAGTGTGTTTCCGCTTCTGGCTCTTCTCTCTTTCACAGGTTTTGGAATAGAGGTGTAAGATCTCCACTGGTCCACTAGCTCTAAGGGGTTGAAAAATACTGAGGGATGTCCGGATGTGCGTGTGAGGACAGCTTTGCAGGGCAGGGTGGGCCCTGGTGTGAGAACAAGGACCTCGGGGCATTTTACACCAGTGAGAAAGAGAGGCCCTATTTTCATGTGACAAGAGGTTATCGTGATGAAAGGTCAGTGTCCTAAGGGCTTAAATAGCCAGGAAGAGTGGAAGAAGTTAGAAGAGCTTCCTGCTTACAAGGGTTCTGAAACCATTCTTCTGGGAGACCCTTAATAGCAAGAGCCTGTCTTCGTGAAAGGGAAGACTCAGGTGGTTTGCATTTGGCTCCTGGTAAAGGCTGGGTTTCTTCCACCCTGGGAAAGCCTACCCTACTGAGGAAGATCCCTGTACCTCTTTACCAAGTTCCAGAATGTTGGTAGGGACATTAGAGATGATCTGGTTCGAGCCGATCAGAAAGGAAAGCAGGGACTGAAGGCCCTTGGCAGATGTACGGCCGCACTGCGATCTGGACCCAGCAAGTCCAGAACCACTCCTGCCTTTACCGCATCTTACTTTGTTTTCTGAAGTGCCGCTGTGTGGGGAGCACATATAGTAAGATTCCGCCTGGGTCAGAACCCTCATCTTTGTCCCTCGTCTTTGTCCCACGGTGAGCTAGCGTCTTCCTCTTCAGCCCGCACGCTCCCCCTTGCTCACTGCCCAGAAGCAAGAGAGTGCGGGGCAGAGAGCTGAGGTTCGGATTCAGACGGGCCTGGGTTTGAGGTGGGTGACCTCAGCCGCCCTGCTCACCGGCCCCCTGCTTACCGGCCGTGTAGCCGTAAGCAGATCACTTGCCTTCTCCAAGTCTGTTTCCTTGTCTCTGAAACAAGGGTAACCGTGACCTTTCTGAGGCCTGCTGTCTGGTCGGCATGTGGTCACTGAGGGTGACCCCAGCACAGGACAGTTCTGTGCCACCTTAGGGGTTTGTGGTTGGCTTGGGGTGGTTTCTGCCACGCCCCCGTATATAGCACTGCTTAGCTGTTGCTGCACGATAACTAATGGAAGGGCCTGGGCTAAAAACCCACAGAAATGACTCAAAAGAAAGCTCTTTATTGATTGACTCCGCACCGTTTCACACCGTGTTTTCTCCCCTCCACTCCCCTCCACTTTCCCCTCTTCCAGAGTAAGTTCTTGCCCTTGGGCAAGGGCTGCCAACAGTCAGCATTAGTTGCCAGCGATGGTTTCCTGAACCCAGGCCAGAATGGAGGGCACCTTCACGTACACGCCGTACTCGGCCACAGTACAGCTCTTATCAAAGCTCAGGATTCCGGCCGCATACCAGGTGTCCTCATCCTGGTCGTGCACAGCAAAGGCGCTGCCCGCATCCCCATAGCAGGTGTCTTCCTGAAACTTGGACATGCCAGCGCAGAAAGTGTGCTCATTCAGTATGGGCTGCACCCCCACGGGGCTCTTGGATGACTTCTTTTCGGGCACTGTGCTGCCTTCGTAGTGCTGGACACAGTTATTTTGATCGGCCACAGGCAGCATGACGTACTTGAGTAGCTCAGTATACTTAAAGTTGGAATTTCGCCCCCAGCCAGACACATAGCCCACACGCCCGACTTGTGCATAATCTTTGGAAGGCAGACAGATGGGCATTACCCTGTCATCAATGGGCACCTTCTGCTTGAGTTTGATGAGCCCGATATCTACCTTGGAGTAGTCAGGGTGGAGAACCACCTTTTCAACCTCCACAAGCTGGTTTTTCCCCACATAGAGTGTTAAAGTAGGGGCGATGTCTTTTTCTTTCGCATCATCCGTATGGCCCAGGAAGAGATTTTTAGCTGTGGTCAGCAGCCATTGCTCGTTGATCAGCGTGGCCCCGGAGGTTAGATTATGGTGCGAGACCATCTTGGCCTGCCAGGGAAAGCTGCCTTTGGCATCCACGGATCCGCCCATGATGCGCTGCACCTGGTCCACCGGGTTCTTGGGCTTCCCGCATACTGTCAGGGAGAGCAAGAAAGTCAGGAGCGGGAGTGTGAGTCTCCCGGTGTGGGAGAGAGGGGGACGGCGGGGCCAGGTGCTGCTGTCAAAACTGTCGTGTTGATTTCTACACAGAAATATCAACATGCCTTGCCTTTACCACCTGCTGCTCTCATTTCCACAGTTAACAGTTTAAAGTGGTTCTTGTGTACATCACTGAGACACTAAGTGTTTTTCTAACTCACAAAAAAAAAAAAAAGAAAAAAGGAATGCTGAGATTTTCAAATGCTGGCTGATGAACTGTATGTATATTTAAATCATTTATCACAAAAAGACACGTCCGCAACTCCCTGAAATTCGTTGTAAGGATGAGAAGCTATAATGATTCATCCTCTGCATAAAGAGTGATGTGTTACAGCACTGGCTGGAGCTCAGATTTTCGATATTGCAGCTAATACAAGACAGGTTAGTAGTTCTCCACTAGAACTTAGTGTAGTTAGTAGTAGCAGAAGAGGGCAGGCAGAATCCTCTGGTCCCAGGAGGGACATGGAAAGAGCAACATCTCTTCCTAATAACAGGAAACAAAAGTCCTAACCCCTTCTGTGGATTTGGCTTGTGTTGGTCCTCCCACAACTCGTTCTTCCTGATTTACACTTGACTCTGGGCAACCTGAACAGCCCATGTGAACATAGAGGGCCTCCTGACCCTAGAGGCCAGGGTAGACAGTGGATTCAGCCAATATCCTGAAGGTCCAAATGAGCAAGATCCTTAGTGAACTTTGCTGGGGAGTGTCCTCACCTAAAAGTTCGCTTATCAGCCTGACCACTTGTGGTTCTCCCCGGTCCCGCAT
Organism: Enhydra lutris kenyoni; assembly: GCF_002288905.1. Taxonomy (NCBI): domain Eukaryota; kingdom Metazoa; phylum Chordata; class Mammalia; order Carnivora; family Mustelidae; genus Enhydra; species Enhydra lutris. The sequence continues at coordinate 8,668,966 of NW_019154114.1, forward strand.
CTTGGCTCTCATGTGCTTGAAGGAAACCAGTCAGGAAGGATGCACCTTTGGGACCTTTCAATCAAGATGCCTGCCCGTGCAGGAGACTCTCAACACCCACCCTCGGTCAGCTTCCCAGGGCTCCTGGCTTCCTACCTGCTTCGCATTCAGGCAGCTTCTCTCCAGTGACCTTGTTTGTCCAATGCTTCTCACTGTTCAAGGCGTACACTCCTGAAACAAAAGGAAAGAAATGAATCAAAAGAGAAATTGAGTCTAGACTGAGCATGAGGAGGGAAGGTGTTTAAAGAGAATTAGAAAAAGAGGAGAAGGAAGGGGAGGGAAGAGGAGGAAGGAAGGAGCGCTGTGCTAGAAGCCAGGGGCTGGGGGCCCGGTGACGCTCTGCAAGACAGATGTGTGGCGGCAGCGATGCCATACAGACCAGCAGTGGGTTCAGATCCTGACCTCTCCCTCTTCCAGGCCACCTGATCTTGAGCAAGTTACTCAACCTCACTGTGCCTCATCAGCACAATGAGAATAGTAACTGGCTTCCTGGGTGGGGGCAGATGTCATGAAAACTCCATGAGTAAATACATGTGAAGCACTTTGCACGCAGAGCACAGTGCTAGGTCAGGGCCACCTGCCATCTTCACTGGTGCCACCCTTGTTTCTTTGACCACATCTCCTTTGGGAGATGTAGATGTCCCTCTGGGGTGGGCAGGCTACATGGAATCGCCTCCCCTTCACAAAGGGGCAAACTCGAGGCTGAGTTCATTTTCCCAAGAGGCCACAGTTACTGGTGACAAAACCCTTATTAGGATCTACCTCTTCTGGTTCCAAGGAGAACATGTCAGCGTTCTGGCCCACTGCCCCTGGCCCTGCTCATCACAGAAAGGCCGGGGCAGAGGAGGGTGCGAGGACACTTGTCCAAGTCTTACCGTCTCCTTCAGTGCGCAGTCTGTAGAGGGGCTTACACTGGTAGCGAACCAAGTGCTCCACGTAGCCATTTTCAATCTCCGGGGGCTTTGGGACACTGACCTCTGCAAAGAGAAAGTCATTGGAGGAGGAGGGCGAGACTCGGAAACCAATCCCAGGGACCGAGAAGTCCGTTGAGAAAGGCTGCTGTGCACATCAGCCACCCTCCAGCTCAAATGGAAGCCAAAGGGAAGGCCTTCCCCCCTCTATCCCGGCTCCCCAGAGTTCTCCACTGGACTGAAACACCAGACATCAGGACGAGACGGAGGAACTGGCTCTTCCCGAAGAGAGGGTGCAGATCCGACAGGGTCGCAAGGAGGCACGGCAGTGCTGAGACGTGAGGCTCCCACCCGAACCCAAACACCTACCTGCGTGGTCTGTGGCCTCACTGCCAGTGTCCGCTGCGCAAAGCTGCCCGCAGAGCAGGAGGGCAATGACCGCTCCCAGGGCTCTGCCGAGAGAAGACAAGGAGTGAGCACCTGGTCTCCCAGCCTCACACCCGCACCCCCGGATACCCACACCCCTCCCGCTGGGCTGCCGGAGAAGCAGCTGTACGGAAGTGCTGGCACCAAGAAGCGGCCGCCACCCCCATCCACACACACTCGGGCAGCTGCACAGTATGCCCGGGTTCCAGCGTGCTCTACCCCGCCGGGAATCCTGCATGGGCTTCCGAGAGGGACCGCCAAGGTAGGAAGGCATGGAGATCTGTGGGCCTCGGTTTCTGGCGGCATTTAGGAAACGTTGAATTGCCAGTAACACGTGAACTCCCCCGCAAAAAGAAGCCTCCCTCACTGCACCCCTGAGGTCCTGGGCCACAGGGTGCTGCTAATAAAATATGGATAACCGGAAGATGGAAAATGGTTTTCTTATGCTATTCTCTTTACTTTTAAAAATTTTCCATTTCCAAGATGTTTTAAATATACAAAATTTAAAACACTTGCATGGTTTTCCTACTAATGATAATTTCCCTTCAGGAAACCTCAAAATGCCAAAAAGGGTTCCCGGCAGATAACTGGCTTCCTGAGAGCCGGACTGTGGGCCCCAGTGCCCCGGGCCGCACTCACCAGTTCCCCATCTTGCTGACCGAAGCCAGCTCTATGGAGAACGCTTGGCTATGTGAAGTTTGTAGTCGTGTGTCTTCAACATTTCGAAAAAAAAATTCTTCTGTTATTTTGATAAAATCTCAGTGCCTTCATTGGGTCATTTAAATGTGTTACCTTTGGTCCTATACATTTTTAAAAAATGAGAAAATCTGCTAATAAATATATTTAAATTGCCAGAAAGCCTACGATGGGAACTGCTGGCAGGCATCCCCTGCAAAGGTGAAAACTTTGTAACCTCGAGGAAAGAGCTATCCATTAGAGTAAGTCGCGTTCTCACGGATGCAGAAAAGCAGAAGATTGAACACACGAAGCCTCTTAAGTTGCTCTAATTTAACGCATCTGCCCTATTTCTTTGGGTCTGTTTTGCATCTCCCCTTTGGTTTCTCCTATACCTGGACTGTCCTGGAGGTAAAGGCTGTACACAGAGAAGGAAGCAGTCAGCTAGAGAAAGTGGGGGGAGTGGCAGAGCTGCGGACTCACCTCATCCTCGGTTTGTCCTGCCTCTGGCAGAGCAGTGCTGTGGGGGCCCCTGCCGATGCTTTTATGCCCCCAGTATCTCACTCCACCCCTTCTCGATGTTGTAATTCCTGTGTCTACACAACTTTGACCTTGTTAACAGAGCCACAAACAACATCCCGGTTCAGAGTGGAGCTCTTGCTTCACACTTGAGTTTCCCCAGTTTTTTAACAAACCCCAAAGAAGCCTGGCCACACTCTGACCCCATGTGGCTGCCAAAGGGTTTCCCAAAATCAGCCACTGTGTGCAGGACTGCGGGGAGGAAGCGTCAATCTGTGTCTCTTTGTTTTGGAGCATTTTCAGTGCTGAGAAACAAAGCCCTTCTGTGAGTTATTTTAAACCCATTATAGACACTCCTGCAACCTGGCTGAGACAGGGCTCTAAAGAAAACATTTCCTTTTCACAATCATTTCCCCCACCAGTGTTGACATCTCCCTATTGCATAAAATTTCTCCAACGCTGAAATCAGTAAAATGTATTTATTGTGCCTTCTCTGATAGCTCTCTGCAAGAAATCACAGAAAATGATTAAAGCTCTAGTGTAGGCTGGCACAAACCATGCTACATGGCAGTGTTTCTCCTGTTATTATAATCCTGTAATTATTTTTTATAAGATTTATTTACTTATCTGAGGGGGGAGGGCAAAATGGGTGAAGAGGAGAAGGAGATACAATTTCTGGTAAGAGACAATAAGTCATGGAAATAAAAGGCACGGCATAAGGAATGAAGTCAGGGATACTGTACGAGCATCGTATGGGGACAGATGGTAGCTACACTCGCCGTGAGCACAGCGTGGCATGTAGAGATGTTGAATCGCTGTGTTGTGCACCTGAAACTAATGTAACATTGTGTGTCAACTACACTCAAAAAAAATTTTTTTAATAGGGGAATGGCCAAATAACATGGTGTATTTGTATAATGGAATACAGATCTTCCTCAGCTTATAATGTGGCTGCGTCCTGATAAACCAGCTGAAGATGAAAATATTGTAAGTCAAAAATTCATTTAATACGCTTCTCCTGCCAAACGTCATAGCTTACCCTGGCCTACCGTAAATGTGCCCAGAACAATTACATTAGCCTACAGTTGGGCAAAATCATCTCATACGAAGTCTATTTTATAATGAAGTGCTGAGTGTCTCATGTAATTTATTGAATACTGTACTCAAAATTAAAAATAAAATGGTTATGTGGGTAAAGAATGGTGGTTGAGTGCATTGATTTTTTTTACCATCATGATCATGTCACTGACTGGGAGCTGTGGCCACCTGTAGCTGCCATCATCACAAGAGAATGTCATCCCGCATGTCACTAGCCTGGAAAAAGATCAAAATTCAGAGCACAGTTTCCACTGAATGTGTATTGCTTTCACACCATCATAAAGTCAAAAAATCAGAAGTCAGGGGCGAGGAGATGGGTGAAATAGGTGATGGGATTAAGAGGTACAAACTTCCAGTTATAAAATTAATAAGTCGTAGGATGTATGTACAGCAGAGGGAATATACACAATAATACTGGAGTAGCTTTGTGTTGGACAGATGGTACCTACACTTATCATGATGAGCATTTTATAATGTATATAAATGTTGAATCATTATGTTATATACTTGAAACTAATATAATGTTGTATGTCAACTATACTTTAATTAAAAAATTAAATATAAATTAAATATAAAGTAAAAAAGATTTTTTTAAAAGGAGGAAAAAAACTCACGAGTTAAACTCTCCTCAGTCAGGGACCATCTGTATTATACAACTAAGAGAATGAATGAACTGTGAAAGAATGTGGATAATCATAATTTGGAAAGAAAATGGCAAGTTTCAGGAGGTTGTAGTAAGAATGATATCACTTTGGGGCGCCTGGGTGGCTCAGTCAGTTAAGTGTCTGCCTTCAGCTCAAGTCATAATCCCGGGGTCCTGGGATCAAGCTCCCTGCTCAGCAGGGAACCTCCTTTTCCTTCTCCCTCTGGTCCTCCCCATGGCTTGTGCTCTCTGGCATGCTCTGTCTCTCCGATGAGTAAATAAAATATTTTTTAAAAATACCAGGGTGCCTGGGTGGCTCAGTTGGTTAAGGGGCTGCCTTCAGCTCAGGTCATAATTTCAGGGCCCTGGGATTGAGCCCAGCATCAGGCTCCCTGCTCAGCAGAGAGCCTGCTTCTCTCTCTTCCTCTGCCTGCTGCTCCGCTTACTTGTGCTATCTCTCTGTCAAATAAATAAATAAAATCTTTTTAAAAAATGATACCACTTTAGAGTTCAAACCCAAACATACTTGGAAATGGATTCTTCTGTATAACACCAAAATCACAAGTAACAACAACAACCAAAATAGATAAATTGGGCTCCATCAAAATTTAAAATTTCTGTGCATCAAAAGACAATATCAAGGGGCACCTGGGTGGCTCAGTGGGTTAAAGCCTCTGCCTTCGGCTCAGGTCATGATCCCAGGGTCCTGGGATCGAGCCCCGCATCAGGCTCTCTGCTCAGCGGGGAGCCTGCTTCCTCCTCTCTCTCTCTGCCTCTCTGCCTACTTGTGATCTCTGTCTGTCAAGTGGATGAATAAAATCTTTAAAAAAAAAAAAAGACAATATCAAGAAAGTGAAAAGACAATCTGTGAATGGGAGAAAATATCTATAAATCATAACTCTGATAACAATATCCAGAATATATAAAGAATTCCTACAACAACAATAAACAATCTAATTAAAACACAGGCAAATGATTTGAATAGACATTTTCTCAAAGAAGATATACAAATGGCCAGTAAGCACGTGAAAAGGTGTTCAACGTCACTGGAAAAGTCAGGAGGGAAATGCAAGCCCAAAACCACTGGATGCCGCCTCACACCTGCTAGGACGCTATAACTAAACACACACACACACACACACACACACACACATAAGGGGCACTGGCTGGCTCATTCTGTGGAGCGTGTGGCTCTTGATCTCAATTGTTGTGGGTTTGAGCCCCATGTTGGGTGTAGAGTTTGCTTTAAAATTTTAAAATTAAAATTACATAAAATGTGTATATAAAACAGGTGTTGGCGAGAGTTTGGAGAATTGCTGGAAGGAATGTAGAATGGTGTAGTCTCTGTAGAAGACAGTATCATGGTTCCTCAGAAAGCTAAACATTGACCCGGCAATTCCACTTCCAGGTATATACCCAAACTAATTGAAAATAGGGACTCTAACAGCTACTTGTACACCAATGCTCATTGCAGCATTACTCACAATAGCCCAAAGGTAGAAGCAATCCAAATGCCCTTCAATAGATGAATAGATAAAGTGTAACTTTTTTAAGATTTTATGTATTTATTTGTCAGAGAGAGAGAGAGAAAGCACAAGCAGGCAGAGGCAGAGAGAGAAGCAGGGTCCCGGCTGAGCAAGGAGCCCCACGCGGGACTCGATCCCAGGAACCTGGGATCATGACCTGAGCCAAAGGCAAAGGCTTTAACCCGCTGAGCCACCCAGGCGTCCCGATAAAGTGTAGTGGGTTTTTTTGTTGTTGTTGTTGTTGTTGTTTTTGACAGACGGAGATCACAAGCAGGCAGAGAGGCAGGCAGAGAGAGAGAGGGAAGCAGGCTCCCCGCTGAGCAGAGAGCCCGATGTGGGGCTCGATCCCAGGACCCTGGGATCATGACCTGAGTCAAAGGCAGAGGCTTTAACCCACAGAGCCACCCAGGCACCCTGATAAAGTGTAATTTTTGACACATGCTACAACATGAACAAACTTGGAAAATATGCTCACTGAAAGAGACCAGACACGAAAAGACAAAAATTGTATGATTCCACTTATGTGAAATATCTAAGAGAGGCAAATTTACAGACACAAAGCAGATGAGAGGTTACCAAGGATTGGGGGAGGGGAGAATAGGGTATTATTGCTTAATGGGTACAGAGTTTCTGTTTGCAGTGATGAAAAAGTTTTGGAAATAGTGGTGTTGGTTACACAACATTATAAATGTAATCAATGCCATTGAATTGTATACTTTAGAATTGGTAAAAAGAGAAAAATTGTATATACTTTATCTCAATAAAAAAATTCATGAAAAAAATAAAGTTCTTTCTCTTGAGGCCAAAATCTTAAAAAAAAAAAAAAAAAGCAAGCATAGATGCCAAGGAGACAAAAACTGTATTTTTTAAATATTTTAGTAGAATGGAAAACACAAAATGTAGTGTTACTTCTCATAGGGAGGCAAGAGGAAGGCATAAGAGAGAATCATACAGATAAATTATGTTAATGATCCAGCTTTGGGCTGGGTGATAGGTTCATATATGTACATTTTATAATTGTACTTTATTAAAATACATATCTATGTACCAAATGATGTTTAAAAAAATGAAGGGGGTGGGGGAATCACCTGACAGACATCAAGAGGCAAAGCCCAGGCCCCTCCTTCCAGAGATGTGCTCCAATGAGTCTGAGCAGAGTCTGAGAATCTTCATTGTAAGTGGCCATAACTTCTCCCATCCCTGCATATCTGCTGTGACATGACTGCAGCTCTGTGATCCTATGAAGTGGAGGGAGAGATTTTCCCTTGGGGCTGTAAGGGCCCCTTCTAGAAAGAAAACATTTCTCACCACCACTGGAGAACAAATGCTTACCCACGAGGTGCATGAAAATTTGCATTTGCCTGTGAACAAAACCTAAACTCTATTACAGATGTCTCTTTTGTTGGGCAACCTGGGAGAGTTCACAGCCTCTCTTCCTTGGGCATTCTTTAATAACTGGACAACCGAGAGTATCCAGACCAAAGGCCTTCTGTCTTAATCGGGAGTTTGGGTGGGACAAGATGAGGAGGTGGCAGCTGAGAAGCCACAGTGTAGCCGGGTGCAGGAAGTAGTGAACACATTTTGTGATGAGAGCAGAAAGCAGAAAAGCTTGAAGGATTAATAAAGCAGGACAGCAGTTGACAAAGAAACGTGAAGAGCAGACTTTTGATTTTGGAAGGATAGTTGTTAAAAGTTTATTTTGCCATTATTGAAGTCTTGAAATTTTGCTTGCTACAGAAAAGTGCAAATAAGAAAAATTCTTCCCATTATTTTGTCACCCCAAGACAAATAACCACTACCAACACTTTGGTGTCACTTCCTTCCAGACTGTACATATTGCTACATAGTTTTGATAATTCTTTATACAGATTTTTTGTGGTCTGCCTTTTTTACCCAGTGTAATAGGTGTTTTCCATGCTGTAGCAAACACTTTTAATGCCACATCATATTCCTAACTTAAGGATATGTCATATATACTTTATTTCTTATTTATTTATTTTTTAAGAGAGAGAGAGAGAGCGAGCATGGGGACAGGGGACAGAGGGAGAGGGAGGGAGAGAATCTTAAGCTGTCTCCATGCCCAGCACAGAGCACTATGCGGGGCTTGATCTCACAACCCTGAGATCATAACCTAAGCTGAAATCAAGTCTTGAGTTTAACCAACTGAGCCATCTAGGCGTCCCTCTTATATACTTTAAATATTCCCTCATTGTTGGAACTTTAGGATGATTCTAATTTGTTATAAATATCTTCCATAAATTCAGGAAAGAGAGGTAGGAAACCAGGCTAATTTTTTTTTAAGATTTTATTTATTTGACAGACAGAGATCACAAGTAGGCAGAGAGGCAGGCAGAGAGAGAGAGGGAAGCAGGCTCCCTGCTGAGCAGAGAGCCCGATGTGGGGCTCGATCCTAGGACCCCGGGATACGACCCGAGCCGAAGGCAGAGGCTTTAACCCACTGAGCCACCCAGGCGCCCCAAAACCAGGCTAATTTTATTCCGTATGGGTAGACAGTTGATCCAGCATCATTTCCTATAAACATCAACTCTTAAGTGTTCAGCTCAATGAATATGTATGTATAATAACTGCATAATCCACACTCAGATCAAGATACAGAATATTTCAGGGGCATCTGGATGGCTCAGTCGATTAAGCATCCAACTCTTGATTTTGGGTCAGTATTGGGGTTGAAAGATTGAGCTCTGCATTGGGCTCCAAGATGGGCATGGAACCTGCTTTGGATTCCCTTTGCTCCCTGCTTGTGCCGACTCAGGCACTCTCTCTAAAAAAAATAAAAATAAAAATAAAAATCATGCATTTTAAATGAACAGAAGTATAGAAGTTCTTATTTTTAATAAGTCCTAGCTTATTTAGTTTTTAAATTTATGGTTAGTAATTTTTTGTGTCCTGATTAAGAATTCTTTGCCTGAAAATTCTCCCAAATTTTATTCGAGAAGTTTGTTTTACCTTTCTCATTTAGCTCTATAATCCATGTGGAAGTAATGTTTGTATATGATGCGAGATGAAAGTTCAAGTTCATCTTTTTCCATGTAAAGCATCATCCTTTGCCCCTAAATTACAGTGGCACCTTTGTTAGAAATTAGGCGACCATATGTGCTGGTCTCTTTCTGTATTCTGTGTTCTTTATTCTCTTCCATTAGCCGATTTATCTTGTCCTGAGTCAATGCAACTCTGTCTTCATAAGGAACTTTATTGTAAATCTTTCTCTCCAGTATTATGAGTGTTGCAACTTTATTCTTTTTCCTCAAGATTGTCTTGATGGACTATTCTATATTCTAAGTCCTTTGCATTTCCTAGAAGTTCTGAAATCAGCTTTCAATTTTCACAGAAAGTCCTGCTGGGATTTTGATTGAGAGTACATGAAATCTCTAGGTCAACTTGGGGAGAATTGACATCTTAACAATATTGAATATTACAATCCATTAACAAGGTATATGCCCTCATTTATTTAAGTTGTCACTAATTTCAGTGCCTTGTACATTTTAGGGTCGATGTCTTGCACCTCTTTCATTAGCTTTACTCCTAAGTGTTCAATTCATATGGCTATTATAAATGATATTTTCATCTAATTTCCTAATTGTTTATAATGAACATAGAAAAGTACACTTGATTTTTGTATATTGAAATTATATCTAGCAACTTGGTAGATGCACTAATTAAATCTAATAATTTCATTAATCTAAATTTTTTAGGTACATAGTCATGTCATCTGCAAATAATGGCTCTTATACCTCATCTTTTCTAATGTTTATACCTTTTACTTCTTTTTCTTACCTTATTGCACTAACTAGGATTTTTGTTACAGTGTTAAATAGAAATGGGGAACAGGCATTCTTGTCAACTCCAAAACTCAGGGAGGGAAAAGACATTCAAAATTTCACTCTTAAGTGCTTTTTTGTTTTGTTTGTTGTTTTTTTGTTTGTTTTTGTAGATATTCTTTATCAGATTAAGGAAGTTCCCTTTTGAAAAAAAAAAAAGATTTTATTTATTTGAGAGAGAGACCATGAGGAGAGAGAGGAGGGGAGAGGGAGAAGCCGGCTCCCTGCTGAGCAGGGAGCCCGATGTGGGGCTCAATCCCAGGACCACCCTGAGATCATGACCAGACCCCAAAGGCAGACCTAACCAACTGAGCCACGCAGGTGCCTGTAAGGAAGTTCCTTTCTATTCCTAGTTCATGGAGTTTTTTTTTTTTTTTAAACATAAAGAGGTGTCAAATGTTTTTCTTTATTCATTAAGATTATCTATTTTGTTAATGTAATGAATTGCATTGCTCCATTTTTGAATGCTAAACCAACCTTGCGCTTCTGGAATAAACTTCAATTTCTCATGATGTAGTATAATTTTCAAATATTGCTGGGTTTGATTGGTTGATTATTTTTAAGGATTTTTCCATCTGACTTCATAAGAAATATTGGTCTATAATTTTCCTTTTTTGTAATATCCTTATCAGGATTTAATATTAAGTTGATGTTAATCTCTTAATGCAAGATGGGGAGTGTTCCCTATGTTTCTATTACATGAAAGTGTTTGTGTAAATAAAGATTTATTTATTTATTTATTTGACAGACAGAGATCACAAGTAGGCAGAGAGGCAGGCAGAGAGAGAGAGAGAGGAGGAAGTAGGCTCCCCGCTTGAGCAGAGAGCCCGATGCGGGGCTCGATCCCAGGACCCTGAGATCATGACCTGAGTAGAAGGTAGAGGCTTTAACCCACCGAACCACCCAGGAGCCCCAAGATTGATATTATTTTTCTCAATTGTCGGGAGGAATTTTCCAATGATGCCATATAGGCCTGTGGTTCTCTTATTGAAGGACTTTAAATTGGAGGGGGCAGAATTGGGAGGATCCAAGGTGGTGACACAGGAAGATCCTGAACTCACATCCTCCCACAGACATACCAAATCTACAGCTACATATGGATAATTTCCCTTTGAAAACTAAGTGAACTCTCCAAAACAAAAGATTAAAGGACCACATCAAGATGGGTAAGAGAGGCAGAGACACAGTCTCACCAAAAAAGCCCACCCCTAGCCCACAAACACAATAGGGAGGGACTGCACCAGGCAGATAATTCTCTCAGAGGAGCAAGAGGTTGATGCTCTATATCATACACTCCAGCCTCTGATATCTGCTCTAGAAATACAAGACCTAGAATGTAGGACTGGGAAAACCCATGGGGCTGACATCTGGAGGTCCCAAAGTGCTTTAGAAAATTGAGATTCCCCTCTTGGAAGTCTCTCTCACACAGAAAAAAACAGCAAAGACCCAGCAAAAAACAGCAGTTTGAAAAGCACCTACACCATACGTGAGGGAAATTTATTTGCTGATCTGGGGACATTGCCTGCAGGGGCAGGGGACAGTTGAAATGCTCTCTGGAGATGGAGGTCGGGGAGGACACCATTGTTTGCACTCTCTCCGCGTGGCCTACTAGCACAGGCAGATGAGCTCAGAGGCAGCACCTCCCACTGCATAGCTAAAGTCTTCCAACAGGTGGTTGTGACACTCTGCTGCCCCTGGCTTAAGCTGGCAAGTGCAAGAGGTCATGGCATCTCCTGCTTTCAGTCTAAAGCCAGGATCTGTGCAAAGACAAGGCACTATCCTACTGCATTGCTAAAGCTCATGGGTGAGCAAAGTCAAGATATTTTAGTGCTGCCTCTCTGAAGCTACTAGTGTGCCCCAGCCCCAACACTCTCCAGCAGCCTTGCCAAAACCAACAGGCACATTCAGCCCATACAGGGACACCCCTGATTGCCTGGCTCTGGTGGCCAAGAGGACTTGTGTTCCAGAGCTCAATGGGACTGTAACAATCAGAAAAACAGCTCTTGGCAGGCCACAACCCCCAGAGCACTGCTCAGATGGCAGACTGGAACATAATCCCAGTCTTCTTGTGAAGAAGCCTATTTCCTCAACCTAGAACTTCAGCTTGAGGGACCTGCATCAGGTTTCCCATGAATCTAGCGGCTAAAGAAGCACTCCCAGGGAATGTAAGCAGGGAGAAACCATCCTTCTGTACTCCCTTGGCCTTGCTACAGTTCAACAAGACTTCCAGAAAGCTAATACGCTCATCTGGAGCCCTGATTTTTTGCAATTGTCACCCAGAGGACACCTCCAGATCTCCCGGTCTGGAAGGCAGCAGAGATTACAATTGCAACCCCACTGGTCTGTGTATATATGAATGATTTAAAAACTGCTTCCTTAGGATCTGGCTGCCAATCAACCTGAAACTAGGTACTAAGTGAAATTCCTCCTCTTGGGTCTCTGACAAGTCTTGGCACACCCTCTATAATGGGGTCATATGAAGAATAAATCAGGCAGTTTAGACAAAGATTCATGAGAAAACCAAGATTTAGGGCAAGGTTGAATGAGAAGGATAATCACCTAAACAAGGCCACTCCTTCAAGACAAAGAGGTAGATGTTTTGCCTAATACATACACACAAATACAAAGAATCAAGCAAAATGAGGAAGAAGAGAAATATGTTCCAAATGAAAGAATAAGATGAAACCTTGGAAAAAGACCTTAATGGTATACAGATAAGTAATCTACCTGATGAGGAATTCAAAGTAATGATCATAAAGAAACTCACCAAGCTCAGGTGGAAAATGAAAACTTTGGAAGTACCAAAGAAGAAGAAAAGGAAGAAGAAGGAGAGGAAGAAAAGAAAAGAAAAAGAAAACATAAGAGTACCATGTAGAAGTCACAGAGCTGAAGAATACAAAACTGAATGAAAAATACATTAGAGGGGTTTAACAGCAGACTGGATAAAGCAAAAGAATGAATTAGCAACCTGGAAGATAAAGCATGAAACTCACCCAGACAGAGTAGCAAAAAGAAAATATAATTTAAAAAACAAAGGTAAGTTAAGTGACCAATGGGGCAACATCAAGCAAAATACCATTTGCATTATAGGGGTCCCAGAAGGAGAGGAATGAGAGAAAGTGTCAGAAAACTTCTTTGAAGATATAGTAGCTGAAAACTTCCCTAACTTAGAGAGGGAAACAGTCTAGGTCCAGGAGTCCACAGAGTTCCAAAAATGATGACCCCAAAGAGAACTACACAAAGATACATTGTAATTAAAAAGTTAAAAGTTAAAATTAGGGGTGCCTGGGTAGCCCAGTGGGTTGGTCCTCTGCCTTTGGCTTGGGTCATGATCTCAGAGTCTTGGGATCGAGCCCTGCATCGGGTTCTCTGCTCGGCGGGGAGCCTGCTTCCTCATCTCTCTCTGCCTGCCTCTCTGCCTACTTGTGACCTCTCTCTCTGTGTCAAATAAATAAATAAAATCTTAAAAAAAAACAGTTAAAAAGAAACTCTTAAAAACAGCAAGAGAAAAACAAATTGTTATATACAAGGGAAACCCCATAAAGCTATCAGCAGATTTCTCAGCAGAAATTTTTCAAGCCAAAAGGGAGTGGCATGACATATTCAAAGTGCTGAAAGGAAAAAGCTTCCAACGAATACTCTATCCAGCAAGATTATCATTCATATTTGAATGAGAGAGAAGTTTTCCAGACAAACAAGAGCTGAAGGAGTTTGTTACCACTAAACCAGCCTTTCACAAAATATTAAAGGGATGTATTTAAGCTGAAAAGAAATGGCGCTAACTAGTAAGAAAAAAACACGTGAAAGTAAAAATCTCACTGGAAAAAGTAACTATGTAGTAAGGGTTGGATTAATAACCTGTAAAGCTATTAAGAAAGTTGAAAGACAAAAATAGTAAAATTAACTAAAACAATAATTAGTTAAGGGATACATAAAATTAAAAGATAAAAAGTGATATGAAAAACATAAAACATCAGGGGGAGTAGAAATGTAGAGCTTTGGGATGTGTTCAAATTTAAGTTGCTATTAACTTAAAATAGACTGTTATAAACATAGGATAAGATATGTGAACCTCACAGTATCCACAAAGTAAATACACAAAAGAAAATGAGAAGGAATCTAAACACAACACTAAAAGAAGATCATCAAACTACAAGAGAAGGGAGGAACTACAAAACAGCTAGAAAACAATTAACAAAATGGCAATAAATACATATCTATCCATAATTACTTTAAATGTAAATGAACTAAATGCTCCAATCAAAAGATATGAAGTGTATGAAAGGATTTTTAAAAAAGACATATCTATATACTACATAAAAGAGACTCACTTCAGAAGTAAAGACATGCAAAAATTGAAAGTGAAGGGATGGAAAAAATATCCCATACAATGACAACAAAAGGAAAGCTGATGCAGCTATACTTGTTATCAGACAAAATAGAATTTAAAACAAAGACTAATGGAAAACAAAGAGGGGCACTACATAATGATGAAGGGGACAATCCTATAAGAAAATATAACACATATAAACTCATATGCACCCAATATAGGAGCACCAAAATATGTAAAGCCAACATTAACAGACCTAAAGGGAGAAACTGACAGCAGTGCAGTAACAGAAGGGATTTTAACACCCCACTTATGTCAATGGATTGATCACCCAGACAGAAAACAATAAGGAAACTTCAGCCTTAAATAATGTAAAGATATATACAGAATATTCCATCCAAAAGCAGCAGAATAAAGGTTCCTGGGGTCCTCAGTCAGTAGAGCATGTGAGTCTTGATCTTGGGGCCATGAATTTTAGCCCCACACTGGACATAGAGATCACTTTAAAAGAAAAAAAGAGCAGCAGAATACACGTTCTTCTCAAGTGCACACAGAACATTCTCCTTGATAGATCATCTTTTTGGCTGATCTATGAGGAGCAGCAAAGCAGTTCTAAGAGGGAAGCTCACACCAATACAGGTCTACATCAAGAAATAAAAGAAATATCAAATAAACAATTTAACTTTACACCCAAAGTGACTAAAAAAATTAATGAAGCCCAAAGTTAGTAGAAGGAAGAAAATAATAAACCAGCACAGAAAGAAATGAAATAGAGACCAAAAAGACTAAAAAGAAAAGATCAATGAAACTAAGAGCTGGTTCTTCAAAAAGAAAATCAACAAACCTTTAACTAGAAGACCAAGACCAAGAAAAAAAAAGATGGCTGAAATAAATAAAATAAGAAATGAAAGGAGACATGTTATACCTGTCAGAATGGCTAAAATCAAAATTATAAGAAATAACAAGTGATGATGAAGATGTGGGAAAAAAGGAGCACTTATACAGTATTGATGGGAATGTAAACTGATATAGCCTCTATGGAAAAGAGTATGGAGGTATTAAAAATAGAAATAACATTTGATCTAATAATTCTACTATTGGGTACTTACCCCTAAAACACAAAAACATGAGTTTGAAAAGATATATGCACCCCATACAGCATCGTTTACAATAGCCAAGATATGAAAGCAACCTAAGTGTCCATTGATAGACAAATGGATAAGGAAGATGTGGTGTATTTATATGCAAGGGAATATTATGCAACCATAAAAAGGATGAGATCATGCTATTTGAGACAACATGGAAAGATCTAGAGGGTATTATGCTAAGTGAAATAAGTCAGAGTGAGAAAGACAAATATCATATGATTTCAGTCATGTGGCTCTAAGAAAAAAGGAATAAACCAAAAAAAAGGCAGAATCAGACCTATAAACACAGAGAAAAAACTAATGGTTGCCAGAGGGGAGGTATGGGGGAATGGGAAAATGGGTGAAGGGGAGTGGGAGATATAGGCTTCCAGTTATAGAATGAATAAGTCACAGATATAAAAAGCACAGCATAAAGGAGTATAGTCAATGATATTACAATTGTGATGTGTGATGACAGATGGTAGCTACAATTGTGATGAACATAGCATAATGTATAAACCTGTCAAATCACTATATTGTACACCTGAAACTAATGTAACATTGTGCATCACCTATAGTCAAAAAAGAAAGGGAAGTAGGGAAGGAAGGGAAACCTTTTTTATAAAAAGACATTGATGGGGGTGCCTGGGTGACTCAGTTGGTTAGGCATCTGTCTTCTCCTCATGTCATGATTGCAGCATCCTCGGATCAAGCCCCACATCAGTCTCCCTGCTCAGCGGGGGTCTGCTTCTCCCTCTCCCTTTGTGCTTATGCTCTCTCTCTCTCTTTCAACTAAATAAAATCTTTTTTTTAAAGACATTGTTGAAAGAAATTGAAGAAGACACAAATAAATGGAAAGATATTCCATATTCATGGACTGGAAGAATTAATATTGTTAAAATGTCCATAGTACCCAAATGATCTACAGATTGAATGCAATACATCTCAAAATTCCAATGGCATTTTTCACAGAACTACAACAAATAATTCTAAAATTTGTATGGAACCTCAAAAGACCCCTAAAAGACAAAATAATCTTAAGAAGAACAAAGCTGGAAGTATCATGGTCCCTAATTTCAAACTGTACTACAAAGCTGTAGTAATCAAAACAGTATAGTACTGTCATAAAAACAGATACATAGATAAAATGAAACAAATTAGATAGCCCATAAATAAACCCATGCATATACAGTTAGAAAATATACAACAAAGGAGGCAAGAATATACTGTCTTGTCTGAAGACAGTCTCTTCAATAAATGGCATTGGGGAAACTGCAAGCTAAATGCAAAAGAATGAAACTGGACCATTTTCTTACACCATATACACCAATTAACTCAAAATGGATTAAACACTTGAATGTGTAAGACCTGAAACAGTAAAACTTCTAGAAGAAACATAGACAGCAGGCTCCTTGACATCTGTCTTATGAATGTTCCTTTCCATACTGATTTTTTTTATCAATTCTGATGATCCTTGCCTTTTAATTGGAATGTTTATTAGTTTATTTATATTTAATGTAATTCCTAATAGAGCTGGTTTCAAGTCTACCATTGTACTATTTGTTTTATATTTAACCCATAATCTTTTGTTTCTTGTTTCCTGCCTTTTTTGTATTACTCAGTTTTTACATTTTTTTCTCCCTATTATTTTGTTATATATTCTTGTATTATTTTTCTCATGGTTATCCCAAAGATATCAAGATATGCATCCTTTAATTATAATCTACTTTAAGTTAGTGCCTTTGCCACTTCCCAAACAATATAAGAACTTTACAACAATTTAATTCTCTTTATCTTCTCCCATCCTTTATGTTATTTTTGTCATATATTTTACACCTGTATATTATAATCCTCATAAGCATTTAATTAAAACAGTTGCTGGCAGGTAGATGCGAGGCCATTTGAAATGTGAATAAATAGAAGCTAAGAAGACAAATTCAGTGTTGTGGAAATTTAAACAAAGGGACAAATTCAAGAGAATTTTCAGAGAAGCAAATTGCAAAACTCAGTAATTAAGTATGGGGAAGACAAGGCTTGAAAATGACTCAGGGGATGCCTGGGTGGCTCAGTGGGTTAAGCCTCTGCCTTCTGCTCAGGTCATGATCTCAGGGTCCTGGGATCAAGCCCCGCATCAGGCTCTCCGCTCAGCGGGGAGTCTGCTTCCCCCTACCCACCCACCCCCACCTGCCTCTCTGCCTACTTGTGATCTCTGCCTGTCAAAGAAATAAATAAAATATTTTTTAAAAAAAGAAGAAGAAAAGAAAATGACTCAAGATGTTAAACTTGAGACTCAGGGAAGAAACTGATGGATACATATGGACTGGTTGGGACTGGGATGCTAGGGTTTGGGTGGGAAGATAAAACACTGAGCTCAAGTTTTAAAATGAATTTTATGTGAAATCGAGGCCTAAAAGATGACCACTGGAAGCATGACCAAATGGGAAGTCATCTAAATATAATACCACATTTACTGGAAATTGTGTGAGAAATGAGTTTATCAGGGCACTGAATATAAAAGAAGAACTATTCATTCATTCGTTAAATCTTTATCAAACATCTACAATGTGTCTAGGTGTTTTAGGTGCTGAGGATGTAAGAGAGCAAATCAAACAAAATTCCTGCCCTCCTGGAGCTGACATTCTAGTAAGAAAATAATGATTAGTGGATGGAGTTGGAAGGACATCATGAATTGAGACAGAGGAGTGCACCATATACTATAAGTAGAATCTGTGAGGATGCTGTCCATGAGACCTAGGAGTTGGGAAAAGGCTTGAATAAGGCAGATATACTGTACTTTAACAGTTCTCAAACCTTGCAGTACTTTAAAATCTCTTGGGAGTTTCTGAAAAATCCCGATGCCCAGGTCAAACCCCATCCCTATTATGTAAAAATGCATGCCGGTGTGTGCCAGTCATTAGGATTTTTTTTTTTTTTTAAAGATAGCCAAAGTGGAGAAACTGGTGAGGAGAACAAAGACAAGAGAAGTGTAGGTAAAATTAAATCTCTTTACAACTTGCAACCCACTGATAAACACGTGAGATGTGCGGAGCCTGACATTGTTCAAGGATCTCATGCTGCCTTCATCACTACAGACTAAAAGCGACATTATCTTGACAAAAGCCAGACTTCCAAAGCTCTGTGGACACCCTCCTCCCTGCCCTGTACAGAAATTCCTTAGAAATTTACGTTATCTCTACCCACCCTTCCTCCACAAACTTTAAATACATCATCAGTCACTCCTCACAATCACCAAGTGCAGCTCTTTCTGCCCACTGGTCCTGTCCCTGTTCTATCATAAAAGCAGCTTTTGTGCCATAAAACATCTCAAGAATTCTTGACCATTGCCCTCGACCGCCCCACACCGGGAACCACGGCCACATTTCATCAAATTTAATATGCTATGAATTATAAGCCGGAGGAAACCCTGCCAATTAAACTGGGACAAAATGCTTAAGATGCCATCAATTTAAGATGCATGTCAATTTCAGAGATGTTAAAAGTGGCAAAATAATCAACATTTCAGAATTGATGGAATCCTGTGAACACAAGTGCCATGAGCAGCCATGGAATGAGAACCACCAAATTCTCCCGGGAGTGTGCATGACCTTAGTGAGTGCTGAATTCGGAACAGCACATGTTCAAAATTTCAGTTTGTCTCGATAAGAAAATTAAACAAACATGTTCCCACTATCCCTCCTCTTTCTCGTTTATCTCGGTTATCTCACTTCCCCTCAGCCACCAGGGCCCAGGAATGATGAGATCCCACTGTGCCTGGAACACGGGCATTGCTTCCTTTGTGTCACCAATTCTCCTCTGAAAATTGCATCACTGACAGGCATGCATACTGACGTTCTGAGCTTTTTAAAAAGGTTCTCAAAAGGAGCATCAACCCCCTCCTCCCCCCCAAAAAAAGCATCTATCCTGACTCCTATAAATGAGGAACTGCTAAGTTCCAAGATTTTAAATCAAATATTATCCTCAAACCAGCTTCCTATCAGTAAGCCAAGCAGAGCTGGTAAACCCACAGAGTCTGTCGAAACTTCAAATATAATCTGCCAGTATGAAATTGGTCAGAGGTCAAAGGTGTGAGGATATTGTCCAAGAACACAGTTCATCCAAGTAAATTTGAGGATCAAATTAGCTTTATTATGTGATTCATGAATCAGGCAGCATCCCATCTAGCAAGTAGAAAACCATGCTCTGAGGAGTTGTACAAAACAAGGGTTTTTATAGGAGAAAGGGGAGCAAGGAAGTTATTAGCACAAAGAAACAAGGAAAGACTAAGAAGGAAGGGAGGGAGGGAGGGATTGTTTCTGGCCAGGACATCTTCTTTAAGGGGGGAAGGGAGCAGGCAGGGTTTTCATCACGCAGATGATCTCGCCAGTGCTGATCAGGAAATTTCAGACTGACTGTTAAAAGGTCACATTCCTGGAAAAGGTTGAAACTGTAGTTAAGCTTTGGTTTGCTGTTGTGGGGGATGGGGGGGTGACTCCATTTGGGGCTTGTTTTTCTTTTTTTAACATTATTATAATCATAATAATCCCCTTGTATGCACCTCCAGAAATTGCCAGCACGGACTAAGTCAGCACACCCATTTATGGGGACAGCAGACTGGAACTGGGGCAAGGACCGAACCAGCAAGCCCCAGTAAGTGCGGACTGTGGACAGGATTTCAACACAGAGCCGCAAGCTGAACCGAGAGCTGAGGACTGGCACTGCGTTAGCGCCTCCAGTAAGTCTAGACTGACTGCATCTTGGAAAGCCAAGGAGATCAGAAGCCTGAAGCAAAGAGAGTGGAGCCCGCATAGAGAGGAACTCGCGGGCCCGTGCAAACAGGGCGAAGGAGACTCAACTCCAAAGGGGGTTCACAGGCTCCACATCTGTTTTTTGTTGTTGTTGTTTTGGGATTTTTTTTTTGTTTTGGGGTTTTTTTTTTTTTAAAGACTTCATCCATCTATTTGACAGACAGAGATCACAAGTAGGCAGAGAGGCAGGAGCAGGTTGCGGGGTGGGGGAGTGGGAAGTAGGCTCCCCACTGAGCAGAGAGCCCGATGTGGGGCTCCATTCCAGGACCCTGGGATCATGACCTGAGCCGAAGGCAGAGGCATTAACCCACTGAGCCACCCAGGCGCCCCTCCACATCTGTTTTTTAGGGAAGACCCTGAAGTATTGATAGTCAAAGCAGGGGAAGCCTGTGGCAGCAAAGTGGGGGCTTCTTCTGAGCAGAGCAGTCACCAGCCCACGCCCTCCCCCGCTCTGGTACCCCCACCCCACCCTGCCAGGCCCTGGGGGCATCACCTCCAGGAAGCAGCCAAAGACCACGTGGGTCATGGCTGCAAAATGCATTAGCAAACACACCACGGAAACTGCCTAGCGAAGCATTTGGGAACTATGTCCCCAGAGTGCCAGCCAGATTCCGGGAAGAGTTGAGCCATCCCTCCTGGTCCCATGACAGATCTCTCCAGAAGGAGTGGTGTTAAAACTCGGCAAGAAATTAGGGATTGGGGGGCACCTGGGTGGCTCAGTGGGTTAGGGCCTCTGCTTTCTGCTCAGGTCATGATCCCAGGGTCCTGGGATCGAGCCCCGTGTCGGGCTCTCTGCTCAGCAGGGAGCCTGCTTCCCTTCCTCTCTCTCTGCTTGCCTCTCTGCCTACTTGTGATCTCTGTCTGTCAAATGAATAAATAAAATCTTTTAAAAATAATAAAAATAATAAAAAATAAAAAAGAAATTAGGGATTGGTATAATTATGGCCCCAGGAAATTGTCTGAAATTAGTCCTAGCTGCCTGAGGCTCTGCCCCCAGGTTACTCCTCTCCTCTAGGGAGGCACTGGGCTCCTTCCACTGCTGCAGAGTGTGTCTCACTGATGAAGTTCTAGAACCTAGGTGAGGTTCGGTGGGCTGAGGTCCGGAGCCGATGACCAAGAAAGAATTCTTGAGACATCTTTGGTGCAAAATGGTGGTTTATTAAAGCACGGGGACAGGACCCATGGGCAGGAAGGCTGCTGCCCGGGATTGTGAGGGATGGCAGGTTATGTACCCTGCGGCTAGGGGAAGGTGAGGGAAAGGGAGGTTTCAACGGAGCTTTCATATGCTGAAGAGAGCCTACAAGGTGCCGGGACACGAGAGGTCTCCCGGCTTGATCAATGTTGTCTTTTAGCAAGCTATTAACAGCAAGATAGTTGGAGGATTCCTATCTTGCAGGATTGTGATCTCTGCAAGTTCACTATTTGTTTCTCGTTTATGGCGGTCAGGGGTGCCTGAGGAATGCTACACATATTACTGAGGGGAGCGGATGGAGAGGGGTGCAAGGTGCCAGCTTTTGCTTTGTCCTCAGTCAGCCTCCTGCTCCCTCATCACCACTGGATTCTTGTCGGTTGTGTTCGCATTTGTCTCTTCTGAGACCAGGCGAGATGGTAAGAAAACTCAGTGGTCTTCATCCCCATCATGCAGCACAGCCCCGGGCAGGAAGCAGAATCTCGGGAAATGATTGTTGGGAGAATGAGAAAGTGATAGAGCAAATGAATGTGGGTCAGACTTCTTCTCTCTCTGTCTCTCCATCTCTGTCTTTCTCTGTCTGTCTGTCTCTCATGCACTCGTTCTTTCATTGGTTCTACCAGAGTCTCAAATATAGTTGAAATTCTGCCCTAACCAAAATGATTGCATTTGGGTCCCCAGACTTGGGATCCACACTTTTTGCTTTGTTAAGGTAGGAAGATGTGACTGCATTCATTAGAGGACTGTAAATTCAACACCCAACAGAGTGGTCAAAGCTCAAAATGCTGGCCGATTTCTCAAATAACCAAGACCGAAATGGCAACACCAAGGTTAAGAGTCTTCCCCATGCCTGGGGAGGGGCTGGGGGAGTTCTTGCCACTGCCGGGAAACTTTCGGACCGTCCAGGCACAGCTTTGTTCCTGGACCCACCCAGTCAGCCCTAGCGAGTAATGGGAATCAAGTGGCGCGACCAGACGGCCTCCACATGCTGTGACTCCTTGTGTTTCCCATGGGACACTTCCCAAATGGAGTGTTTGAGCCCCAGGAAGCCTCTCCTGGGCTGGCAGGAATGCAGAGTTGGCATGCTTACCGCATCTCCTCTCCTAAAGGCCCTGCCCTTTGGAGCCTTGGCCCTGAGTCGCTGCTCGGGTTTGTGTTTCACAAGCCTGCGGCGCGCCGGTTCCAGGTCTTCCCTGCTCTGCTCCCGCACACGCACGTGTCCCCTGCCATTCTCCTACACGGAAGCCACACTGACTTCACTTCTCACATTTATAACCACAAGGCTCTTAAAAACATTTTGCTGCCAAAATTCAGTCAACACTAGAGGTTAGGTAACATGATGGTCTGGCACCAGCAACCGACATCTGCAGGAAGGAGATTTTTTTTTTTTTAAAGATTTTATTTGTTTATTTGACAGAGACACAGGGAGAGAGGGAACACAAGTAGGGAGAGTGGGAGAGAGAGATGCAGGCTTCCCAATGAGCAAGGAGCTCCATGCAGGGCTCAATCCCAGGACCCTGGGATCATGATCTGAGCCAAAGGCAGATGCTTAAGGGCTGAGCCACCCAGGCGCCCCAGGAAAGAGAAATCTTGAAATATGTCTTAGCCAAGTAGAAAGCAGATAACATATCTCACAGGCAAATACAACATTACAGTAGGCTTTCATCCGGCCTTAGCTGGGATTAAATTTGGCAACCTATGAAAGAAAACCCCAATAACAGAGACTTAAGCACACAAGGTTTTATTTTCTCAAAAGAAGTGGGCAAGTAAACTTACAAAGCTGGTATTGGAAATTCAAAGAAGCTCTTTCCAGTTTTGCCTCTGTAATGACCCTGATTTTCCGTTGTAAGGTGGCTGCCAGAGCTCCAGTTATCATACCCATGTTCCAGGCAACAGAATACTTCCCAGAAGTTATACATAATACTTCCATTTATATCTCTTTCAGTAGGATGTGATCACATATCCACACCCAGATGCAATGCAGCTCAAAAGCTAAAATATAACCTTTATTTTGGGAATAAATGTAGAATGTAGACCTGTTTACAAGCCAACTGACCTGATATCCTCAGAGGTTATAGTTCTAGATTTTAAAAATAATTTTTTATTTTTTATTAGCATATATATTATTAGCCCCAGGGGTACAGGTCTGCGAATCACCAGGTTTACATACTTCACAGCACTCACCATAGCACATACCCTCCCCCATGTCCATAACCTCACCACCCTCTCCCTATTCCCCTCCCACCAGCAACCCTCAGTTTGTTTTGTGAGATTAAGAGTCTCTTATGGCTTGTCTCCCTCCTGATCCCATCTTGTTTGATTTTTTCCTTCCTTACCCCCCAATCCCCCCATGTTGCCTCTCAAATTCCTCTTATCAGGGAGATCATATGATAATTGTCTTTTCTCTGATTGACTTATTTCGCTAAGCATAATACCCTCTAGTTCTATCCACGACATAGCGAATGGCAAGATTTCATGTCTTTTGATGGCTGCATAGTATTCCATTGTGTATATATACCACATCTTCTTTATCCATTCATCTGTTGATGGACATCTAGGTTCTTTCCATAGTTTGGCTATTGTGGACATTGCTGCTAAAAACATTTGAGTGCACATGCCCCTTCGGATCACCATGTTTATATCTTTAGGGTAAATACCCAGTAGTGCAATTGCTGGGTCATAGGGTAGCTGTATTTTCAACTTTCTGAGGAACCTCCATTCTGTTTTCCAGAGCAGTTGCACCAGCTTGCATTCCCACCAACAGTGTAGGAGGGTTCCCCTTTCTCCACATCCTTGCCAGCATTAATTTTAGCTATTCTGACTGGTGTGAGGTGGTATCTCATTGAGGTTTTTATTTGTATTTCCCTGATGCCGAGTGATGTGGAGCACTTTTTCATGTGTCTGTTGGCCATCTGGATGTCTTCTTTGCAGAAATGTCTGTTCATATCCTCTGCCCATTTCTTGATTGGATTATTTGTTCTTTGGGTGTTGAGTTTGAGAAGTTCTTTATAGATTTTGGATACTAGCCCTTTATCTGATACGTCCTTTGCAAATATCTTCTCCCATTCTGTCAGTTACCTTTTGGTTTTGTTAACTGTTTCCTTTGCTTTGCAAAAGCTTTTGATCTTTATCAAGTCCCAATAGTTCATTTTTGCCCTTGCTTCCCTTGCCTTTGGCAATGTTCCTAGGAAGCAGTTGCTGCGGCTGAGGTCGAAGAGGTTGCTGCCTGTGTTCTCCTCAAGGATTTGGATGGATTCCTGTCTCACATTGAGGTCCTTCATCCATTTTGAGTCTATTTTCATATGTGGTGTAAGGAAATGGTCTAGTTTCATTTTTCTGCACGTGGCTGTCCAATTTTCCCAACACTATTTGTTGAAGAGTATCTTTTTTCCATTGGATGTTCTTTTCCTGCTTTGTCGAAGATTAGTTGACCATAGAGTTGAGGGTCTATTTCTGGGCTCTCTATTCTGCTCCATTAATTTATGTGTCTGTTTTTGTGCCAGTACCATACTGTCTTGATGATGACTTTTTTTTAATAGCTTTTTAATAGAGCTTGAAGTCTGGAATTGTGATGCCACCAACTTTGGCTTTCTTTTTTCAATATTCCTCTGGCTATTTGAGGTCTTTTCTGGTTCCATATAAATTTTAGGATTATTTGTTCCATTTCTTTGAAAAAAATGGATGGTAGTTTGATAGGGATTGCATTAAACGTGTAGATTGCTTTAGGTAGCATAGACATTTTCAAAATATTTGTTCTTCCAATCCATGAGCATGGAACATTTTTCCATTTCTTTGTGTCTTCCTCAGTTTCTTTCATGAGTACTTTATAGTTTTCTGAGTATAGATTCTTTGCCTCTTTGGTTAGGTTTACTGTTCTAATTTTTAAAAAGACTAAAGAGACACATAGGTGTCTGTGTTACTGTGGCAGGTATTTTGATTGACTGTGGAAGGTATTTTGAAGACAATAGGGAAAACTGGCATATGGACTGAATGTCAGAAAATATTTGAGAATCATGGCTAATTTCCTTAGTTGTGATGATAGAATTACTGTTTCATAGGAACATGTCCTTATTTTTAGAAGCTGCAGGCTATGAAGTACTTAGGAATGAAATGTCCTCACATGTACCACTTCCCTCAAAATGGTACATCAAAATACAATATATCAATAGGTAAAAATATCAATAGAGAAAACATGGAAAAGATAGTAAGAATTACTGAGCCTAAGTGTAGGGGGTATGGATATTTATTACACTATTCTTTCAATGTTTAAATTATGTCTAAATTCCTTGTGATAAAAATTAGGTGAGAGCAACTCCCCATTTGGTTTGGCACAGCCTCGCATGAGATTAGCTGCCTCCTGGCAAAAGGGAATGATGTTCCTTTGGACACTCTTGAGTCACTCTGTTCAGAGGGTCTGCTAGTGGGTTGGCCCCCCACAGTCAGCCAGGGTGGATTCCAGAGCCTGTGAGTGTGGAGAGAGAGGACTATATCTTGGCCCTTAGCTTCTCCAAGGGCCTCCCCCCATTACCCAGGATAAAGCATAGAAACAAGCATCCACAAATGCCATCACCCACTTGAGATAACAACATGACAGGAGGTAGAAAATGAATCCACTACATAAAATCATCATCATATAATGTGAAGGCATCAGTGGTGTATGAAGTCACTGCTGGGTAGAGTACAACAGACACTAGACTTGAAACCAGAAAAATCTGTCCTCCCTCCACCATTTGTACTCATAACATCTGTGGAGCATTTCTGCCTCCTCATCTATAAAATAAAGATCATGACCACCGCTTCCCCTGCCTCACAGGGCTGTCCAAGGGCCAAAGGAGATATTGTGTGTAGTTTTCTATAAACTTACAAATGTACAAGATTATTATCCAGAACTTCTTCATCCCATGAGACTCCCATGCAATCATCCACAGACACCATAACCAAATGAAATTTTTCAAAATTCTGCTTGTAGTGGTTTAGAAGTATCTCCACAAATTCTTTGGTTTTCCTCCTTCAAAAATGTAACCATTTTCCCCCTCCCTTTGAGTGTAGGCTGGACTAAGTGACCTGCTTCTGACATAGGGTTGCCAGATAAAATAAATGATACCCAATTAAATTTGGATTTCCCATAAGTGACAAATAATTTTTAGCGTAAGTATGTCCCAAACATTGCATGGGATATACTTATACTAAAAGTTTATTCATCGATTATCTGGAATTCAAATTAAACTGGGCATTCTGTTGCTTGTGTTTGTTAGTTTTGCTAGAACCAGCAGCCCTGTTCTAATGACCAGAATGAAGCGGCTTAAGTAACAGTTTATGACTCCAACACTGTATCATGAAAGGCATTGCAGCTTCCACCTTGCATTCCTCTCTTGCATGACTCACTCTGGGGAAGCCAGATGCCATGGTTTGAGGATCCTTGGGCAGTCGTATGGAGAGATCTACTGACTCATCCAGCCAACAGCCAGCGCCTCCTCCTGAGCCACAGGAGCGAACCATCTGGAAGGGGATCCTCCGGCCCCAGCTAAGCCTCCGCTGACTGAAGCCCCCCCAGTGTCCTGGCTGCAGTCTCATGAGAGAGGCTGAGCCAGATCCACCCTACTGAGCTGCTCCTGAATTCCTGACCCAGAGACGCTGTGTGGGAT
The DNA here is from genome assembly GCF_002288905.1 of Enhydra lutris kenyoni. Classification (NCBI taxonomy): domain Eukaryota; kingdom Metazoa; phylum Chordata; class Mammalia; order Carnivora; family Mustelidae; genus Enhydra; species Enhydra lutris. The sequence continues at coordinate 8,695,738 of NW_019154114.1, forward strand.
GAGAAATCAGTGGTGTTTCAAGCTGCTCCATTTTGGAGTTTCAGGCTCAGCCCTGGCTGGCACGGAGGTGTCTACAGAAGGTTCCCCACCTTTCCTAGGTTCTGAGCTTTGATCACCAAACTCCATTCTACCACCATATTTCAGACCGATCAAGTGCCCAGGACAAGTATCTCTGACGGCTTTTAAAAAATTAATTCTACACAGGGGGAAGTCTATCCATTAAAAGAAGATGAACATTTTTTTTTTTTAAGTAGGCTCCATGCCCAACATGGGGCTTGAACTCACAACCCTGAGATCAAGAGTCATATGCTCCACCAACCGAGCCAACCAGGAGCCCCAAAAGAAGATGAACTTTTTTGAAGGCAAAACAAAGGGAAAGAGGACTAGTAATGCTTTTCTGAGGTCCTATGAGGTCCTTTACCTGCATCAGAAGGAGATACTTTGGCCCTGAGGCCCAATTCTGCTGATCGCTGGCTGCCTGGTTTGGGGAAGTTACTTAATCTCTCAATCCCTGTGTTTGTTTGTTAAATACAAGCATAATAATACCCATTTGCAGGACTTTTGTGATGATGAGAAATATTTAAAATAATCTTCATGAGGTAGGTAGGAAGTGATAAGCACTACTTCACTTTGTTCAGCCCTTTAAGATAGACAATGTCCTTCTTTTCCTTTTACATTTGGGAAACTGAGGCACACAACATTAATATGACTGCCCACAGCAAATAAGTACCTAACATGCCAGAGACACAGTACACATCTTTGTAAAAGCTGCGTAAGGATATCATTTAATCCTCCAAACCATTGTTTTTCCAGGTGAAAAGATGGGGCATCAGCAGGAATAGTGAGTCTCCTGAGGTCAAGCTCTGAAGTCTGTGCTCTTCCCCCAACCACAGTAAGTCATGGAGTGAACAGCACTCCCTGGGGTGGTCCTCCCCTTGGTATTATTCCCAGCCCCGCAACTGTCCCCCAGCAGGTGCTCCTGGTTCATGGGAGCTCCTAATTACTGCCACAGGATGGAATGGGCCAGACACCTGAATCAGAGACCTTCATTCATATCTGGTCCACAACCCAGTTTTCATGGACTGGTACAGCATCAGCTCAGATTTTAAACAGGCAGATTTCTGCCTTCTCTGAGTCAATGAGATGCTGGCTGGCCCTCCTGGGTAGCCAGCCAGCTGGAACAAAAGAGTACAGTCTCTTCAAGATGGGGCCTGTGCCCTCCCGCCTACACCTGAGAGCAGAGCTGAAGGGCCCCCAATGTCCTGCACACTCGCTCTTCCTGCCAAGGGGCACTGATTGAATGCCACCAGCAACCTCCTGAGCTATCCGAGTCACACCTCTGGCCCTGAGATGAAGACGAGCAAATCATCTCAACTATGGGTCTCAAGTCTCCTGCTTGACCTCGAGAACACCTTTCTGATGGGATGTTTTCCTGCTCCCGTCCTCATGGATAACTGGACGAAAGGTACTGGCTAAGGAACCTGAGCCAGAGCAGCCCGTTGGAAGGTCGGCAGAGAAGGGCTATTTTTAAAAACACTGGATGTGTGTGTGACTTGATGGACCTTCCCCTTTGAGGGAAACCACTGCCGGAAGGAACCCCAGCCCCTTCTGATATAGCATTGTGCCCTCTCGTAGGCCCCACCAGCCGGAGGCTGACCTGAACAGGTAAGAATGAGAACCCAGAGAAAACCATTCCCCTTCTGTTTTCCTTCCCTGTGGTCTGACTTAATGGAAGCCTCTCTCTCCTCTCTCACACACACACACAGCAACGGATGTGGCAGTCAGTCTCGCTGCAGCCGAAGGTGGCTTGCTAAACCCACAGTTCCTGTTTTCTTTGTCCACAAGGAAGAGACATAATGTAAGCTATTCCCAGGGAGAAAGTAGAGAAGGAAGAACAGCTTATTCCCGACCCACAGTTGGAAAGTCACATGTGGGGCAACATAAGAGGAAAGGGTCCCCTCCCTTACAAAGCTGGAGAGGAAAGTAAAACTTGGCAAACCTCTCCTAATGGCAACTTAGCAGTTAACCATCAACAATGTAAGTGCCTCTAACCTTCGCCCAAGCGGTAACACTTCTGGGAGTCTATTTTACAGAAATTCTACTAGAAGAACAAAAGATACATAAACCAAGACACTCACTACAGCACTGTCTGTGATGGGAACAGTGAGGACAGCCTACACACGCCATCAGTAATCATTGGTGTGTCTACCCTGTGGAAAACCAGAGTTCTGTTGGAAAATGCATGGTAGATCTTAAAGAACACTGAAAAATTCCATGACAGAATAAGCTTTAACTTACTAACTGCTTATATTTAACTAATGTGAAGTTGACCAGGCCAAGTATGCACAAAACATAAAATATAAGAGTGAACAATGTATTAGCAAATGGTATTAGAAACTCGGAGCACCATTCCGCTCAATGATCCCGGGCCCCGAAGGGCTACCTGGGCATCGTCAGTCTATGTCTCCTAGCACAGTGGGCTTCTCTGGGCTCTGAGCAACATTCTGAGAATCAAGAAGAATCCGTACTCCTTCTCTCACATGGCCCCTGAGCGCAAGCCAACTCCTTACTCAAGGGAGAAACAGCCACCTGTGCAACTGTGCTAAGAGACAGAATGTCTGTCTCCAACCGAGAACCTTCCAAAGGGTAGCTCTTCCTGATCCCTTCCCTTTCCCAAGCAGCTAGTCATAGAGCCATCAGGTGGCACAGAGCAAGGCAGGTGCCCGCCATGGGGCAAAAGACAAGCAGGCGGCACAGAGCGTGGGAGCCCACGCAGAATGAGGGGGCACGCCACAAAGGCAGTGGAGGGGCCACGCGGTGAGGAGCCTCAGGGTCCCTGCCAACCAGGAAAGTGAACACAGAGTCGACAGGCCAACACAGGGATCAGAGCTTCAGTAGTGTATGGAGGATGTCTGCTGTGGGAGCAGCCTGGAGCAGGTGTCAGAGCCGCAGGGCGTTAGGAGGGCCAGGGCGGGGCGGGGGGCGGTGGTGGGAGAGGGTGCCTGGCCCCAAGCAGGGAAAAGGATGCCCACACTCTGCAGAGCGTAGAAACCGGGAATAAGATATACATGAGAGGATGGGCCAACTAAGAAAACAGAGTATTAAGAGAGCCAGCGTTTCCATTGTCAGACGGGAGTCACAAGTATAGGGAGGGAAGAAGCTAGAATGAACGTTGTGATTTGGGATTGGAATTGAAGGCATCAGTCTGAACTCATGGTTTTCAATATATAAAAATCTGTGTGTGTGTGTGTCTGTGTGTGTGTGTGAGTGTGTACATGCTGACACACGTGTGTATTCCCTAACTGTCCACTGAGAGGGCCTGGGAGCAGCAACCCCCGCTCCCAGTGACAAGCACTGCCCCCATGTAGATCTTGATTTTTTTTAAGATTTTATTTACTTGAGAGAGAAAGAGACAGAGCACAAGCAGGGGGAGAGGCAGAGGGAGAGGGAGAAGCAGGCTTCCTACTGTGCAGGGAGCCCAACAAGGGGCTCGATCCCAGGACCCTGAGATCATGACCTGAGCGGAAACCAAGAGTCGGAGGCTCAACCAACCGAGTCACCCAGGCACCCCAGTTCACAGTTCTGTATCAGTAGTTGAGGCTCACTTGGATTCTTTTTTCTTTTTTTAAGATTTACTTAGAGAGAGAGAGAGCCCACAAGCAGAGGGAGGGGCAGAGGGGAGGAAATCTTCAAGCAGACAAGCAGACGCTACACTGAGCAGGGAGCCCACTGCAGGGGTCAATCCCAGGACCCGAGATCATGACCCGAGCTAAGATCAGGAGTCCAGCGCTTAACTGACTGAGACTCCCAGACACCCCATCCACTGGGTTCTATGCTCAGAGTATCACAAGGCCAGGACCAAGGCGTTGGAAAGGTTGGGTTCTTACTCAGACAGTTTGGAAAGAATTTGCTTCTAAGCTCACTCAAGTGTTTGGCAAAATCCAGCTCTTTGTGGCTGCAGGTCTGAGATCCATTTCCTTGCTGGTTACCAGCCAGGGGCCAACACCTTCCTTCTCATGCCCCCAACCCATCTTCAAAACAGCAACACTTTGATGCTTTCTGATACTTCCAATCTCTCTGATGTCTTCTTCCCCCAGAGAAAACGCTTGCTTTTCATGGGGCTCATGTGATTAGACGGAGCCCACCTGGATAATCGGTCTTCAAGGTGGCTCCAACGTTATACCACGTAACTTAACAGTCGTGGGAGGGATAGCTCATCACATTGCTAGGCTCCAGAGATGAGGACAGGGCATTGGGAACCGGGGGAGGCATTTTAGAAATGCTGCCTACCACACAGCCCGTAGAGGAAGTGACGTGTCTGTGCTCATCTCCTGATTTTTGATGGTTGTGTTGCAGTTGTGCAGAGGAATGTACTTGTTTGCAAGAAAGCCACACTACAGTATTCAGGATGATGGAGCATCAGACCAGCAATTTACTCTCATAGGACTTGGTATTAAAAAACAGTTCTGGGGCGCCTGGGTGGCTCAGTGGGTTAAGCCGCTGCCTTCGGCTCAGGTCGTGATCTCAGAGTCCTGGGATCGAGCCCCGCATCGGGCTCTCTGCTCTCTAGGGGAGCCTGCTTCCTCCTCTCTCTCTGCCTGCTTCCTCCTCTCTCTCTGCCTGCTTGTGATCTCTCTGTCAAATAAATAAATAAAAAAAAAAAATCTTTTAAAAAAAAAAAACAAAAAAACACAGTTCTTTTGGGGCGCCTGGGTGGCTCAGTGGGTTAAGCCGCTGCCTTCAGCTCAGGTCATGATCTCAGGGTCCTGGGATCGAGCCCCGCATTGGGCTCTCTGCTCAGTGGGGAGCCTGCTTCCTCCTCTCTCTCTGCCTGCCTCTCTGCCTGCCTCTCTGCCTGCTTGTGATCTCTGTCTGTCAAATAAATAAAAATCTTTAAAAAAAAAAAAACAGTTCTTTGTATTATTTTCCTAAAATTATTCTACACATGTGTGCACAGAGAGATAAAAAGATAGTTATGAACATATGTGTTTGTATATTAAAAAATTTTTCTGGAAAAATCTATAAAGATTCAAAAGTTACCTGTGATTACCTCTGGGAAAGAGTTACTTACAGGGAAAAAGAGGTCCATGACTTTTATTTGGGGGCTATTTTATAAAAAAAGAGAAAGGTCTTTGAAAAGGACAGCATGAGACAAGCTGCTGGTTTCGTGGCAAGAAAGTGAGCCGACACAGGAGGGCCCAGCTGAGGCCAAGATTCAACGACAAGGCAACGGGACCCATCAGTGCCATTACCATCCTGGGCCTCTTGCGGAGCTTCTGAGAAATCGAATTCAGAATAAAATCCGTATTGAGGTGATGGGAACAAAGGTAATTTCTTGCCAACTGTGAAGGTGCACCAGACCCCAACAGCACTGCCCAGACAAGGTTTCCAGCTTCTCTCCGCCATTTGCTTTTCGGTATTGAAAAGACTGGTGTTGCTCAGTCTCTTTAGTTAATGACACACCTCTTTAGCATCTTGTCTAAAGTCTTCAAGCACCTTGAGAACCTGTCTGCCCGATGGCACCCCAAGTCACAGATAATAAAGGGGACAGCAAGCACATTTTCCTGTGATGGGTTGAACTATGTCTCCCCCAAATTACTATGTTAAATCTTCTAACCCCTAGACCTCCAGAGTGTGCCCTTATTTGCAGAGATCCTATGTTTACCGAGGGAATCAAATTAAATTGAGGTTGTGGGAGTGGGGCCTACTCTGACATGATCCGTGTCCTTATAAGAAAAGCTGAGGACCCAGATTCACAGAGGGAAGACAATGTGCAGACAGAGAGAAGATGGCCACCCACAAGCCCGATTCTTGGAACTTTGTCTGTGTCTGAAGTATTTTCAAAATAAAGTGAAAAACTTTAAGTAAATAAAAGTTAAGATAGAATGAAAGAGAGTCAAGCTCGTCAAAATCCCGGTGTAGACCCCAGACAGCAGAGGCCCATGAGGACCTACAGTATCAGGGCAAAGCCCGGGGCCCTCCAGGTAGGGCTGTGATTTAAATCAGATTTTAAATGGCTTTATTTTTTCCATGATTTTTTTTCGTGGATTTTTTTCATGATTTTTTCCCTCAAATATTTAATGTCCTTGCAATATTAATGGGATTTGAGTCTAGAAAGAATCATTAACACAGTTATGGTTGCACAAGGGATTAAAGAAAGCCGTGCACTGGTTCTGGCGACACTCATGACTGGCTTTGACAAAAGTTGGGCCAGAGGAAGGGCTCCTGTGGGTTGGGGGACGTTGCTCTCCTCTCTCAATCCAGCCACAAAGACCCTCCTGCTTTAGTGAGAAGATTCCAGATAAGGCTTGCCACGGACAACATCCTCACCTCTGATGATCTGCTCCAATGGCATCTGTGATTCTGGTAAAACCCTGTTCCCTGGAAAGAGAGAAAACAAAGCAATTTCAGCAAATGATGAAGGACAGCTCCTGCTCTCGCTGGAAGCCCAGGTTCACTATAACTGCCCCTGCCTCTGTGTCCTCCAAAGGCATGCCTCGTGCCTCCTCTGTGGTCTTTGCCCAGGAAACTAGAGGAATTTCCATCTAAGTCTTCACACTGGGAAGAGAATCAATGTCAAGTATTAACAGCTCCCTGACCTCAAGCCAGTGTTACTGAACAGGGTAGCTGCCCAAATTCCTCAGACCCAAAACAGCACTGTCTTGGAAGTTAATCTTGAATTCCTTGGCCCTGTTTGTCCTTTGTCAGAGAAGCAACACAGTCATCTTTCCCTGTCTGTGTGTGTGGGGTTTTTTTTTTAAGATTTTATTTATTTATTTGACAGAGACACAGCGAAAGAGGGAACACAAGCGAGGGGAGTGGAGAGGGAGAAGCAGACTCCCCACCAAGCAGGGAACCCGACACAGGACTCTATCCCAGGACCCCAGGACCACGACCCCAGCCAAAGGCAGACACCCGATGACTGAGTCACCCAGGGGCCTCCTTGCCCTGTGTTTCTGAATCCTTTTTGAATGAGGAATAAATAGAGACAGTGAATAGCATCTCCTTCACTTGAGTCTTTGGAATTGATGCCACATTTAAGTTCTCCTATTTCAAGCCACCCGCGGCCCCGCTCACTTCAAAAGGCCCTCCAGCTCCCGCTTGACCCTGCCCACCACGGGCGGTCCGCGGTAGGTGAGGGCCGTGTAGAGCTGCACCAGGGACGCCCCCGCCCGGATCTTCTCCAGCGCGTCCTGCCCGCTGCTGACACCGCCGACCCCAATGATGGGGACTCCGCCTGCACCGAAGCACATGCAACAGCGTCAGGACAGGTGGGCAACGCGAGACCCTCAGTGTGCCTGCCGCCCTCCAGCCCCTGCTGAATGCAGTTCAGAGGACCCTGATTCGGATCAAACCCCAGAGCCTGGCGAGCCTCACACAAGTGTGAAGACACAGGGACCGAGTTCTTGCCTTTGGTGAGCGCGTACATCTCCCGGATGGTTTGGGTGGATAAGTCCCGGAGGGGCTTCCCACTCAGCCCTCCAATTTCAGAGCGCAGGGCACCCTGGAGGCTGGCAGGGCGGCTCACTGTGGTGTTGGTGACAATCAGCCCATCGATGCCCAGCTGCAGTGAGAGACAGAGAGAAAGCCCTCCAGTCACGGCCGGTAAGAACCACTTACTTTTGTCCTGCCCAAGGCCCCAGGTAGTAAGTGGTGGACTAGGATGTGAACCCAGGATTTCCAGGTTCAGTCTGTGTTTCCGCCACTCTCCTATGACACAGGGACCTGGGGTTACACTGGAGACAGTGACAGAATACCCCAGTCTGACCCAGGCTGCAAGCGCTAGCCTCAGACCCCTTGCTGGATGAATGTGGGAGGGAAGAAGTACAGGGAAAGGACTTCTCCAAACATTCGCTTTGTATCCCGTGTTGTTACATCATGACACATACCAAACCAGCTCTCAGCATCACAGAAAGGAAGCCGCACACTAGCCCATCTGGCCAGATGCCCCCAACCCACAGGCCGTGAGGGGTGTCCCAGGGCCCAGCCCGACTCGCACCTCTCTGACCACACTGGCGATGTCCTCCTTGTCCTGGGCTGTGAGGTCAGGTGCGATCTTGACCAGCACGGCTGGCTTGCGCACTCCCTGCAGAGCGTCCCTCTCCTGCAGCACCTAGATCAACATGTGGCCAGAGACGGGGTCCCCTGAGGCCGCAGCCCCCAGTGCACAGGACTGCAGCCGCACATCAGCTCATTCTCACACGGAAGCACCAGCAACATCTCCCTTTCCGGAAGTAAAGCTCTCAGTTATGCCAAGGACCCCATGAAGATGAATCTGATTCTCTTGAACCAAGGGATCCCCAAGATTAAATCCCTAGTCTTGTCACTGGCATTAGCTAATCTATTAAGGTCTATTTAGACTTTTTTTCCTAAAAAGTTAGTAATTCCTAACAAGGAATTACTGTCACAGATACTATTCATTCAGTGTGCTCATTGCTAGGGACAGAGACACCCAGGCCCCAGGCCCCTGTTCTCTCAGACCTTATGGTGTAACAGCAGGGACAGGTGACTGAGTCATTAATCACTGTTGAGCGTAATCAGGGTTACCAGAGGGGATTACAAGGATAGAAGGGGGCCCTATCGGTCCAGCTGCTAAGGCCCGCTTCTCGGCAGTGATGCTGGAGCTTCCCTCTGGAGAAAGAACCGGAAGGAGTGGGCCGGAAAGGCGGCAGAACGGAGCCCGAACATGTAATTGCCTACCTTGGTCAGCAGGTGGCGCAGCTCCGCCTTTCCCTGAAGGCTCCGCAGCCCAGAGGTGTTGGGACTGGACACGTTCACTACCAGGTAGTCAGCCAAGGGGCCCAGGACACGAACCCCCTCCGCGTAGTCCGCAGCTGCGTCCACCGAGGTTTTATTCTTCCCCAGGTTTATTCCCAGGGGCAGCCCCTCTGTGAAGATCGCTCGTCAAGATTTTGTCCCCAAATGCCCTTTCCCGTGTAACAAGCTCACGACGTCCTCGACTACGTGGCCGGCCGGCCAGCGAACAGCCCTTCAGGTCTTGACCTCTGCACCGGGCCTTCCCGGACGGGTGGGCAAACACCACGACAGCTGTGGGTGCTGCAGCCGGCTGACCCAGAGGAGCTCACCGCCTTGGCGCAGCAGTGTCAGGGCAACCACTAGCTTGTTTTACTGCATTGTGCCTTTTTTCTTTTTAAAAATTTTAATGGAAAATGGAGCAATTCAGAGTGCAAATACTAGCGATAAAAAGCTAGAGCTCATAAATGTCATACGGACCGTTGGAAATCCACAGGCATGTCAGAAGGGGCAAATGTTTAGGCTCAAGGGCTGTCTCTGCTGGCCTTGAGTCACATGACCGGTGGGCAGTGGTGAAGAAAAAGCAAAATTAAAGAATATGTCTCCAATACTGGAAAATGTTTTCTACTAATCATGCCTAAAATATAGAGGTATAACTCTTTAATAACTTAGAATTTCAGCTCTCTGAGAAGGGATTCCCCCTCATAACTAGGGTGAGCGCTCATGCCAGGCCTCCAGGATCCAGCCTATGGCTGGGCATAATTATTAATGCCTGCACCCTTCGCTCTCCAAAATGTCTCAATTTGCACAGTAAGTACTAAGCCAACCAACTTAAGAAGCCATGGGATTATCGAATTGCATTTTGGACTTTAAGAAAAACATTTCAGAAACCTGCTATCCATCAAAGCAAGAGCTTGTCTCTACTTCTAAGCGACTACCCTATCTGCAAAGGTCACGGATACCTCAGGGGTGCTCACTACTTCTTCCAGCTGGTGATTGGGAAAAGACCTGGAACTGCAAGTGAGCCCCTAAAATGTGTGTCAGGTTGGTGGGATCAAACAGCAGCATCCCACCTTCTCATACCCTAAACTAGTCACCCTTTTAATTACCAGCTTTAAAGTAAATATACCATGGGGAAAGGGAGGTGAGGAGGGGGTTAGCGTTCAGTCAGACAAAAGCTCCACAAGGCCTCCAGACTTCCCAAGTCCAGCCTCCACCAAGCCAAGCCATTTGTAAGCTGATTCTTTCCTGAGCAGATAAGCTGGCTTGAAAAAAAAGCATCCCTTTCGTGTAGCTAATGGATCCTCCATCAGCAGTTAGCTACCCAAAGGGCTAAGACTTTGAAGTTAGAAATTCCTGAATTACTCCGTCCTAAAAGGGCACCGCAGCTTTTGCAATTTCTGTTCCTTAGAGAACAGAGAACACGAGACTAAACTCCTGAAAAGAGGTCCAGAGGGACCCAATGAGGAAAATGGCCACAGCCCCACACAATCTCAGAGGGCGACTGGGAAGGTATGGGGAGGACAAAATAGGGCTACACACACTTACATGCATCCTGAGGGACAGCAAAGCAGAGTCCCTGGAGAACATATGGAAGTATCCCTGAATGGGGGTTTCTGAACAAGTCGTAAGGATAGTTTCCCAAATGCCAGGATCAGCTCTCCCCAAATAGGAAGGAGTATGAGTAATTTTAATGGCCTTCTTTATGCTTCTCTGTATTTACTAATGCTTCTATAATTAACATGCATTATTTATATACACACAAAGGGACCATAAAGCAAGATGGAGGAAGATGGCGCTCAAGGCCTGCTCACGTCTTAACCACCCATGTGACCACAGAGGAGCCGCTTTGCTTTGCTCATTTCCAAGCTGCCCCAGTTATGATATAACCCAGGTTATATAACGAGGCAGAAACTAAGTGAGTCTTTGCTAAATTGTAAAATTCAGTTAAAATCTTGGCAGCTGTGATAAAGTCAGGAAAATTCCCTAGTTCCATAATGGTTTTTTTTTTCCTATTGCTCAGTCATGTTTATTTCACTAGGAATGTTCCTGACGTTTCTCCCACAGGTTTCCTTCCAATAAATGAAGAAAGTCTCTCAAGAGCACCCCCCCCTTTACCTTCTGTGAGCCTGGCCTGTTTCTCCTGTCTGACCCGCAACCTGTGTTCCACCATCGAGAGTCCATGACTGTTAAATCCGTATCTGGAGAACAGAAGTGGGTAGAGAGGGGACGAGGTTAGAGCCCTCAGCCAGAAGGGCTTTGGCAAGCCAGAAGGGCTTGCCACCTTTGGCAAGATGGCTTCAAGGCCATTTCCACTATACTTCTGATTTTTAGAAACAGAAAAAAAAAAAATCAGAGTCAGTTCTTAGACTTCCAAAGTCTAACCTCTGGAACTCCTAGAGAACTTGCCAGAACACCATCAAACACAGAGGGAAAGATTTAAATTTATAAACAAGCCGCTCTGGTACCTAGCACGGGCAACAGCCCAGACTCACCACATAGCTGCCCAGATCTGTCTGGGTCCGGCCCCCACTCCTGACTCACTGCTCCTCCCACCAAGAGGGGCCTCTCTGACCACCCCATCTTCCACCTCCTGCCTGCGCTCCACTAATGCCTCCCGGAGAAGAAATAATAACCAACACCTATTGGTTAAGCCGCTTTGGTACTTGCAGCCAAAAACACTGAACAGATACAGTGGCACCTGTTTTGTGGACTTAATGAATGAATTACTCCATTCATGCGGCAGGCGTTTACTGGGCACCCACTCCGTGCCTCCCAGACCGAGGAGGCTGAACACACAGGCTCTCCTCCCTCAACCACTTCTCACCTATGGATTCTGCGAAGTAGGTGCCTGCAGTTTTTTGTGGCAGCCAAATCCTAAACAAATCTACTTTGCCTGGAAATACCGATCCCAGCCTGCCATGCAACAGAAAGCCAAGAACTTCGTTTCTAACGTTGGAAAATTTCCCTGAAACAAGCATGATGAAACAGGATGTGCGGCCAAATAAAATTCCCCAACGGCAGTCTTCCAGAAGGCCATCACCGAGCCCAAAGATGCTGATCAGAATCTCCCAAGGAGGCTCACAAAACTCTGATACCAAAAAGTACAGACTTTTCATTTTCTGGGTTCACTGTAGTGAATATTGCCCAGGGCTTACTAAGAGAAGGGCTTTACACTAGGAGGCTCTCTCTTACTAAAAGCAGCCGTACATGTGGACTATTAAATTTTCCAGTTTTTACTAAAGGCCAGGGCTACACGGTCCAATGCAAGAACTGCCGGCGACATGCGCCACTGAGCACCTGAAATGCGGCCAGCCCAAACCGAGCACGCAGTAAGTCACACGCACCCTGGATTTTGAACACTTAGCACCAATGAAAGAAGGGAAATAGCTAATTAATCATTTTTATTTTGATTATATGTTAAAATGACATTTAGAATACATGATTTAGAGTTAAAGATAATAACCATAAACAATAATTACATAGAATATATTATTAAAATTAATTTCACCCATTTTTTTATCCTATTTTACTGTGGCCACATGAATATGTTAAGTTACACGCAGAGCTCACATTCTATTTCTACTGGACAGTGCTGGGCAAGGGCACTGGAATAACAATGGGGAAGAAGCGCAAACTCTAAAGTCAAGTTAAGTCTAAATCTGTACTCAAGTTCTCCCGCTTATGATCTCCAGATTATAGGTAAGTCATGTGGCTCTCGGAGCTACAGTGTGTATGTGTGTTAAAGTAGAATACCAAAACCTGTTTTTCTGCCTGCACACAGGAGATGCTCAACACAGCTCCTGAACATTCTAAATAGCAGAAAAATGTCCACACTGTAGGACAGAAAAAAACCGGCAGATCTTACATCGTGGAGTGCCCTGCGGGGAAGGAGGCCTCCCCCGTTGAGCTGTTCACCTACCTGTTAATGATGGCTTGGTCCTCAGGGAGGCGGAAGACCCTGGGTCTCGGGTTTCCTTCCTGAGGTTTCGGAGTCACGCTGCCTATCTCAACAAAGCCAAAGCCCATCTTGTAAAGTCCGTCCACAGCTTCCCCATGCTTATCAAATCCTGCTGCGATTCCAACTGGATTTCGGAACTTATGGCCCAGGACTCTCACTTCCTAGGAAGAAGGAAACAAAGCCAGACATACACGGGCTATCCTGGTGTTTCTCCAAGGGCAGGCCACAGCCCATCTAGGTCGGAATTACCTATAGAGCTTGTTAATCAGAAGGTGTTCCGAGAGCACCTACCAGCATGTCAGAGTCTTGAAACGTGGCACGAGGAAGGAGCCCCAGGGAGGTGATGCGAATGGCCAGCCTGTGGGCTGACTCGGGGTCCAGCAGCCTCTGCATCGCCGGCATCAAGTGTTCAGCGTAGAAATGTTCATCCCCCATGGCTGTCAGGTAGGAAGTGAAGAGAAGTCCCCCACCCCCCAGGATGACCACAGCATCCTGGGCCCGCTTCTGGGGGAGAAAAAAGGCCCATTTAAAGTCCCACAAGGCAGACTGCAGTAAATTCTCTGTGCCCTTTACACCCATACACACAGGACATAAAGACATGTCACATGAAGAAACATCCCCAGCCTTCTGCTAACACTGGTCTCCTTCATTTCTAGTCCTGCTCCCACATTGGCCTCAACTTTCAGTGGCTGTATCCACACTTTTTTTTTTTTTAAGATTTTATTTATTTATTTGACAGACAGAGATCAGAGGTAGGCAGAGAGGCAGGCAGAGAGAGAGGAAGGGAAGCAGGCTCCCTGCTGAACAGAGACCCCAGTGTGGGGCTCAATCCCAGGACCCTGGGATCATGACCTGAGCCGAAGGCAGAGGCTTTAACCCACTGAGCCACCCAGGCGCCCCTGTATCCACACTTCTGACACTCATCGTGCCCTGAAGGACTCCAAGCCAGAGGTTTCAAGAGAGGCAGTATCGCCTCCTAGGGGATATGTGGTAGGCATTTTGGAGGACTCAGTAAAGGCAGACATCCTGCATTGTTGTAGGCTATCAGACAGATGAATTGTCCCTGTCCTGTATGACTTTTGAACATCTTACTGACACTCAGTATGTAAAAAATATCTATTCATATTATCTCAGCCTACAGTCCACCACATAAACACAACTATCTCCTGCACAGACTTTTCCAGGAATGCAATTCCCTCAATTACTGAGGGACAACTACACTGTTTTGCACAGAACATTACCAAGGATTGTTCCCCATTTTAGAGATCTCAGGAATGGTATAGTGCTTTGCTTGGGTGTTTGACAATAAAACATACCTGAGAATTTTTTTTTTAAGTTTTTTTTTTTTTTTTTATTTGACAGAGATCACAAGTAGGCAGAGAGGCAAGCAGAGAGAGAGGGAGAAGCAGGCTCCCCGCTGAGCAGAGAGCCCGATGTGGGGCTCGATCCCAGGACCCTGGGACTATGACCTGAGCTGAAGGCAGAGGCTTTAACCCACTGAGCCACCCAGGCACCCCCATACCTGAGAATTTTTTAAAAGATTTTATTTATTTCTCAGAGAGCGCCTGAGCACAAGCAGGGGGAGTGTGAGGCAGAGGAAGAAGCAGACAGAGGGAGAAGCAGCAGGCTCACCACTGATCAGCCCCAATGTGGGGTTTGATCCTAGGTCGCTGGGATCATGACCTAATCTGAAAGCAGATGCTTAATTGACTGAGCCACCCAGCCGTCCCTGAGGCACTAGAATTTCTAGAGACTTAAACACCTGACTATATCTCACTGAGTCATGCCATAACACTTACATGCTGAAATGCATATGTTTTATTATAAATTCCTTCAATTTCTCTTTTATATTCCGGTTAGGACATTAGTTGAACTTTTAAAATAATACAAAGACAGACCACATTATATATAAATTCTACTTCAGGATAATAAAAGCAGTTGCAAAATATTTTTTTAAAAGGAGCATCAGGTCTTAATGAGTCAAGAATCACAATCCTATTCAAAACGTGCTTCATAATGCTTTTTCTCTGGTTATCACTGCCAGGTGATGAGTCATTCATTCATTCACTCAATCATCTGCCCAACAGTTATAGAGCACTCAGAGGAGTGCTCCTCAAGGAGGACAATCTCAGGAGGAGACAGTCATTGGTCAATGATCACGCAAACATGTAACTGTGAAGATTGCTATGAAGAAAAAAACGTATAGGGTAATAACAGAACCTCGAGGTGGAGGAAGGCTTGCTTGAGGAAGCAACTAAAAGCTGACATCCAAAGGATAAATAGGAGTTAACTAGGAGTTTCCTGGGGCTCAGGAAAAAAGTGTAAAGGTGCTCTTAGTGGCAGAAGGTAATGAGATGCATCCAAGGAAGAGGGGAAGGAGAAGGGCTTGTTGGAAACCAAGGAATAAGGAAACGGACGACTTAAAAAGAAGCTGGGGAGATAAGCAGGGACCCTGACCAGAATAAAGATTTGAGTTTTGCTCCCTACACAAGTTAGTGATGGGGTCAGATCTGCCCTTGAGGATCACCCCCAGCTGTTAATATAGAGCAAGTATTTGTTGTCTTGCTTCTAATCTCCAGCAGATTGTAGGAACGCCCTTTAATGTCAATCAGCAAGTATCTGGACGCCGTTCACAAGCCCCCGCCCTAAAATTTCATATAGAAGGGTTGGGGCCGTTGCACGTTGGATCCTGCGCACGGTGTTAGGCGGTCATGTGTTCACTATACGCCCGTGTCGGGGTCAGTAAAAGTCTGGCCCACGTGCGTTGGCAAAGACCTGCATCTACCCAGACTGGAACGTGCTGTTACGCGTGTTAATGCACACGCACTGGCATTTGCAGGTGCCTCCACACACGCACAGACGTAGCCGGGGGCCCACGATCTCGGAGCCGAAACCCGCCCACACCTCGCTCACGTTAGCCCTCTATTCTCCTCTTGCCCCACACCTCGCCGGCACTACTAGCTACTGCACAGCCCACTTTCTCAACTCACTTTGAGCTGCCTCCACGCCATGCTCCTTCCGCCTCTGGACCCGCCTCTGGCTCATTTCCATTGGAGGAGATGGCTGTGAGCCCTCCAATCACCGCCGCGCAGCTGCCACTTCACCAATCGCCGGGCAAGAGGGTGGGGGCCGGCCTCCCGGCGGCGGAAAAAGCCTCGCTCCGCCCCGGGGGCGTGGCTGGACGCCGACGCGCGCAATGACGGCGGCCACGCCCCTTCCGTCCCAGGCGCGGGACTTAGTCTCTGAGCTGTGCGGTGCTGTGGGTCGCTGGCGCTTGGGGGTGCACTTCCCCGCTTTCTGGTCCAGCGACGTGGGCAAGAGACCTCGCATATGTAGATATTCAGTTCCGAGCAACGCGCTCACCAATATCATGATCGTTTAAATTGAAAGCTCTCGGTAAAGCACGTGTTGGGAGTATGTATCAGACACCGTAAATAGGGAATGAAAGACCGCACTGTGTAAGATACCCGAGTTGACTTCAGAGAAGATTCCATCAGCTCCAGGTTTCACTTAAAAATGTCTAAAACGTATGTATTTACGTAAGTATGTGTGTTAATGAAGGTTTTGGGAAATCCAGACTTTGCAGCGAAGTCCTCCTCCCGAACGATTCCATTGCGGCGAAAACCTGGTGGACTCTATTTAGAAACCTTCCATATTAATTGGATACTCTTTCCTGGCATTTGAAGACATTTCAGTTTTTTAGTTTCATTTCTGTCTCCCAAGTGCCCATCCCACCCGCCCCACACAGAATTACTTCTTTCCCCTTTTAAATACTTGACACTTGCCATGCATTTACTCATGTTGACTCCTGCTGAGATGACCAGTCCCTCTATCTCAAGATGGTCAAGTGCTGGGAAAAATTTCTTCCTCATCTGAGTCTTCATAGATATATGCTGTCCAGTGGCACTCTCTTTATTAACTACAATTGTTAGGTCTTCCCCCACCCCACCCCCCAGCTAGACTGTAAATGTTTTGAAAGTAAGGAACATACCATATTTATCTTTAGTTCCATTACCACATTGTTTTTTCAAACCGAGGGAGGAGTGTATTCTTGGCATAGACACTTAAGAGAATATTGGATACTGGTGTCTTTCTGTAATGATTTTTAAAAATAATATATCATTTGGGCCATTTGGACAACCACCTGAACCCTGAAACCTACCAAGCTATTTCAGTGGCCACATTTTATTGTATTCATTCTCATATTTTGGTACCAAGAAAGAAAACTGGCTGAAATAAACGATGGGTGGCTTGCAGGTGAAGGACAAATGACATGCTGTATGAACGAAGGTTTTTCAGCAAGTTAAATAAAGTGGTGAGAGAATGGATTTTTGCTACAGCATGAGATAGCTTGCCTGCCAAATCAGAACAACCTGTGTGGTCATAGCTTGTTTCTCTGATAGCTATTCAGTGCAGCCCGTTTTCATTTCATTGGTTTTCAGTTCTGTGTGTATTTAATTTGTATTCTTCCATCAGATATTTATTTTTTTGTTTTTATGATTGTGTAAGAGCTTTAGCATATAGGTTATGCCTAGTTTTATGTTTGAACGTATTTAAAAAGCAGAATACAATAATTTAAATTTGTCCTGGGGTTCTGTGAGAATGGTTTCCTTTAAAACACACATACACTACATTTCTTAATTTTTAGCAACATTGACTTAGCTATTCCACATCTTCTATTCCTTTACAGCCTAGTCTTAGCAAATAGCTATTGTAAAGCTAAAGGCAGAGCTGGCTGTGTAGACACAGGTGTGGATGCTTTATAAATGCCCATTGCTTTATTGATCTTTGCTGTTTATTTTCAGCTCGTAGGGACTTCACCTGGGTTCTTAAAAACAAAAACAGAAAAAACAAAAAGCCTTTTATCTCCTTCTCAAATTATTCCCTCTTCCTAAAAGAATGATACTAATAAATATGACAAACCCACCAAGAATATATTTAAAGGACCAGTCAGCTGCTGAGCCCCTACACTGTTCTTGCTCACAATTCACAGAGAAAATGTTCTCGGGGAAGGAATCTGGCTTTCGTTATGTATCAGAACAGGTGTCATTCTAGGAAATGAGCTAAATATCCCAGAGCGACACGGTACAAATCATTGTTACCAACTTAACAGGTTTCACTGCAGCTACGAGGAAGCAGAAAATCACTGTCATGTCCAGGGGGGACACCTTGCTTACACTTGGAACCTGGAAGTTCAGAATCTTCTCTGGGACTCTCTAGAGGAAGGGAGTAAGTGGTGGATTGGGCAAAATCTAAAGCACCTGGGCAAACATCAAGAGAAAAACAACCCAGATAAGGCTCTGAGATGAGTGTTTATAAAAGTCCTTACTTTTATTCTGGAACAGGAGAAAGAAAAAAATTTAAATCTTTCCGCTTTTGTATATAGAAAAAATCAGTCGCTTTACTTCATTAACCACAGTTCCTCTGCTATATTTATATTTTGGGGCTTTAACCTTTGATTTGTCTGTGTAGAAAGACAGTGAGATTTTCTCAGCGTTTATCAAAAGCTAGCATACCTGATATTTCACTGAAAGTGCTGTGTAGGATTCTAAAATGGGAAACTTTTAAAAAAAAATATTTCATTCATTTATTTGAGAGAGAGAGAGCATGAGAAGGGGGAGGGTCAGAGGGAAAAGCAGAATCCCTGCCAAGCAGGGAGCCCGATGTGGGACTCGATCCCAGGACTCCAGGATCATGACCTGAGCCGAAGACAGTCCCTTAACCTACTGAGCCACCCAGGTGCCCCTAAAATGGGAAACTTTTTATGGCCACTTTGTTCCTGGCAAATATCGCCTCATCATTCTTGGCTCCAAGTTTCCTAATTCAGAAGCCAGAAGAGAAATTATTTGCCTGTTACCTTTCTTACAGAGATATTTTCAAAGTCATGCACCGTAATATTGTGGTCTTGGAGAAATAGCTAAGGCCATGTTATATGACCATCATCTTCACTGAAGTCTAGGTAAACTAATACAAAGCCTTGTGATAAAGAGCACATAATATGAAAAAATAAATTATCTATAACGTGTGGGCAGAGAGAAGCTTAACTGCTTCAGTGTTAATACTTTTCTGGAGGCAAGCAACCTTAGCTTGACATTAACCTGACCTCCAGGATCCTGCAAGTCTTCCTAACATCTAAAAATCCCTTTGGAGGGAGAGGGTGGTTGGGTTGTGGACACTGGGGAAGGAATATGCTGTGGTGAGTGCTGTAAAGTGTGTAAACCTGGCGATTCACAGACCTGTACCACTGGGGCTAATAATACAGTATATGCTAATAAAAATTAAAAAAAATAAAAAATCCTTTTGGAAACTTCCTTTATCTCATCCCCTGACTGAGAAATATAGGTTAGCAATCATCCTTCAAACGTATGGCCCAGTGATAGCCATCTAAATGGTCTTGTAACTAAGGTTTACTACACAGTAGAAAATGACCCCCTCAAGGTCCAGGAAACCTTGCTTTCAAATTACTTAGAGACTTCCCTAACCCTTCCCAATTGGAAAGAATGTAATCAGTCACTCTTCACAATCCCAGGGTAGCTCTTTCTGCCCTCAGGTCCTGTCCCAATGTTTAATAAAACCACCTTCTTGCACTGAAGATGTCTCAAGAATTCTTTCTTGACCATTTGCTTCTGGACCCTCAATAACACATCACATTTGGGGGATATCCTAAGTTCCATCTCTTAGAAGCTAGCAAAATTTGGTTTTCATATTTACTTTGAAAAAAGGTTGATTTTGGAGTCTGAGGCTCATCTGGGTCTGGTCCTCCTATGGCAGGTATCGTGGGTCCCCGGCCCCTGGAGCTGCCCAGCTGCACTTACATGTCCAGAAATTCCAACTGGATCTCATCAAAAGTGGACTTGTGCCCCCTGGAACATTCTTTCATTTGCCAGGCTGGTAAGTGATGAAGCCCCATCCCACCAAATTCATAATTTCTAGAAACTGATTCTACATCAGGACAGCATGCAGACGTATTGGTTAAGGAGTCTGTTCCATGAAAGGGAGATATATGCCAAGTGACATCCAAAGGAGGAGGCAACAGAGGAAAGAAAAAGCCTGGTAAGTCCAGCTTGACAAGAAGTGGTTTTTTAAGAAGGAACCACCCAAGAGGAGAATGCTTAAGAGTAGATGTGTGTCCTAGTCCTGTCTCCGGGGCAGATCATGGACATTATGCCTCAAGGTTTACTTAAGGGTTTGGTTAAATGAAAAGAAAAAAAATGGGGGTTGGGAGAGAATGTGCTTAAGAAGGTTTCCTGTCGCAGAGTCTGTGATGATAGCGCAAAGGATGCGCTGTCATGATCTTCGTGATACTGATTGGAGTGAGAAACTCTTCATCTGGAATGACTTTCATATACATCCCACTCTGGTAGTTAGACCTGTGCCTGATGTTGCTTTCGTTTCTTGACTTGGGTGATGTGAGAGAAGGGGTCGGAGTAAACTCTATTTTCCTCACGTGCACCCCCAAGCCATTCGGCACTTGGGCTTCAGAGGGAAGATCACAAAAGCAAAGGAGGAAAGTAGAATATTGGTGGGGGAAGATGAGAAGGTGAAGGGTGACGAGGCTGTTGTCGTGTCGGTTTCCTTCGCAGGAGTAGGCGATGAGAATTGTGTGCCTGAAGTTGGGTGTGTGGTTTTTCAATCTATGTTTCTCATGGTGGGTGTGTCCAGCATTTATTCTTAGTTCAGTGAATTCTCGAGGACCTTACAGTGTCGCAGTCTGAGTAAAAATTTTGTTCCACTTTAAAAAGTCACAAATACATTCTTATTAAAATATGACGCATCTGGGAAGCCTGGGTGGCTTGGTCAGTTAAGCGTTTGCTTTTTTCACTCCGGTTATGATCCCAGAGTCCTGGGGTCAAGTCCTGCATTGGGCTCCCTGTTCCGAGGGGAGTCTGCTTCTCCCTCTGCCTGCTGCTCTTTCACACACACACACTCTTGTCGTGGCTGGCACGACAAATCGACCAGGAACGTGAGGGTAAGAGGATGGTGAAAAGAAATTAAGAGACAGAGATGGGAACAGGAGGAACACTGAGGATGATGTCCAACAGTGCCAGTTTTATTCCACATCTTACAATCATTTATAAGGCAGATCACAATAGGAGTAATACATCAGTACCTAGTCAGATGACCGCAAGTTTCTATAACAAGTTTATATTAACTACAGGCAAACCTCGTGATGTCAGGTAGTCTCGGCTAAAGCCATTAGCAAGACAATCAACCAGGGAGTGGGTTATGGGAGGTACAGGAACAACAAGGACCAACTAAGAATTCATGACCCTGACCACATTGTTCCCTTCTGTAGGGAAGGTGTGTGGGAAGTCACGTAGGCCAGCGCACGACACATAGCACAGACCCTTTTTCAGTGTTACTCAACTTTCCTGTCCTTGACTTCTTATCAAGGTGTCTGGACTTTGGAGGAGACATAAGTCAGGGCCTGGTTTGATCCACAACTCCAACCATGCCATAGCCTCCAATACACTCTCTCTCTGACAAATAAAATCTTTTAAAAAAAGTGAAATATCAGGGCGCCTGGGTGGCTCAGTGGGTTAAAGCCTCTGCCTTTGGCTCAGGTCATGGTCTCAGGGTCCTGGGATTGAGCCCCGCATCGGGCTCTCTGCGCAGCGGGGAGCCTGCTTCCTCCTCTCTCTCTGCCTGACTCTCTGCCTACTTGTGATCTCTGTCTGTCAAATAAATAAATCTTTAAAAAAAAAAAAATGAAACATCTATAGGTTCTTGATAAAACAGAACACAGTGCAATATTTGTTTATTATAAGGAAAAAAAAAAGATCCCCTTCCTCAGATGATATTGAAACGACCCTGTATTTCAGGGTAATAAATTTTTGGCTTCCAGCTTCTCGTTCTCCACCCTTTCAAGCTCTCTGTGATACGCTTGCTGGATTTTGCTTTGATAGCACTGTTGTTGGCGAGGCCAAGGTTGTGAGGCCAGTCTCTGCGCAAATCAAGTGGTCCCATGTTTGTCACAAATGTGAGTGTGCCACCTTACGATTGTGAACTGTTTTACATCCTTACAGGAGGTTATTGGGCCCAAATCCTCTCCAGGATAGGAAAAACAACCCTTAATACAGCCTAAATGATGATGATTTCCCATTCATTTTTCACTCTTCAAGAGTTGAGTTTTTAGACATTTTCACCTACTCTTGGTTTTGGAGTGAAAATGCATTTTTCTGATATTATCACTCATGTACTTGCAAGAGATTACTGCTCTGGAATATGGAGTGTTCGTACAGCAGATAATCTTGGGCAAAAAGAATTTTAGAGGCATCTCGCTGAGTCAGTGAAGCATACAAACTCACAACGTCTCGGGATTGTGAGTTTGAGCCCCATGTTGGGTGGAGATATTAATTACACATAAAATCCTTAAAAATAAATAAGTAAAATTTTAAAATAAAAAAATAAAATCTTGGGAAAAAAACAACAAAAAATGTTTTGAAAGAGAATTCTATTCCATTATCTAAGCCAACTCAGCAGATTCTGAACTTGTAATCCTGTGATGAGATATAATGTTTCTGTGGTTGAGAGCTCAAGCTCTGAAGTCAGATGTCTGAGTTCATGTCTTCATTCTGGAACTTTCCTGTTGTGGCCCCTCGGCAGTCCTTCAGAGGACTGTTATGAGGGTTAGTAAGATAATACAAGTACAGTATGAGAACAGCGCCTAGCAGTTATTACTGATAATATTATGAAATTTCTCTTTTTTGTGTAAAGTTCATTACTGCTTCTAGATAGCATCACATTCCTGTCAAAGGTCATTGGATATCTTGGAGATCCAGTATTGCTAATTATCTTTAAAACTAAAGTATTAGCACGATATAATTGCTTAGTATTCAGAACTAGCCATTGTTGGGGCACCGGCTGGCTCAGTCAGAAAAGCATGTGACTCTTGGTCTCTGGCTTGTGAGTTCAAGCCCCATGTTGGGTGTAGAGATTACTTAAATAAATAAAAAAAGAAGAAAAGAAAGAAAAAGGAAGGAAGGAAGGAAGGAGGAAAGAAAGAGAAAGACTGCCCTTTTTTTTTTTTTAAGATTTTTTAAAAATTTATTTATTTGACAGAGATCACAAGTAGGCAGAGAGGCAGGCAGAGAGAGAGTAGAGAGAGAAGCAGGCTCCCTGCCAAGCAGAGAGCCCGATGCGGGGCTCGATCCCAGGACCCTGATCATGACCCCAGCCGAAGGCAGAGGCTTTAACCCACTGAACCACCCAGGCGCCCCAGGAAGAAAAAGAAAAGAAAGAAATTGCTATTTTATTGTGAACTTAAGAAGTGCCTCTTCAGGGCACTTGGATGGCACAGTCGGTTAAGCATTCAAATCTTGATTTCGGCTCAGTTCATGATCTCAGGGTGGTGAGATGGAGCCTGCCTAAGATGCTCTCCTGTGCCCCTCCCCTCTCTGCTCCTGCACATGCTCTCTCTGTCTCAAGGGAGGAAGGCAGGCAGGGAGGCAGGCCTCTTCCAAAATAACATGTTGGTGGGAGAAGTGTTTGTAAATTTGTTCCTTAACGTTCAAGAGAGAAGTTTAATGTTTCATATTATGAAGTATTGTTGCCCAAAAATAGACAAATGCAAATTAAAACTGAGATACCATTTCCCACCTAACACATGGGCATGAATCCACAAACTTAACAACGTATTCCATTGGCAAGACTGTAGGGAAACAGATACTGCCCTAAATTGCTAACAGGAATGCGAGAAGATACAGTTTCTTTTTTTTCTCTTTTTTCTTTCTTTCTTTTTTTTTTTTTTTAAGATTTTATTTATTTTTCTGACAGAGAGAGATCACAAGTAGACAGAGAGGCAGACAGAGAGAGAGAGGGAAGCAGGCTCCCTGCCGAGCAGAGAGCCTGATGCGGGACTCAATCCCAGGACCCTGAGATCATGACCTGAGCCGAAGGCAGCGGTTTAACCCACTGAGCCACCCAGGCGCCCTTTTTTTTTTTTTGGATAGAGATCACAAGTAGGCAGAGAGAGGAGGAAGCAGGCTCGATCCCAGGACCCTGAGATCATGACCTGAGCCGAAGACAGCGGTTTAACCCACTGAGCCACCCAGGCGCCCTTTTTTTTTTTTT
>NW_019154114.1:8719625-8759558 GCF_002288905.1 Enhydra lutris kenyoni
GGAAGCAGGCTCCCTGCCGAGCAGAGAGCCTGATGCGGGACTCAATCCCAGGACCCTGAGATCATGACCTGAGCCGAAGGCAGCGGTTTAACCCACTGAGCCACCCAGGCGCCCTTTTTTTTTTTTTGGATAGAGATCACAAGTAGGCAGAGAGAGGAGGAAGCAGGCTCGATCCCAGGACCCTGAGATCATGACCTGAGCCGAAGGCAGAGGCTTTAACCCACTGAGCCACCCAGGCGCCCCAAGATACAGTTTCTAAGGAGAGGGATGTTTGGCAGTCTCTAGCAAAATTGCATGTACATCTACCCTTTGACCGAGCATTCCTGCTGCTGGGAATCTATCCCAAAGTTACACTGACAAAAATATAAAAAGACACATGAATGAGACTGTTCATTGTGGGTCTCTTTACAATAGCAAAAAAGTAGAAACAGTCCACAGGACACTGGTTGTAAAAAGAAATAAGGAATGTCTCTCTGTACTGCAGTGCTGTCGTTTCTATGTTTTTTTAGTGGAGAAAAGCAATCTGCAGAACAATGTATGGGATGCTACTTGAATCTAAGACAGAGGGTGATATGAACATAGGTAAATATATGCCTAACACATGCATGCATAAGCATAATAGAAAAACAAAAACTAATGAAAATGATTACTTGTGGGAGGGAGGGAATACGGCAGAAAGGACAGAAATAGAATTTAAATCTTTCTGAATGTAACTGGTTTCATAATTTTGACATTGGAACTCTATAAATGTTTTACATAAATAGAAAAAAAAGTTGTTTTTGTTTCTTAAAAATGAGGAAGAAGAACAGGAGAGGAATTGGATGTAGCAAGTTTAGACAATTTTTAAGATTAATTTTGCTCAAGAGCAAGAAGGAACTAGGGCAGCAGTTCATGAGGCAATGTGAATTGGTGGTTTGTCTTAAGACAGAAGAAAATAGTAGCCAGGACAGTGTCCTTGATCTGAGCTAGTGTGCAGCTAGAGGGGTTCGGTTTGGGTGGGAGCGCAGGGAGCTTGTTGGAGCAGGACAGAAGGTGGCATCTGTGGGTGTGGATGCTTACTGGTTGGGGGCAGATTTGGTGGCAGGACTCTGGAAGGGACCTTAATTGCTTCCATTTTCTTTTTGAAGCAAAAAGTAAGGTTATGACCTGCCTTGAGAGTGAAGATCAGGGACTTCCTTGTCATTGGAGGTACAGCAGAGGAGGACATGGGAAGGAGTCGTCTCAGGAGCAGAAGCACGAAGAGACCCAGGGGACACAGTATGACCTGAATTGAAGCGAGATCTAGTCAGTGAGGTGGTGTGATTTTGTCAAGCCATGTTGGGCAGCATGTGTGAGGAACAGCAAGTCAACACAAGGAAGCACGTTCAAGAACGTTATTCTTCACCTACTGAACTCTTTTCTCTCTACTGATAGGAATTACACACTACGAGGAGAATATTACACTTAGAACGTAATTTCTTAAAATGAAGTTAATTCTATCTTCTTAGTGTTGACCGAGTCAGGGGGCCTCATTTTGTGATGTTGGGGAGTAGAAGGTGTTGTGACGTCAAGAGCAGAAGAGCTCCTTGACAATTCCTATGTTCTTTAAAAAAAAAAAAAAGGTAGTAATCTTTCATGGTGTTGTCTTGATTACCATGTACGTGCTGGTGACAGCTATCTTACAGACTTAGAGCTAGAGCTACATACTAGCAATTATCTTTTCCATTGGCCTCCAAATAGATGCCTTTCCAGACCAAGACGAAAGACATGGAATGAATTCTCATTTACACGGGAGACCCGAGAAGACAAGAGGAGAAGTCCCAATAATGAGAAGCAAAAGGACCGCAGGTGATGGGTAGTGAGATCAATTCCTCTCTGGAAGGGTCGGTTAATGCTCAAGTGTGTCATCCTTTCATGTACGCCATCAATATTTGTTATGATCTGTTTTGTCTGATCTCATTATTGGAGTCTTTGTTCTCATTTTATAGATACTTATTTTCTTAATGGGCCTTTGGCCATCTTCTTTTCACATGTGTCTTAATAAAAGACAAGGTTTTCTCCCACAGAGTTTTCCATCCAAAGAGTCTTCTTAAAGTCCTTGCAGAGTCTTTCACATTGTGGTGTCCTCTGCCCCCCGCCTTTTTTTTGAAAAATAAATACTATTTAGGGAAGATGCATTAGCTTGAAATGACCTCAGTCAATACAGTGTTGGATGACTGTGGAGATCACCTGACCAACCAGGTGGAAAAAGAAACCAGTTTAAAGTACATCTGGTGATTATTCTGAGGGGTCTGACCTCACGTCTTCAAGTTTTAGATGTCTTTGTCAGCAAGCCCTCCAAAGACCCCTTAAAAGAGCAATCTAGAAAGTGCTATTGTAGACCCATGAATATCTTTCTGAAGAACAAATGTGAAAATCAGCTTCTCTAAATGCTTTTGTAACTGGGGACTTGTGAGGTGGACAAGAAGTGTTTCATAATAGCGTTAGATCGAAGTACAGTTGGTATGCTTCCAACACTGTTAAGTAATTACAGAAGTCACTCTGATGATAATTAAGGCACTGAGACTGAGGACGCATTTGAAAAGTTTCAGTAAAGCCAAGTGGCGAAAAGTGAATTTCCAGAGAGCAGTGCTGGGAAGTTAATACACTACTTCAGATGAGGCAGGGGTTTTTTTGTGTTTTTTTTTTTTTTAAGATTTTATTTATTTATTTGACAGAGATCACAAGTAGGCAAGAGAGGCAGGCAGAGAGAGAGAGGAAGGAAGCAGGCTCCCTGCTGAGCAGAGAGCCCAGGACCCTGGGATCATGACCTGAGCCAGAGGCAGAGGCTTTAACCCACTGAGCCACCCAGGCGCCCCAGATGAGGCGATTTTAAACGTGCCTTTGTGGAACAAGTTAACTACGTTAAGTAACTAGACATTAGACTGTTTCACTTACATCCTTAGAAATGATACAGTCAAGTTTGCCCTAAAATAACTATCTTTAAATCTCCTCATTGAGAAAGGAGGACTTTGCTTTTATTTGAGGAGTTGCCTTATATTTATGTATGCATGGTCCTTCGAAAAATTTTTTTTTCAATTTTTAAGTAATCTTTATGCCCAGTGTGGGGCTCAAATTCACAACCCTGAGATCAAGAATTGCTCCTCTACGCCAGCCAGGTGCCCCCCCCAAAGTCCTTGGAAAATTTTGTGTCACTTCATTTTACCTGTGTTCCTGTTAAATTTTGTGTAAATTGGTCTAATTATTTGATGCTGAGAATATTTTTTTTTTTTAAAGATTTTATTTATTTATTTGACAGACAGAGATCACAGGTAGGCAGAGAGGCAGGCAGAGAGAGGAAGGGAAGCAGGCTCCCTGCTGAGCAGAGAGCCCGATGCGGGGCTCGATCCCAGGACCCTGGGATCATGACCTGAGCCGAAGGCAGAGGCTTTAACCCACTGAGCCACCCAGGCGCCCCATATGCTGAGAATATTTTTATAGTAGAGTTTATCACACTTAAATGTGTTTTAATAACTGATGTCATTTCCGGCCTTGTTCTGTGCTTTCTGGGTCTAATCCTTCCTTGCTGCTTTTTTCGTCCTTTGTTGGAATTTTGCCCTTCAGTACTCTTCTTTTAATTGTTTGCCTTCAAGGAGTTGCTCTTTTTGAAAACACATTCACGCACCTGTGTTTCTCTAATGGTTGGGCTCCGAAGTGAAACAGTCTCTTTTGGAGCCCCCTCATCTGGTTAAAGGAATATAATACATGTTTGTTTTTCCTTCCCTCCATAGATTTTGTTAGTATAGTGTGTGGATTTTTTTCAGGTTATTGTTATGTTGGCTTTTTTTTTTTTTAAGATTTTATTTATTTATTTGACAGAGAGAGAGTGAGAGCACAAGTAGGCAGAGCGGCAGGCAGAGAGAGAGGGAGAAACAGGCTCTCAGCCGAGCAAGGAGCCCGATGCGGGACTCAATCCCAGGATGCTGGGATCATGACCGAAGCCCAAGGCAGCCATTTAACTGACTGAGCCAACCAGGCGTCCCTATTATATTTGTTTTGTTTTTTAAGATTTTGTTTATTTATTTGACAGAGAGTTCACAAGCAGGCCGCGAGAGAGGAGGAAGCAGGCTCCCCGCTGAGCAGAGAGTCCGATGTGGGGCTCCATCGCAGGACCTGAGATGATGACCTGAGCCGAAGGCAGAGGCTTTAACCCACTGAGCCACCCAGGCGCCCCATATTGGTTCTTTAAAATAGATTTTATTTATTTATTTGAGAGAGAGTAAGGGAAAGAGCAGAGGGAGAGGAAGAGGGAGAGAATCTCAAGCAGACTGCACAGAGCCTGACATGGGGCACAGTCTCACAACCCTGAGATCGTGACCTGAGCTGAAACCAAGAGTTGGATGCTTAAGCAACTGAGCCACCTGGGGCGCCCTTGTTTTTTTAATATGTAACTTAAGAATACTTCTTAAAAACTTTTGTCAAAGTCCTATTTCCAGCAAATTAGAACATATATCTGTTTTAACTGGCTTCACATTTAGCACCAATCATTTTTATACCGTAACTTTACCCTTTTTGAGCTCTTAATTTTCTATCATTTCTATTCCAGTTGTTTTTACAAGGAAGATCCACTGGTGGAAATATTTTGGGAACTCATGGATACTCAAAATGTCTTTCTAGCCCCTTCCCAATAGGCCATGTTTTAGCAGGATGTACAAGTTAAAAACATAGGGTCAGTTGCTGTAACAGAAGTCAGAACGGAAGCTTGAACAAATGGAAGTTCCTTTCTCTTCCACATCACAGTGTAAATTAAGTAAGGAGTCCAGGGCTGAGAAGTTGCCTCCATAGTTTACGAGACCTAAGCTCTTCCTGCCTTGTTCTACTGTCATCACCTTGTGACTTGCATCTCATGGTCTATAAAAGCTGTGTTAGATCCCTGCCTCCATGATCACGTTCTATCAACTAGGAAGAGAAGGGAAAATGGGAAACCTGATTCTTTCCTTTAAGGGCATAGCCTGGAATTGCACGTTACTTCTCATATCCCATTGGCCGGGAGCTGATCACAATGCCATGCTGCTGCTATCGAGGGAGGCTGGGAAATGTAGTCCTTAATGGGGCTACCGTGTTTCTTTAGAAGAAGGGGTGGGGGATAAGCAGTAGTCTGCAGTACAAGGAACAGCCTTTCCTTTCTCAGCCTTCCCCTCAAAACTCTGCAGACACCATTCCCTTGCTTTTTGGAATTTAATGTTATCTTGGAAAAGAATATAGTCAGACTTTTTTTTTTTTTTTTTAAAGATTTTATTTATTTGACACACAGAAAGAGAAATCACAAGCAGGCAGAGAGGCAGGCAGAGAGAGAGAGAGAGAGGAGGAAACAGGCTCCCTACTCAGCAGAGAGCCCGACGTGGGGCTCGATCCCAGGACCCCGAGATCATGACCTGAGCCGAAGGCAGAGGCTTTAACCCACTGAGCCACCCAGGTGCCCCTAGTCAGACTTTTTTTTAAAAAAAAACAGGTAGCCTTTTTCCCCCCTCTATCAGATTGTAAAATTTCTTAATCCTTGTAATACGGAAGTTTTCTTAGCAGGTATCCAGGTCACTTTTCACTGATTTTGCCTAAAATGTGATATTATATATACACATTTTTCTTAGTTCATGAAAATTCTATTCTCTTTTACCTATACATCACTTACATTTCTAGTTCTAGTTCTAGTTTTGTCCATAGGAAATACCAGTTATCAGGGCACCTGGGTGGCACCCTGTGCCCCCCCTCCCCCTCCTACCCTCCCTCCCTCCTCACCCCCAAACGCTCACACATGGGCTGTTACTCTAAAAAATAAAGAGGAAAAAGAAAGACATGGCAACTAATCAGTACATCTCAGAACTCTGTCCTCCCCCAGCAGTAGTGGTTACAATGATTCTTTGCTAAATAAGACCTATCAGTCCTATCAAGGCAGAGAGACTGTTACAGGAAGAGAGAGAGATGGCAGAGCAGGCTCGTTGTAGCCAGATAAATTGTAATGGGTCTAGAGCACATGGCTTGAAAGAAGTCAACCTAAGTTAATAGCAAACAGTCATGTTAACACACTAGTAGTGCCTTCAGATCATGGTTTTCTTACTGGAAAATGTGGAAAGGGAATGAAAGCAATAACCGAGCTCTGGTAAAATGTCAATGATCATTTTCTAAACTATCAGACTACAGGGATGCCTGGGCGGCTCAGTCTGTTACACATCCAACTCTTGGTTTTGGCTCAGGTCATGATCTTGGGCTGCTGGGATTGAGCTGAATAGAGAGTCCGCTTCCCCTCTCCCTCTGCCCCTCACCTCCACTCATGCTCTCTCTCTTGCTTTACTTTCTCTCTCAAATAATTGAATAAAAAATTCTTTTAAAAAATTCTTTGAAAGAGGGGCGCCTGGGTGGCTCAGTCGTTAAGCATCTGCCTTCGGCTCAGGTCATGATCCCAGGCTCCCAGGGTCGAGCCCCACATCGGGCTCCCTGCTTGGCAGGAAGCCTGCTTCTTCCTCTCCCACTCCCTCTCTGTGTCTCTCTCTGTCAAATAAATAAATAAAATCTTTTTAAAAAATTCTTTGAAAGTATTAGATTATGGCCATACCACCCTGAACGCACCCAATCTCATCTAAAACTATCAGAAATGTGCTCTGATTTATTAATAGGGAGCCTCTCCTTTTGGTGAAATGATGAGGCAAATATTTCCACAGTAATACTTATGTACTGACAACTTTACAACCGATCTGATTTAAATATTTTTATACTGGGGGTCTTTGAAGAATAAACCAGATGAGACATTAGTGGTTGGTGACTCTTCAGCTCTGGAATCCTAGCTTTTCTCCAGAATTATCAGCGGAAAGTGGTCACTTCGGTTCCCTATATAAAATGATGTGCATTGTTTTCTGCCAAGAATAAGACATCCTTAAATAGGAAGAAATATCTCTATCCTAGACTTTTACTTGAACTTAGTCTGCTTTCTTCTTTCTGTGGCAGCCGCTTACCCTGCAGCCGCCTGTCACCGCCCCGCTCGCACTAATCTTGTAAGTACGTCCCCGGACAGCACACATCTGGGATTGGTCACCTCTGCCCTTCCTGGTGGGTTCCGCCAGAACACCACTCTGGCTCACCAAGGGCCCCAGGTGTAGTTTTCTCATAAGGAAAGCAAAGTACTTACATGCAGGAAAGAACCAGGTTGAGTGGATGCTTTACTAACAATATTTTTAAAGGCTCCTCTGGCTTTCGTGTTGTTATAATTATCATTTGTTGGTTGGTTGGTTATTCCCTGCTTTATTCCAAAAACGACTTGTGATACCTTACAAAAGGATATGCAGTATGATAAAATTTAAATTTCTTTTTAAAAAGGAAAAAAAGGGGGGGGGGCACCTGGGTGGCTCAGTGGGTTAAAGCCTTTGCATTCAGCTCAGGTCATGATCCCAGGATCCTGGGATCGAGTCCCGCATCGGCTTCTCTGCTCGGCAGGGAGCCTGCTTCCCTTCCTCTTTCTCTGCCTGCCTCTCTGCCTACTTGTGATCTCTGTCAAATAAATAAATAAAATATTTTTAAAAAGGGGGAAAAAAAAAAAGGATGCCTGGGTGGCTCAGTCAGTTAAGCATCTGCCTTTTGGCTCAGGTTATGATCCCAGAGTCCTGGGATTGAGTCCCGCGTCAGGCTCCCTGCTTAATGGGGAGCGTGCTTCTCCCTCTGCCTGCTGCTCCCTTCCTCTGCTTGTTCGTGCTTGCTCTCTCGCTCTCTCTCTGACAAAGTAGAGACTGACTCTGACTGAGTAGAGAGCCTGATGTGGGTAAGGCAGAGGCTTATCCCACTGAGCCACCCAGGTGCCTCAATAAATAAATTCTTTTTAAAAATAAAGAAATAACAAAACAAAAAATAATTAAAAAGGAAAAAAATATCTGCATGGAAGGAAAATAAAAGTAGGAACTGTATAATCTATAAAATTTCACATTCAAGAAATTTCTCGGCCTTTTTGCCTTTGTGTCCTACATAGGAACCTTTCAGTGGTTGTCTAAAGATAGACTTACATTTACTTGACCCACTGCAAAAAACTGTTTCTAGTTGTGTGAAAGAGAACAAGGATGAGGTCAAAAATCCCTGAAGTGAGAATTTTTCTAAGAGATGTTCTACAGAATAGTAACCAATATTGCTTAAAACATTTCCAGAAGGAAAGAAAACAAAGAGTTTTGACCGTAGGACTTCTCTGTCTTTCACCTGGCCAGACCTAACCACTTCCTACCAGTTTCACCACTATCACACCATAGTCTAAACCACCATCATCTCCCAGCCGAACTTGGCATCTGCCTCCTGCTCATCTCTCCCTGCTTCTGTCCACGACCCTTTTCTGTCAGTTCTCACAACAGCAATCAGAGGAGCGATCTTTTACAACACAAGTCAGCTCACGCTGCTGTTCCTCAAAGTCCCCAATTGTCTTCCCATCTCATTCAAGGTAAAGTCCTACTCTTCTCCATTGCCTGACATATGAATGCTCTCCCCAGTCCCATCCCTCATTCCCACCCCCAACCCCAGGATATTTCTGATCTCCCCTACATCCTAGTTCTGCTCATCTAGCCTCCTGCTCTTCTTTAGACAAACCCATCAGGCTGTGACCTCAGGGCCTTTGCACTTCTCACATTCCTGTCTCCAGTATATTGGAAGAGCCTTCTCCCTTTATTTCAACTCTCAGCAAAAATGCTGTCTCATACCTCTGAGTACCCTATCTGAAGCACACTGTTTCCTTTCATCTGTTTACTCTTACTATTTTTCTGCATTTAATACGTAATATAATTTGCCTCCACCTTGAAAATGGAGGCTCCATGAGGGCAAGAACTTGGTTTATTTTGGTCATTGCTATATCCCTAGTTCCCCAAATCATCCTTTGGCATGCGGTAGATGTCTAATTAGTACTTACTGAATGGTTGATAATAAATACACTAATGTAAATTGTGAATCTTTTTTTTTAAAGATTTATTTATTTATTTATTTGACAGAGAGAGAGAGAGAGAGAGAGAGACATAGAGAGGGAACACAAGCAGGGGGAGTGGGAGAGGGAGAAGCAGGCTCCCCGCTGAGCAGGGAGCCCAATGCAGGGATCCCAGGACCCTGGGATCATGACCTGACCTGAAGGCAGAGGCTTAATGCACTGAGCCACTCAGGCGCCCCTAAATTGTGAATCTTAAAGAGGGTAATATTGGATGCCACTTTTTCAAAACTGTTTGAGCACTGGACCTTTTTGAGAAAAATACCCAGTATTACCTCATGGGACATGGGAATGCCAGAATAATTTTGTAAACTCTGCCTTAATTTTCACTTGGTAGAATCAGATTCAGCCTTTTCTTTTATGTACCTTTCAGTCCAAGATCCTGTGTCTTCCCATCAGCCCATTTCCTTCAGCACTCCCCACAGTCACACGGCGGGTCATGGCAGTGACCTCAATGCCTACCAGCCAGCCTTTCCCTGGCACGCTGGAGCTCACCAGACCGGAGCTTGAAACACAGTCCGGGCAAGCTGTGGTCGAGGTGACCTCAAGCCGCAGAGAGGACTCCCAGGCAGAGGTCTTTACCACTAACCTACAGATGTCACTTCAGGACGCATCTGATCAGGTAAGTACAGAAAACAAGAGGTCACCCTGGGGACATTTGTGACACTGCGAAAGTACTTCTATTCTTTCCTTCGATTTTGGTGATGCTTCCAGCATAGCTGTGTGAGGAAGGGGCCCAGTTCGCTCTCTACCTCTGAGCAGAACCGTACCTCAGAGGACCTGACGGACCAGCGTTTGCCCCAGTGAGAAGCAAGCAGTGAGCGAGTCTCTGGCAATAGTCCACAGTGGATTCCATATCCCCCCTCGGGATTTTAATGTCTTATTTTTATTTAATGCTCTTTAATTTAGTACTTCAGATGGGGAGGAAGTTTTGTCTACCTGCCCCAATTTTCTGGCACTGGCAAATACTTCTGGACTGTTCTTCCTACTCACCATCCCTGCTCTCCTTTCTCCTTTGTTCCCTTTTCCCCCACAAACTTCAAAAAAAGCAAAGCTACTTTGATCATGTTGACTGCAGAAAATCATCCTGCCTCTCCTTCCCTATCATTTTTTTTAAAGATTTTTAATTTATTTATTTGACAGACAGAGATCACAAGTAGGCAGAGAAGCAGGCAGAGAGAGAGGGAAGCAGGTTCCCTGTTGAGCAGAGAGCCCGATGCAGGGCTCGATCCCAGGACTCTGGGATCATGACCTGAGCCGAAGGCAGAGGCTTTAACCCACTGAGCCACCCAGGCGCCCCCCTATCATTTTTTTTTTAACACACGCCTTACTTACATGCCGTCTAACATTTTCTTGCTCAAAGATAATCCTGCTTATGCTGGATCTGCTTCCAGTGGGAATTGGAACTAGATGTTCATTATTGTTTCAGTTAGTACTATGTCTCCTGGCAGAAAAACTCAACCCAGTAGCTTACACACAGAGTGCTTTGTTTCCTTAAACAGAGAGAAGTCTGAAGTATAGAACACCCAAAAAGGCCTACAAATAAATTATGAGGAAAATTAAGAGAATTTATCAGTGTTGCTGAATACCAGATCAATATCAATAAAGCTAATTGTACTTTTAAATAGCAGCAGCAATCGGTTAGAAAATTAGATTTAAAAAAAAAAAACTAAAATAGCAGGGGCTCCTGGGTGGCTCAGTCACTTAAGCCTCTGATTCTTTTTTTTTGTTTTGTTTTGTTTTGTTTTTAAGCCTCTGATTCTTGATTTTGGCTCAGTCATGATCTTAGGGTCCTGAGATGGAGCCCCGTATAGTTGGGCTTCACACTCGGGCGGCAGGGGAAGCCACTTTGGAATTCCCCCCTCTCCCCTGCCCCTCCTCTGCTCCTTACATAGGGTTGCTCTCTTATAAAATAAAATTAAATAAGTTAATTAAATAAATAAATAAATAAATAAATAAAATTAAATAGAAAGTACCTAGGAGTAAATCTATCCAAAGATGGGCAAAACCTCTATGGAGACAACTATAGAGCTTTATTAAGAGCCATTAAAGAAAGGCGAAGTGATGGGGCGCCTGGGTGGCTCAGCGGGTTGGGCCGCTGCCTTCGGCTCAGGTCGTGATCTCAGGGTTCTGGGATCGAGCCCCGCATCGAGCCCCGCATCGGGCTCTCTGCTCGGCGGGGAGCCTGCTTCCTCCTCTCTCTCTGCCTGCCTCTCTGCCTGCTTGTGATCTCTGTCTGTCAAATAAATAAATAAAATCTTTAAAAAAAAAAAAAAAGAAAGAAAGAAAGAAAGGCGAAGTGAATGGTGAGATCTACCATGCTTCAGCCCAGCTCTGCAACATCGCATAAACCGTCCTCAGTGTCCTTCCTGGCGGTAGGTAGAATGGCATTAAATACGACCTGACCTCCCCTGGAAAGCAGGCAGTTTCATGGCCTCTGGGTCTCACTCATACTTTTATTCCCGCTTTTTTACACCTTGGTCCCCAAGTATGGAACCGCAACTGGGTGGTCCTCAATTCTAAGATCACTCTGTAATTGATCTAACTTCCTGCAAACCCTGTGAATTACAAATAACCCTATTCAACTGTATGGCTTACAAGGGCTGTATCATGGCTGACTTTAAGGACTCTAACTCCTGAGCCCAGCTGCACAGAGTAGGCATTTAATAAAGATTTACTGAACATTGGCTGAACCAAGCTGCAGTGGGCTGTTCTCTAGAAATGGCAGCAAGTAGCTGGTATAAACAGAGATTATCTCAGGGTGGGACTTCTGGTTCAAAAGCAGTAGACTCTTAAAGAGTGGTTATTGTATGACCTTGGTATCTATTCCTCTATGAGAGAGGTAAAAATTCTATCCATTTGCAGAAAAGCTTCTGAAAGGAGTAACTGTTACAGGGAGCCTGTGATTCATGGAGTTTGTCATGTTAACTCTTTTTTTTTTTTTAAGATTTTTTATTTACTTATTTGACAGAGAGAGATCACAAGTAGGCATAGAGGCAGGCAGAGAGAGAGGAGGAAGCAGGCTCCCTGCCGAGCAGAGAGCCGGATGCGGGGCTCGATCCCAGGACCCTGGGATCATGACCTGAGCTGAAGGCATAGGCTTTAACCCACTGAGCCACCCAGGCGCCCCTGTCATGTTAACTCTTGTTAAAACAATGTCTCAAACTACTAACGTGCGGTCATTTTCTATAAATAATTCTGGCAAAATCCTTCATCCCCAACAGGTCATAAACAAGAAAGCAGGGAACATGAGCAAAGTGATTTATGGTTTACAAACTCACAACAAACTACAGACAGCTTGTGAAATGCTCCAGAAACTGACAGCCTTTATCCCAGGAATTTCTAAGTCAGCTCAGGTAAGCATAGGGTGATGGGGAGGAAACGAGATAGGAGAAAGGGGGAAGCAAAACAGAGACAAAGTATATAAAACAGAAAATACAAAATCTGGAGATGGTGCCCTGTGCAGAATTTTGCCCTATGAACTATTTCTTAGAGACTCGATATATTTAGCCAGAGTATTTATACCTTTAACTCTGAAGATGGCGAATAAATAAGTCAGTAGTGACCTTCTCAGGTATGCTGTGTTTCTTTTGTTCATTTATCAGGTTACTGCCTTTCTGATACATTTGTTAGACATCACAGGGGACAGAAACAGATCCACTCCTTGGCCGAGATAGAGCAGTTTAGCTCTGAAACAGACAATCGGCCTTCAGTGCACTGTGATATTTGCATCTGTGGCTGCCACAGTTATTCTCAGGAATTATTCGTGCCTGGCTCTGCTCCCTACACATAAGTAAACTAAGGGACTAGGATCTGTGAGCATTTTCATTTTTTCTTTTCCATGCCTTTTATTTTCAGATATTCTGCAATAAACCTATAAATGTAATCTGTGTTTATTTGGGCTTCTTCTTTTTCTCTTTCTTTCTTTCTTTCTTTTTTTTTTTTTTTTTTTGAGAGAAACAGAGAATATGTGTGTGGGCCAGGGGCTGGGGGGTCAGAGGGAGGGAGAGAGAGAGAACCTTAATCAGCCTCCATGCCCAGTGCAGAGCCCTGACATGGGAGCTCATTCTTAGGAATCTGCGACTGTGACCTGCGCCAAAATCGAGTCAGGCACTTAACCGACTGAGCCACCCAGGTACCCCTATTTGGGCTTCTTAATTATGGTAATAACGCATGCTTGTTATTAAAAAATCTGAAAAGCATATAGAGTTATAAAGCCAAAGCCCTCACCGTCTTTGTCCCTCTTGCTAATCCCATTCTCTAAATGTAGTCACTGTTACCAGATTATTACTAATTTGTCACGCATAGCCTGCCAGACTTTTTTCTATTCATGGACAAGTTTATCATTTTAACAACAATGAGGTTAAAGTATACAAATGTTTCGGCCTCTTGATTTTTTTTTTTTTTTTTTTTTTTACTTAATGCTGTGTCATGGATATCTTTGTGTCATACACTTAAATGAACCAGTCATTCTTCATGTGCATTTGTACATTTTTCATTTGTCCACCCTCAGAAACAGCATACTACCCATGAACATTCTTGTCCTTACATCACCAATTACTTATGCAGATGTTTCTGGGGAATAGAGTGCCAGAGATAGAAGCAGGGTCTTTTGCATTTTCAGTAGATGACAGAATTGTCTCAAAAGGCACTGTTCTGGGGCACCTGAGTGGCTTAGTTCGTTGGGCGTCTAACTCTTGATTTTGGCTCAGGTCATGATCTTGGGGTCATGGGATTGAGTCCTGCTGAGCATGGAGCCTGCTTGGGATTCTCTCTCTCCCTCCGCGCCCCCTACCCCACGTGCCCTCTCTCTCAAATAAATAAATAGGCACTGTTTTACATCCCTACCCACCATTGCCCATGCTCTCCCAATTTCAAAGGCAAGAAAAGAAAGAAAAGGAGGAGGGAACATTTTATTGATTACTGAGGACATTGAACATCATCATATGTATTGATTGACATTATGTCAATCAGTCACCTCTCAGTTGTTTCTTTGTGTCCTTTGTCCATTTTCCCTCCAATGGGTTGTTTGTCATTTTTTGTTGTGTGTTGGTAAGAGAGCTTTATTTACTATTGGTGTTGACCTTTTGTTATTTGTGTTGCAAATATTTTGTGCCCAGGTCTTATTTTTCATTTTGTCTTTTGGATCTTTTTTTTTAATGCAGAAGTTCTTAATAAATGTTACTTTGAGAACAAAAACATTTCAAAACCAAAACAGTCATAGCTACAGTGGATAGTCTGTCAATCTGCTTATCCTCTTACTTGTTTTGCGTGAGAACAACCTACCAAAAGGAGAATTGGGGTTTTCTGGTTCATTTAGAATTTTTCCTACTTTCTATGGTAAGTCAGTCTCGAAGGCTTTTGAGGCCCGAGTTTCAAGGGATAGTCTCCTCAGTGTTCCAGCCAGTACTGCCCTTTCCCTTTTTTTAGCTTAGTTTTGTGAATTAGCTGTTTGATCTACTTACCACTCCAGGAGGGTTCCGTCAGTTCCTTAGAATAACATGAAGTACGAATCCTCCCTATAGGTAATATGTATTTTCTTCTCCTGCCAGGTTGTAATAGTGCTTTTTTATAAAAATGTGTTTGAAATGCATAAAGAACATCGAACTCCTGATGAGAAGAGCATAAATAAATTCAAAACAGACAGAAACAGCTCAGGTGTGTGTGTTTGCTTCCTTAAACTCCCAGGTCAGTGTCCTCAGTCCACTTGGTGACCCGAATGGGCAGTTACCTGGGAGCGCATATGAGAGCAACAGCAGTCTGGGCTTCGAAAACCCCATGACTGTCTGCCTCATTCACTCCCTTGACGATGTCGTGGAAGCTGGTGAAGCCAGTCTGCAAAGATCCAAGCATGACATTGAGCAGGTAGGTGCAGGAGATGCTCATGTTGATCTCATTTTAGAAACTTTTTAATCGTCAGGGTGCCTGGGTGGCTCAGGAGTTTAAGCCTCTGCCTTCAGTTCAGGTCATGATCTCAGGGTCCTGGGATCGAGCTGCACATCAGGCTCTCTGCTCTGTGGGGAGCCTGCTTCCTCCTCTCTCTCTGCCTGCCTCTCTGCCTACTTGTGATCTCTGTCAAATAAATTTTAAAAATCTTAAAAAATAAAAGAAACTTTTTAATCATGAGGCCCCTGTGTGGCATAGTCGGTTAAGTGTCCAACTTTTGATTTTGGCTCAGGTCATGATCTCAGGGTCGTGAGATTGAGCCCAGCGTCGGGCTCTGTGCCCGGTGCAGAGTCTGCCTGAGATTCTTTCTCCCTCTGCTCCTCTCTCTCACTCCCTCTCTTTAAAAAAGGTCCAGGGCAGCTTATATCACAGGACGAAG
Organism: Enhydra lutris kenyoni; assembly: GCF_002288905.1. NCBI lineage: Eukaryota > Metazoa > Chordata > Mammalia > Carnivora > Mustelidae > Enhydra > Enhydra lutris. The sequence goes on from NW_019154114.1 coordinate 8,734,907, forward strand.
AAATATGTCTTTGGGTGGCCCTCTTAGTTGATACAAAGGATGTTGTCTTTAGCCTGACTGGAAGTACTTTCTATGGGTCTTTTCCAAGAATGTCACCTTTCCTTATGTCACCATCAAGATCTTTGTTCCCTGTCCAGCCCCTCCAAAACCATTATCCACTGAGGTTACTCAGGTCACATAGTGATTTCTTCTAAATGCAGGTAGAAAATATGCTGGAAATGGCCTTGCTGGCCCTTGGAAAGATCCAAGAAGTATTTTTACAGCAGAACCGGGTTTCTGAGTCTTTAGTGACTATGACCTCTTCCTTTGCTACTCTGATGCTGAGCAGGTAACAGAGGAGGAAGGGGGAGAGTTTCCTTTTAGGTTTTTGTTCCTTAGAAAACACACAGAAATTTATTTCGCTTTAATTTCTCCTTCCTTAGCCAAAACATGTCAACCTGGCCTCTGAGCTCCTACAGTCTCTGGTCCCCAGCACCTGTGAGGTTAGTCTTTCCATCAACCTCAGCTTTGCAAGAGCTCTTGAACAGACACCCGGGAGTTAATGTCCAAGTGAGTGTGAAATTGATTCTGATCCGATCAGAAATGGGATTGAGGCTGCAGGCATTGAATGCCCCATGAAGGGTGTGCACCGGGAAATGTAAGCTCACCAGACCAAACAAAAGAAGGCTGGGTGCCCTGGATCTCTGTTTCACAGTGGTAGGAATGGAGGCCTCTTTTTTTTTTTTTTTTTTTAAGATTTTATTTTTTACTTTTGAGAGAGAGAGAGCACACAAGCTGAGGGAAGGGGTGGAGGGAGACACAGACTCCCTGCCAAACAGTGGGCCCGATGCAGGACTCAGTCCCAGGACTCTGGGATCAGGATGTGAGCTGAAGGCAGACGCTTAACTAACTGAGACACCTGGGGGCACAGGAATGGAGGCCTCTTAAAAATGATCCACGGTAGAAGTTGGGAGCATTAAACAGACTTTGGGATTTGACAGTTTCTGGGTTAGGGTTTGAATGGATGCATATACAGGGCGCCTGGGTGGCTCAGTGGGTTAAGCCTCTGCCTTGGGCTCAGGTCATGCTCTCAGGGTCCTGGGATTGAGTCCCACATTGGGCTCTGTGCTTGGCAGGGAGTCTTCTTCCTCCTTTCTCTCTGCCTGACTCTCTGCCTGCTTGTGATCTCTTTCTGTCAAATAAATAAAATCTTAAAAAAAAAAAAAAGTTTGAATTGGTGCATATACAAAGCTGGGAATACCTGGGTAAGTGTGGACTCAGTATATCAGCTTAGCCGCATCAGTACATTGTATTTCTTTCAGCGCTTACCTGACAAATAGAAGTAAGATTGGTGCCTTATCCGGGAGAGCAGAATACTTACTTCCTAGTAATCATGAATCCTCCAGGTATAAAGGTGTAAAAAAGTAATAATAATTCTGAGGGTCCCAAGTAAATGACTCATCTTCAATTAATTCTTCCCATATGGTGTTCTAATGAGAAATATTTCACTTAAGATATTAGCAAAGGGAAAAAATCCCATCATTTACTTTAATTATGGATACCTGACACCTTATTACCTATAGGGGTGTTATTTCTAAAGATTTTCTGAAGATTTCAGCAATGGATGAAACCGAGTTCTCTTGTCTCTAGGTAACAGGACTAGCTTTCAATCCCTTCAGGGATTTTGATGACAAGAACATTGTTGGAAGCATCGGAAGTGTGTTGCTAAGCTCTAATCATAAATTGTTCCAAGTCGATGACTTAATGGAAGATATCGAGGTATGACATGATTATTAGGGAATGAAACAGAAGGGAATAGGAATTCTTGGAGAACAGGATGGAAGAAAGTCATTTGAGATTCGCGGCAGTCCCATTGTTTGATTATTCCCATCTCCACTGGGGAGCTTCTACAAGGAGGTTACTTTTCCATTAGGAGAAGGTGTTTTGGTCTGAGATTGTTCTTGTCCCTTCACGCCTGGCTCTTTGTTACCTATTAATACTCAGGGAGGAAGACTTAGGAAGTCACATTCCATTTTCGCTAGAAAGGAGACTGAAAGACGTCAGTGGATGGACCATCATGAACTTGAAGATTGATTTACTGTCTCCTTCTAGATCATGCTGTGGAGAAATGTTAGCATGGAAAGCCATCACACCAGCGTCAACGTGAGCTCAGATCATTTTATTATTGTAGTGAACATCACTTCCCTGGAGAAATCCCTGATTGTATGCATAGAACCTGAAAGTCGCCTTTTAATGACACTCTACCTGGGGTTCCAGTATCAGCCGAACCACACCCACTTTGACCTGAACATCACCCTTCCAAAGACTCAGGTGTGGCAAAAAGGTAAAGCCCCAATCAGAAACTTACTTTTTCTTTTTTTAAAGATTTTATTTATTTATTTGACAGAGATCACAAGTAGGCAGAGAGAGAGAGAGGAAGGGAAGCAGGCTCCCTGCTGAGCAGAGAGCCCGATGCGGGGCTAAGTCCCAGGACCCTGGGATCATGACCTTAGCCGAAGGCAGAGGCTTAACCCACTGAGCCACCCAGGCGCCCCAGAAACTTACTTTGAAATCTTTGAAATGCATTTTCTTCTTCTTTTTTTTTTTTTTCCTTTTTATTTTGAGGTAACTGTGGGTTCTCATGCAATTGTGAAAAATTAAACAGATCTGTATCTCACCCAGTTTTTCCTATTGGTGACGTCCTACTTAACTACAGCACAATATCCGCGCCAGGAAATGACACTGGTACAATGCATTGACCTCATTGGGATTCACCAGTGTTACACGCACTCGTGTATGTGTGTTTATTAGTTCTATGGAATTGCATCACGTGTGTAAATATACATGACCATGAAATGCATTTTTTAAAAAGATGGATTGTGGAATGGATCGAGATCTATAGGTGATAAAGCAAATTTAGTAATTTTTTTTTAAGTTTTACTTATTTAAGCAATCTTCACACCCCATGTGGGGCTCAAACTCTTGACCCCAAGATCAAGAGTCACATGGTCTTCTGACTGAGCCAGCCAGGTGCCCCAAATTCAGTAAAATGTTAATTATAGAATTTGTTCGGGGATTATTTGGGTGTTCACTGTGTAATAGTCCACTTTCTGCATGGTTGAAAATTTCCATAATGTTGAGAATAAAATCCCAGCACAGTGGGTTATGTCTATATTTCAACCTTTATTTCTAATCTTAGGTTTGGGTAAGGACAGAGATGTCTCAGTAGGTCTTGGTGTAATACCAGACAGACTACTTTGTGGCTTAGAATAGTTAAGAATTTCTGCAATACATAAATAGGGCCTGGATATACTCGACCGAGAAACATAGTCACCAGATATCAACTTTAATACTGGGGAGTCGGGATGGGGTAACGGGGAGATGGGCACAAAGGAGGGCACGTAATGTGATGAGCACTGGGTGTTATTTAAAACTGATGCATCACTGAACTCTACCCCTGAAACTTGCAATACACTATATGTTAATTTAAAGAAAAAATTATTCTAAAGCTATAGGGAAGTCTTAAGAGCTAAGCCTTCGCATTTAAAAAACAATGGGATGGGGGGAGTCATTGGAATGGATAAAGCATGTCGTAGTCTCCTTCTGTTACGGTCTGCCGGTGCTGAGTGAGCTGCCCCTGGCTCTCGTGTCGGCCTCACTGACACAGAGCTCACTGCTGCAAGGCTCTGTCTGCGCTACCAGTGGGCTCTCTCCCCATTCGGAGCACGCGCTCCCATCTTCCGTGCCTGTCTTGACAGTATCATATTTGGAACTGGAGGGGATCTTAGACAACCTCTGGTCCAGAGTCCTTGTCTGAAAAGTGAGAAAGCTAGGGATATTGTGGGACTCGCCATAGCCCTTCCCAGCCACCTGGTGACAGAGCCAGACCTGGAATCAGGGCTCTTTCCTGCAATCAGTCTGGCTCTTTCCATCATTGCTTCGTTTGGGGGCTTCTTTTGCTTGCTAGGTCTTATAGCTACTCGTTGTGATGGATGACGATTTCATTTTTCTAAAATTCATAAAATCCTGACCCGTTAGACCTAAATCTTCATTCGTCAAAAAAAAAAAATACAGTTTCTTATTGGAACAGGAGTGATGCAGAGCCCCAGGTTGTATCACCAGTCATTATCTGGAAAATCATTTGTGGGGCGCCTGCGTGGTACAGTCAGGTAAGCGTCCGACCCTTGGTTTTGGCTCCGATCATGAGGTCAGGGTCATGGGATCCAGCTGTGCTCAGCACAGATTCTTCCTGAGAATCTCTCTCCCTCTCCCTCTGCTCCTCCTGCTCATAGTGCACTTGTGCACACGCTCTCTCTCTCTCAAATGTTAAGAAAACAAAATCATTTGTTAATTCCAGGCTTAATCATTTCCCTATTTGTAAAATAATGATAATAATACATCCTTCATAAGGAAGGTTCTCATGGTACTTTTGTCCCATTTAAAAGGCAACTAAGCACCGTTCTTGGTTCTCAGCTGAGGAATATACATGGGTGCTGAGCCCAGAGAGCCTGCGGCACGGGACTGGCACCTACCACGTGATGGCCACATGGAATGAAAGCAAGGAGAGCGCCCAGCAGACGCCCGCCTGGTTCTCGGTGGTGACGGCCGTCACGCAGTGTTATTTCTGGGACAGCCACAACAGCATGTGGAAGAGCCGTGGATGCCACGTAAGAAGCCACGCCACTTGCTCTTTCTCTACCGCCTGCGCAGGCATGAAATGCAGAGCATCTCCTACCTTGTTTGGCAGGGAGGGAACCTAGAAAGAAAAATCAGCAGAAGGGAAATAAGTCAGCCTGGGAAAAACGGAGAAGGAATGTGTGTAGCGGGCCAGGACAGTGTGCCTCTTTGGAGCTGGCTTGTGCCCCATATGTGTAATTCCTTTCCTAAACTCAGTCCAGGGTGAATCTGACAGTTTTAGATATAGTAATATGCAGGAGTTCTACAAATATTAAATATGTGGTGGGTAAAAGGAAAACTTCTTGCTTAATAAAAGAGAACTTTTAGGGGTGCCTGGGTGGCTCAGTTGTTAAGTGTCTGCCTTCAGCTCAGGTCATGATCCTAGGGTTCTGGGGTCGAGCCCCATATCCGGCTCCCTGCTCAGCGGGGGGGCTTCTTTCTCTCTCACTCCTGCTTCCCCTGCTTTTATTCTTTTTCTCTGGCAAATAAAATCTTCAAAAAATAAAAATTAAAAAAAGAGAACTTTTATAAAAATAAGCTAGCTGAGGAATCTGGGTGGCTCAGTCAGTTAAGCATCTGCCTTCAGCTCAGGTCATGATCCTGGGGTCCTGGGATCGAGCCCTACATCGGGCTCTCTGCTCAGCGGGAACCTGCTTCCCCCTCTCTCTCTGACTGCCTCTCTGCCTACTTGTGATCTCTGTCTGTCAAATGAATAAATAAAATCTTTTTTAAAAAATCTTTTAAAAAAAATGGCACTCTGCATTTTCATGCTGGTGAATTTGTGCGATCCCGTCTGATTTAAGTCCTGGTTCAATTGCACAAAGACTGTGGTGCAAGGTTCTGGAAATCATGAGGCTGTTCGTAAAAGAGCTGAGAGGGGTCATTCACATGGGAATAGAGGGAAAGAGGATGCTCTGGAAGGCACTGACACCATTCATGGCCTCAGCAGAGATTTCTGGAAGATCTGGAACAAAGCCTTTCTAGCAAATCCTCTACCTGGGAGCCTGTTCAATGGCAGATTCTGTTGTAGTAAAGGAGGGTGGGACCTGAGCTTCTGCTTTTCTAACAGGCTCCCAGGTGATGTCAGTGCTCCGAGTTGCGGAGACGGCACTTTGAATAGCAAGACTCACCCAGCAGTGACCCCACTACTCACAAAAAGCACCAGGGGGTTTCCTGCCTCCTTGAAGGCCTATACAGCGTTTGGACCCCCATGCAAGGAACAGAGCTGCCGGAGTCCTCCCAGGCCAAGAGATAGACCCGGCACCCAGAGCTTGACCTTGTGGCATGGAAAACAGTCAGTCATACTGACACACGAGTGTTGCTGGGCATGCTTTGGGTCTCTGTGTAAATGGTACCATTTGTACCATTCTTCTTTAACTTTTTTTTTTTTTAAGATTTTATTTATTTGACACGGAGAGAGAGCACAAGCAAGAGGAGTGGGAGAGGGAGAAGCAGACTCCCTGCTGAGCAGAGAGACTGATGCGGGGCTCAATTCCAGGACCCTGGGATCATGACCTGAGCCAAAGGCAGACGCTTAACCGACTGAGCCACTCAGGTGTCCCCTTTAACTTGTATTTTTCACTCAGCATTTATGCACAATGCTATTATCTGGCTCTGACTCATTCATTTTAACTGCTAGAGAATATTCCATCAGTAGAGAGTAGTAGCCCTCTATTTCTTTGTATGTTCTGCTGTTACTGGACATACACAGGTCGTTTCCGATTCTTTGGTTATGAACAGCAACGACGGAAACATTCTTTCTCACGTCTCCTTGTGCGCATGTGCAGACTTCCCCTGGGGTCTGTGTTCACCCCTGGAATGGCCGGAGGCCGAGGCTGCCAGATCGCTCTACATGCTGCTTCCCCCGGCCTCCGTGACCACCAGCGGTGAATATGCAGCCCGGACAGTTTTCCCTCTCAGAACTGCCTATGTTTGTGTTTTATGATTATCCCTTCCTTAGCACTCTGTTCAGTTAGAATCAGCGTCTTGATTCTAATTACAGGTTGGGCCACAGAGCATGGTTTTGAGGACGCAGTGTCTCTGTAACCGCCTGGCCTACTTCGGCAGCAACTTCTTCATTGTGCCTCGGACCGTGAACATTAAGGACACGATCAAGCTGTTCCTTCACGTGACCAACAACCCTGTTGGGGTGTCTTTGCTGGCCAGCCTTTTAGGATTCTATATACTCACGTGTGTGTGGGCTTGGAGAAAGGATCAAGCAGACATGCAGAAGGTGAGACATTGATTCTAGAAGCTTTGCCACAGTGTCTTGAGTGTGTTGAACAAGATGGAAAAAACCCTTGACCAGAAGAGGCTGGTAGCGTGGTACTATGTGGCGTAGAAATTCAGGGGGGACTTTTCCCTCATGTCTCCTGTCTGCTTAGCAACTTAATGCTCTATCTTTTTTTTTTTTTTTTTCTTTTCCTTTAGTGGAAGTTGAACCCTCCTGTGTTTTGTTTAGGTTAGGAATCACACAGAACATCTAGAGAACTTAACCAAAATCGAATGCAAGTTTGTCTCACTTTATACATTGGATATAAAATTATGTGGAAGTGAAATGATAATTTCATGTAACTGTGATAGATAAGAAACCTGTAAGGAATCTCTTTTTTGAACAACAACAAAAAATCCCTTGATGGCATCCTCTTTTTTTTTAAGGATTTATTTATTTATTTTAGAAAGAGCAAGTGCAGCAGCACGGCTGAGAGAGACTAGCCAGGTGCGGGTGAGCCTGGCATGGGGTGTTGGTGGCGCGCAATCCTTTCACTGTATCGCACCCTCCTTCCTTTCAGGGTCAGAAACAGGGTCCTGAGGTGCCTTTGTTTTCGCTTTGCTTTGAATGCTCTAACAGACTTCCACCCTGTTCCCGTTCATGAATGAGTGAAGCAGCCTTGGGAACGGCACGTCAGTCTTAGCCTTAGATGTCCTGTCCCTAGATAATGTCCGTGAGGATGTCCTGTCTTTGGATAATCATGGCTGACTTGCCAAACAGATGCCTAAAGCTGGGAGGGCAATGACTGAGATGACTTCAGCTCTTGAGGATGAAGGCGGCTGTCATGTTCTTCTTCCAGTGGGTCCGTTTCCTGTGACCTGGTCCCAGCTGCTCACCAGCGTCCAAACTGCTGTCCTCCTCTTCCCCGTCAATCTTGTAATTGGGCGCCTCTTCCCGCTGATCCAGCCACACGAACCCCTGCCTCCCTTTCCTCCCAGACAAGCCTCCTGCCTCCCAGAGGCTCCTTTTGAGCCTCTGTCTCTCACAGAGGTGGCTGAGGTAAGCCTGCCACCTAATTTTATAAGTAGATGGCAGGCCCTGCTTCTACGTGTAGCAAGAATGGTCAGTGGAGAGGATCTCCTAGAAGGCTTGTGGGTCCCATTAACCTTGACAGCTTTTCCCTAAGTCCTGTGCCCTGGCCATGATGCTCATGCCCCTCGTCTCTCCTCTTGATATATTCTGAGGACTGGATGTGAGTCCAGAAGGTACTACTCTCCAGTTTTCGTTGGTGATGTTTGATCCAGCTGTCCCCTCTTTCTTTCTGTAATCCCTCATAAAACTAGTTTTGAAGCTACTGGGAGGAGACTTCTTTCTGAGAAAGGAGAAAGAAAATGAAAAATAGAGGTTCTTCCCACTGAGCATTCACTCTCAGAGTAAAGAGATGACCCTGCCACGTATAACTGCTGTCAGTCCCGGGCGAATGTCAGACTTTTTCTCATCTTGGCTCCACATTCAGGAATTGAAGGAAACGGTGGGATTCCTGCTCAGGAGAAACACCTACCAACTCCCGGAGTGGGAACAATCTTTATGGGCGTCTCACAGCATTAACAAGATGGCACAGCTTTTAGCCAGCCTCGTCTCTTCTCACTTGGAGGGTCCCGGCTCTCCTCAGCGGGCAGGACCCCATCCGGCAAATGGTAAAGCTCCGCAGGTGTTGGTAACTGACGTGTTCTCTGCCTCTCACTTCCTCCTCCCTCTCGGCATAACCAACAGGCACCGTAGAACCTTCTGCTTCCGTTTCCTTAAACTTCCAGTAGAGCTGATCGCTTTCGAGACAGTATATCTGGTGATACAAAGTAAAGGATGAAGGAAAAACCCACAGAAATGCCCTCTGTTTCAGACCCCCTCACACTCCATCTGCTTTGCTAGGAGCTCTTGAGACTTGTCATTCTTTTTCTTCTATGGAACAGGCAGATTAGGGGATTTATGGAATCTTGAATATAGTTTACCTCCCACTGGGCACTTAACACCATTCTGGTGAAGAAAGCCCAATTCGGTTTCAATTTGAATTTGCTTCTAGATCAAAAGTTGTGTTTTCTTTTTTATTCTGGATCCAAGTGTAGAATTTTAGAAATTGTTATTAGCAAGTCACCAACATGCTCAGAGAAGACAGTCGTTAATTGCTGGGTCCAGTCTCCATGGTCTGGGAAATGGAACGCCCTCACCTGTGAATGACTTGCTCCTCTCTGCCACTAGTGCCTGTCCCTTGACATGTCAGCCCGGCCTGTATTTGCAGTGGTTCCTGAAAGCCACCATCGTCTGTCCCGTTACCTGCTCGGAGTTCTGCAGCGGCTGCAGTCGCATTTACGCGCCCTGGGTCCCCCCCCAGGCCGACCGGCCTCGTGACGTCCTCTATGCCACCGACCGACTGCAAAAACTCAAGGAGCTCTCGGAAACACGTATTCTTCCCACAGAGCAGGGGCCCTCCAGGTAAGGCCCCAAACCAGGCTTCCCGCATCAGCCATAATCTTCCTGCATCTCTCTCTCAGCTGTTGCCTTTCAGCTGATTCCTTCCACCTCTGTTCTTAAGGGAGGCCACCAGTTTCCCCATCCTGAGCCCAGAAGAAGGGAGGAAGCCCATGGCTCACGGCCTGCGCCGAGGGTTGACTTACCTCTGCTGGCTCTTCCTGGGCGTCGCTAGCCCGGCTGCAGCCTTTTTTACTGCACTTTATAGCTTGGAACTGACCAGAGAGCAGGCCACCAGCTGGGGCATGTCAGTGATGTTATCCGTGCTTCACAACCTCGTCATCAGCCAGCACGTCAAGGTACGTGAAAACGGGGCGTCCCAGCATGGGGGGGTGGGGAGGGACCCACTCGCGCTGCAGGCTGCTCACTTGGGAAGATGACACCCTTGGGTGTCAATTCAAAGTGCCTAACGGTTCTGACAATTTGACCCAAAAAAGAGAAAACAGCAAAAATAGGCAGAATGAAATTTCAGGCATGTGTGAAGTCACAGAAAGAACTGGTGAGAACTGATAGACTGGTAGAAGCAGAGTGGAAAAGGATTGCCAAGAGAGGACAAGTGAAAAAAAAATCAACAAACTACTTAGAAAAAAAAAAACACCAGGAAACTTAACTTTTTATAAAACTTTTTAAAAAGATTTTATTTATTTATGAGAGAACACGAGCAGGGGGAGCTGGAGAGGGAGAAGCAGACTACTCGTTGAGCAGGAAGCCCAATGTGGGGCTCGATCCCAGGACCCTGGGATCATGACCCGAGCAGAAGGCAGAGACTTTAACCCACTGAGCCACCCAGGCGCCCCATCACTTTCATTTTAGAGTCAATGTTCCATTTCTCCTAGTTGTTTTGTAAATGTCTATTTTATGGTTACTTTGTTCAAATCAAGATTCAGATAAGGTCCATGTGTTGCCAATAGTTGGTCTGTGTCAGAGACACTTTGTTTACTAAGTCTGCAGGCACCCGCTCTCTTCACACCACTCTCCGTTCTTAGTATTTCTCACAGGGCATTTGCTGGAAAAACAAACAAACAAACAAACACGAATTTTGCCCAGTAGAGTTTTCAGCATGGCCGGTGACGGGATTGCTTCTGCTTTAAGAACCCTGGAGGGTGGGCCCGCGCTCCCACAGGCAAACCTGGGGAGCTCTTGAAACTGCAGGCTCAGGCCTCACTCTGGACCAATTAAATAGTAATCTCTGGAGATGGATTCCAAGGCCCAACGGGGTTTAAAATTTCCCTGGTGATTCTGGTGTACGGTCCCATTTGAGACCCACCCATTCCGGGGAGAGCAAGGAGTAGGTAGATCTTAATGGAAAACTGCTGGAAGATGGGCACCTGGCTGCCTGAGTCAGTGGAGGAGCATGTGACCCGATCTCATGGTTCTGAGATTTTTTTTTTTTCAAATCTTAAAAAACAAACAAAAACTCCTGGGGGAGACCAAAAATAACAAGATCTCCATCAGGAGATTCAGTTGAATGAAACACAAAGGGTTTCGGGAAATGAAAAAGGTCACTTACCAAATACTCAAATTCTAGTAGTTGAGTTGAAGGAGATGTCACTAATGAAACTCGGATTAATGACCAGGAAAATCAAATGAACCAAAATAATGCAAAATATGAAATACATATATCAAAATACTGAAAGAGAAGAGACTCGGGAGATCCAGGGTACTGGGCATGCAGGTCATTGGAGTGGTGATAATTAAACCATCCACTGTGGCAAAGAAATACTGACTTTATGTTAGAGGCCTCAGCTGGTTTCAGGCACAGTCAGTTTTAAAAGACATGCTGAGGGGGCACCTGGGTGGCTCAGTGGGTTAAACCTCAGCCTTCGGCTCAGGTCATGATCTCAGGGTCCTGGGATTGAGTCCCGCATCTGGCTCTCTGCTCAGCAGGGAGCCTGCTTCCCCCTCTCTCTCTGCCTGCCTCTCTGCCTGCTTGTGATTTCTCTCTCTCTGTCAAATGAATCAATAAAATATTTTTAAAAAATAAATAAGTAAAAGACATGCTGAGGGGCGCCTGGGTGGCTCAGTGGGTTAAAGCCTCTGCCTTCGGCTCAGGTCATGATCCCAGGGTCCTGGGATCGAGCGCTGAAATGGCGGATAGTTCTGCAATGGGGCTTACGATCCCCGCCCCACTGCCTGCCTCTCTGCCTACTTGTGATCTCTTTCTCTCTGTCAGGTAAATGAATAGAATCTTTAAAAAAAATTAATAAAAAATTTATGATGGAAGAGTGTTCTAGATCCTTAGATTAAAGAATACATTTTTAGTATGGATAGGATATTACACAAGGAAAGTATTGAGACTTTCCTTAAGTGTGATAATGGTAGGAGAACGTCCTAGTTTTTAGGTGACCCCTGCTTGTATACGGGCGCTCCTCCCTTGCGCTGTTGCAGTGTGAATTCTGGTTACGTGGTCTCACTAAATAACACCGGTGTCCCAGCAACACAGGTCAAATACCATTTACCGCGGTCTCTCACCTGTGCGTGACTGCATGAAGTTCTAACCGCCGCATGCTTCGAGCTCTGCCATCCACGCATCACTACTTCAGGAACACCTGTGCACAGTTATACACAGTGTATAGCTGTGTTATCTCCTTATCTCTCAGCCGTAAACCCTCTGACATTTTACAAAAAAAAAAAAAAAAAAACTAATTGAAAGAGGCAGTTGGCCAACAAAGATGTAAATGCAGCAGGGCCACCCACCTGGCTCAGTCACTGGAACCTGTGCCTCTTGATCTCGAGGTCAGGAGTTTGATCCCCACGCCGGGTGTAGAGAGCCCTTAAATAAAACGTTAATACGTAAATAAAAATAAAAGTGGCAAAACCATAATACATGGTAATGCCAGAGATCATGGGCACTCGCTCTGGGTTGAAGAAAATCTGGTGATACAGGGTACAAGCCTTCACGTTCTGCATCCCTTTAGTAAGCAAGCTTCACTTCTAAGGACCTATCCTGTGAAAATTCAGAGTACTTTATTAAAAAAAAAAAAATTGACAACAATGTAAATGCCCAAAAATAGGACACTGCTGAATTTATGAGACCGCCATATCCATTTATGGGATGCCAAGCAACCATTAAAAATGTTAAGGGATGGCTCGAGGCGCCTGGGTGGCTTAGTGTGTTAGGCCTCTGCCTTCGGCTCAGGTCATGATCCCGGGGTCCTGGGATCGAGCCCCACGTCGGGCTCTCTGCTTGGAGGGGAGCCTGGTTCCCCTTCTCTCTGTCTCTGCCTGCTTCTCTGCCTGCTTGTGATCTCTGTCTGTCAAATAGATAAATAAAATCATTGAAAGAAAAAATGTTAAGGGATGCTTAGGGTGGCTCAGTCAGTTAAGCATCTGCCTTCGGCTGAGGTCATGATCCCAGGAACCTGGGATCGAGCCCCACATCGGGCTCCCTGCTCAGCAGGAAGCCTACTTCTCCCTTTCCCACTCTCCCTGGTTGTGTTCCCTCTCTCGCTGTCTCTCTCTCGCTGTCTCTCTCTGTCAAATAAGTAAAATCATGTTTTAAAATGTTAAGGAAAATGTAGTGATGTGGAAAGCTACTCTGCAAATACATTAAGACAATTGATTAAAGGATATATTCCAAATGTTAATGTTTTCTTAAAATCTTTAGTTCTTTTTCCCCAAACTTTTATAATAAATGTATGTTACTTCAATTTTTAAAAAGTTGCAGTGGAGTGTTGGGGAAAAATATAAAAAGAGGAAGAAAAGAGATGGAAGCCACTGTATCAGATTAGCTATTGGTCTCGCTACAGTGTTGAATTTGGTCGGACCCAGGGCCAAGTGGGCTTTTTTCCCCCAAGTCGAATCCAAGGACCGTCCACCAGAGGGCGACCTTAGGTCCCCAAAGTAGACACACCCAGAACGACCACCTCTGAAAGAGGGTATACGGCAGCAGCGGGCTGGAAATAGCACCCTTGTGCTTTATTATCCTGAAGACTGGAGCACTTTCTTCCCCTCGATGGAAATTAAAGGACTGGGGGAAACTTGCTGCGTGTGGAACCGATACTTAAGGTCTTACTCAGTTCCAAGATTCCGTGATTTCTTTAGCAAAATGGACACTTAATCCTTGAAACTTTTAAAAGTGTAGCTTCTCCAGGCCAGCTCATCGGAGGTCTTCCAAAGACGGTGCTCTTAAGTAACTTCCACAGATCATCACAAATAACCCAGTAGTTGAAGCTTTCCAACCCAGGCAGCTTGAGGACCACAGGCAAAAATATAAATCTTAACATTATATTAACCGGGTCCCTATAATGATGCAAAAATAATCATGAAACTCCCTAATTCTCAGTTTTCCATGATAGTAAAGGGTCAAATAGTGGAAGTGCATTAATCATACCTTTAGCTTTCTGTAAGGGGATGACCTTGGGTCCTCTGATATCTGCTCCTGACTTTGTCCTGGGATCTTCCTGTAGGCGATCTTTCTCGCATTGTTCCTCTCCCTGATGCTGAACTGGATGCCGTGGCTTTCCAAAGAGAACGAACAACAAACAGGGAGGATCTTGGCACTCTTGGGTAATTCAAGTAGTTCTAACTACTAACACCGGATTTTGTCACCGCCCCACATTTATCCACGCAGGGATCTTGTCTCTGGTTAGCGGGGCTGCTCCTCCGCTGCCCCAGGCAAACCTTGCATCACTAACACGTTCTTCCCAAGACTCACTGCTGCCCTCTCGGTGCTTCACCTCTCGTCCGTGTCCTCCATCTCCTCCGGAGTCTTTCCCTCCTGAGCCCCAGAGGCCATTTCCGACCACTCACTGTCTGTATCTGGATGCGTGCACCTGTCTCAAATCAAACCTGTCCCGGTCAGGGTGGCCTGCCCTGCAAACCCACTTCTTTACTGTATTTTCTCATTTTTTTAAGAAAGATTTATTTATTTATTTGAGAGAGAGAGCCGGGGGGTGGGGGGCAGATGGTGATCAAGAGCGAATCCAGTGCAGACTCTGCAGAGCCCGACATGGGGCTCGATCTCATGACCCTGAGGTCACAACTGGGCCTAAACCATGAATCAGACGCTTAACCCCTGCACCACCCAGTCGCGCCTCTATTTTCTCATTACAATTAAGAACAACCCCCACCCTCTAAAAAAATGTCAGCGTGATCCTAAGTTCTCACATTCATTCGCCAAGCCCGCAGGAAACTGCCCTTTAGATAACAGACTGGAGCTGCGCCTGTCACGCCCATGAACCTCACCAACGCGGCGGGAATCAAGAAAGTTAATGCTCTAATCCTGGGAAATAGCACATATGTATATAAATATACACAGAAGTGTGTGTGTGTGTGCATATATATTTTTTTTAATGAGTGCATGAGAGGGACATCTGGGTGGCTCAGTCAGTTAAGCCGCTGCCTTCGGCTCAGGTCGTGATCCCAGGGTCCTGGGATCAAGTCCTGCTTTGGGCTCCTTGCTTGGCAGGGAGCTTGCTTCTCTCTCCGCCTCTGCCTGCCACTCTGCCTGCTAGTGCGCATGCTCTCTCTCTGACAAATAAAATCTTAAAAAAAAAAAAGTGCATGGGAATGATAAACTCAAATTCAGGATTAGATTAGCTCTCTGAAAGGGATACCATCACAGATGAACACTAGCAGACCCTAGAAGTGGCGATCACTTTATTTTAGGGAGAGACAGAGCATGAGCGGTGGGGAGAGGGAGAGAGAGAATCTTAGGCAGGCTTCACGCCCAGCGGTGAGCCCGATGCAGGGCTCTATCTCACAACTCTGAGAATACGACCTGAGAGATCAAGAGTTGGATGCTTAACCAATTCAGCCACCCAGGCGCCCCTAAATAAATCTTTACACCCAACATGGGGTTCAAACTCATGACCCCAAGATCAAGTCACGTGCTCTATTGACTAAGCCAGTGGGGCACCCAGTGCAATCACAAGTATGCAGAGAGGCAGGCATAGAGAGAGAGAGGAGAAAGCAGGCTCCCCGCTGAGCAGAGAGCCCGATGTGGGCCTTGATCCCAGGACCCTGAGATCACGACCCGAGCCGAAGGCAGAGGCTTAACCCACTGAGCCACCCAGGCACCCCAATCACTTATTTCTTAAGCTGAGTTGGAGACACACTGCTATGGGGTAGGCACCCCATTCCTTACAAGATCTTTAAAAATTAATCTAATTTCAAACTGTTTTCCTAGCTCTCCTTTCATTTATCCATGGTCTTGAATTGCTGGATTGCTCTTCCCTCTTTCTAAAAGGCTTTTTTTTTTTTTAAGCAAGAGCTTTTTTTTTTTTTTTTTTTTGTCTTTGTCCATCTGAAGAATTTTATCTGACTCATCCTTCAAAACAAATGTCAAGTTTCAGTCTACGACACCTTCTCTGACTTCCTCAGGAGATTTATTTTCTTTTCGGTGATTCCCCAAGCACTAGGCACATACATGCTGGCGAGTTTTATGTCCTGTTATTCCTTCTGTCTTTGTCTTGGTTTGTGTGTCTCTGGCTATGTCTCCCAGTGTGGTCTGTGGGTGAGCAGCATTGACATCTCCTGGGATTTTCAGAAATGCACAGTTGTAGACCTCACCCCGGAATCTGCATTTGAACAAAATTCCCAGGTGATCCCTTTGCACAATGAAATGTGAGAAACACGTAGGACCGTACTCCCAGCGTCTGGGTCACTCCTAGAACTGTTCGTGTCTAGTCCAAGATAAATGCAGAAATTGAGAGCAAATGTTGAGAAAGTCTTATGGCAGTTGGACCAATTTTGGACATACTGTATCTAATTTTCAAAATGGGTTTGGATTTTACATGCTCTTATTGTTCTTCGTTTTTCTAGCAAATCAATTTCTGTTGTATTTTATAACCGCCTCAATCCCTGGGGCGCCTGGGTGGCACAGTCATTTGAGCGTCCCACTCTTGGTTTTGGCTCAGGTCATGTGTGACCTCAGGATTTTGGGATCCAGCCCCCCTCAATGGGCTCCACTCTCAGGGCAGAGCCTGTTAAGATTCTCTCTTTCTCTCTCTCCTCCCTCCCCCCCCGACTCTCCCTTACACGTGCTCACATGCTCTCTCTCCCTTTCTCAAATAAATAAGTAAATCTTAAAAAAAAAAATAGTGACACCTGGGTGGCTCAGTCAGTTGGGTGGCTGCCTTCATGATCCCAGCGTCCTGGGACGGAGTCCCACATCAGGCTCCTTGCTCGGCAGGGAGCCTGCTTCTCCCTCTGCCTCTGCCTGCCATTCTGTCTGCCTGTGCTCACTCTCTGGCGCGCGCGCTCTTGCTCTCTCTCTCTCTCTCTCTCTCTCTCTCGCTCTGACAAATAAATAAATAAATAATCTTTAAAAAAAATAAAAACACATAAACTTAAAAAAAATAGTATCAGTCTCCAGTGGGTTGGAATTTTTGCTGGGGGGGGGGTTGGAATTTTTAAGTCCTTCATGATAGTTGGAGAACTGCCACAAAGGTGGGTTTATTCTTTGGTTTTGGTTTTGTTTTTTTTTTTCCAGCATTTAATAAGCGGTATGCACAGTGGAGTTTCAGCAACTGTTGGTGAATAACTGCTTAATGAAATATAACTATTTTTGGCCTACATTTGCATTTTTGACAGCAAAATGTCCACCGTTACCTGTTCAAGAGATAAAAACAACCCCATCTATGTAGCTCCAGTTTTCAACAGTCTGGTTCAACGCCCAGAAAGAACCTTGAAAGAGAAGAAGCTTTTCAAGCTGGCAGGAGATATTTTGGGTATGGAGGGCAAACAGTAATGGGTCGATCCTGCAGCACATTTCCCAGCAAAGGGGGAGTGGGAAGAAAGTGAAAATACAGGACAGCGAAAAGCTATCTTAAAATTCTGAGGGTACCTGTGTAGCTCGGTCATTAAGCATCTATCTTCAGCTCAGATCATGATGCCAGGGTCCTGGGATCGAGCCCCGTATCAGGCTCCCTGCTCAGCGGGGAGCCTGCTTCTCCCTCTCCCACTCCCCCTGCTTGTGTTCCTGCTCTGGGTGTTTCTCCCTCTGTCAAATAAATGAATAAAATCTTTAAAAAAAATTTTTTTTTAAATGCTCACCTTGGAAAAAACATGGAGCCCTAGGTGGTGTGGTAAATGGGAAGACGCTTGAACTTAGGAGTCATGGTAGGTTGGTGTGTGCTTGGATCAGTCCCTTCCTCGGCACAAGGAACGTAATAACACAGCCTGCTCTCTACACTTCCCAGGCTGGAGGGAAACCGGATATGCCTTCAAAAATGGCAGTCTGCCCAGTGCCAGGGAACTGGGTCAGCACATACAGTGTTGAAGTTATTGGATTTCCCGGACCAAAGAAGGCCAATTCTGTGTTTATTGGCCTTCCCTTTCTGGTGAACACAGTCTGAACACAGAGAGAGAAAGATTGGGGCCAGGGTGCATTTAGTTATAAGAATTGAAATACAACAATTTTCCTGTGGTATATTGTGTACCTTATTTCAAGTAAAATTTCTGATTAGTGGCAGAATAATTCTGGGAAGGCATATATCAGTGTTTGTAGGTCCCCCTATGTGGCAAATACATTGGTTCATCTGTTTACAGATGTTAGGTTGAACCGTATGGAATTGCCAAGTCTTAGGAACCATGGAGAAGGTGTAGAGAATTTCTAAGCTAACCACTCAACTGATTGTTTCCCCCTCTTGTATCCTAGTTCAAATCCTCTTCCTTACCTTGTTGATGACTACAGTCTACTCAGCACAGAACTCGAATAGGTTTTACCTCCATCAAGCGATCCAGAGGAGCTTTTCCCATCGTCTCTCAGAGATCAGACTTCCAAAGCATTTCTACCTGTGGGCCAATCGCACCCTCCTTCCCAACCTGTACGGAGATTACAGAGGTACGGACCCAGTCCCGGGCGCCAGCTCCTTGGACACTTCTTGGTCGATGTTTTCCACCAGCTACCAATGCGTTGTCGTTACTTTAGATCTTGAGTGAGCTGTATTCTGGAAGTTGTTGAGTTCATTTATCCTCAGGATCAGTGGCTTCCTTGTGGGATTTAGAACATCCTTTAGGTTCCTGGGGAAAGAAACCTAAAAGACATGCTCATCTCAGTAAAGGTGTTTTGAGTTCATTTTGGAGGGTTTTTACACAGATTGCAATTCCTATGCATTGCATGTTGATTCCTTTTTTTTAAAAAGTATTTAATTATTTATAGTGCCTGTGTACCGGCGGGGGGGAGGGGCAGAGGGAGAAGGAGAGAGTCCATCTCCCACAGACTCCATGCTGAACCCATCACAGGGCTCAGCAGAGGGGCTCGGTCTGATGACCCTGAGATCACGACGTGAGCCGAAATGAAGAGTCGGGCTGAGTCCCTTGGGTGCCCCATGTGTTGATTCTTTCTAGTTCGCGTTTGGATGGTGACGGCTGTAGGTTCAGCACACATTGTATGGGCAGTCTGTAACTTTGTGCTGAATAAAATACTGACCACATAGAAAGTGAATCAAGCCCTGGGTGGCCTCGGCTGATGCCAGCGCGACAGGCATGGTCCCCCTTCAGTCTGGGGCTCTGCGGTATAGTGTCTGAGAGGACAGACTCGGGGGCCAGACTCTGGCCAGGTTCAGATCCTGGCACTCTACCTATTAGCAGTGTGTTCTTGGGTAAATGACAACGTGTTGTGCCTCAGTTTCCCCATCTATATTATGAGGATAATCTTAGGACTTGCCCTGGAAGATTGATTAAAAATTCAATAGATCTTAGAACAATGTCTGACCCATAGTATACACTGGATAAGTTGTTTCTAAAACAGTTTTAAATTTTATTCATTTGAGAGAGAGCAAGAACACAAGTAGAGGGGAGAGGCAGAAGAAGAGGGAGAAGCAAACTCCCTGCTGAGCAGTGAACCCGAAGTAGGGCTCGATCCCAGGACCCTGGGATCATGACCTGAGCGGAAGGCAGAGGCTTAACCCACTGAGCCACCCAGGCGCCCCATGTATACATTCTCAATCTTAAAAGATACTGCCAGTCTTCTCCTTATTGTACCAACTAATGCTCCCATGAGCAATGTCTGAGTCTGCCCACATCTCCAACAGCCTGGTGCAAACTGGTGTTTTCAAACAATACCCAGGTCTCTGGAATAGGTGAGAGGCTTTGTAAGTGCCCTCGTGAGAAAATGCAAGTCATAACTGAGGAAGGTGCTGTTTTCCACCTCTCATTTGGGCCAACCTTCCCTCTGCCCTTGCCGTTCTTCATTCCGTCCTCCCCATGCTATGGTTTTGAACATAAATCTGTATTCTTCCCCTGTTCAGAACCTCCCGTAGTTTCTATCATACTTCAAATCGCAGACCCTTTCCAGAGCTTACAGGGGACTTCCCAGAGCTGCCCCTGGCTACATCCGGACCCTCCTCCACTCCCTGTCAGCCGCGCAGGCTTCGGTGCCTTCCCACATGAGCACGTTCTCACCTCAGGGGCCTGGGATCATGCTGATGCCCGGAGAGATCTCCGCATTGTGGTCTCTCTCACAAGCCACTCCTCAGAGAAACTGTCTCTAAGCCTTCCTTACCAACAAATAGCACTGTTCCCTCCCCACCACTCGCTGTCCCTCATCCTACCTAATTTTTGTTTTTAGCACTCTCATGCCCTGGATAATGTTTGGGTACTGCCTGTCTCTCTCGCTTCTCAAATGTGCGCTCCCTGTGGACGAGGACGCTCTTTCATCCACTCTGCTCCTGGCACCTAGAGCAGGGCCTGGTGTGAGCTCCGTACGGACTGACTGAGGGGCACCTGGGTGCCTCAGTTGGTTAAGCCTCTGCCTTCAGCTCAGGTCATGATCCCAGGGTCCTGGGATCGAGCCCCTCATCAGGTTCTCTGCTCAGCAGGGAGCCTGCTCCCCCCACTCTCTCTCTCTGCCTCTCTGCCTACTTGTGATCTCTGTCTGTCAAATAAATAAGTAAAATCTTTTAAAAAAAGTGTATTCAGGTCTTTTGCCCATTTTTATTTATTTTTTTTTTAAAGATTTTATTCATCCACTTGACAGACAGAGATCACAAGTAGGCAGAGAGGCAGAGAGAGAGGAGGAAGCAGGCTCCCCGCTGAGCAGAGAGCCCGATGCGGGGCTCGATCCCAGGACCCTGGGATCATGACCTGAGCCGAAGGCAGAGGCTTTAACCCACTGAGCCACCCAGGTGCCCCTTTTGCCCATTTTTAAATCCGTTATTTTTGTGGTATTCAGTTGCGTGGGATCCTAGGTATTTTGGATATTGACCCCTTATTAGATGCATGGTTTACAAATACTTTCTCCCGTTGCATAGTTTGACTTTTTACTTTGTTGGTCTCCAGCACTGTGCAGAAAGTTTTTTGTTGTATTCTCCCTTGTTTAATTTTGGTTTCTGATGTTCTCTCCAAAGAAATGCCAAGACCAATGTCAGGGAGCTTTGCACCTGTTTTCTTCCAGGAGTTTTACAGTTCCAGGTCTTACAGTTGAGTTGGGAATCCATCTGGAACTGATTGTTGTATGTGGCATAGGGAAAGGGTCCAGTCTGATTCTCTTGCATTCAGGTATCCAGTTTTTCCAGTATCGTTGGTTGAAGAGACCATCTTGCCCCGCTGTGTATACTTGGCACCCTTTCCATAGAGGAGTTGGCCGTAAATGCATGAGTTGATTCTGGCCTCCCCATTTAGTTCCATCATCCTGTGTGTCTGTTTTTATGCCAATAGCACACAGTTTTGATTACAATAGCTTCTGTAGTGCGGTTTGACATTAGGACATGGGATGCCTCCAGCTTTTTCCTTTTCAAGATCACTCTGTCTCTTTGGCATGTTTGGTGGGGTTCACACAAATTTTAGGATTGTTCTTCTATTTCTGTGAAAAAAACGCCTGAATTTTGATGGGTATTGCACAGAATTTGTAGATCACTTTGGGTGATATGGACATTTTAATAATATTCTTTTAATGCATAAACAGGGAATATCTTTCTAGTTATTTGTGTCTTTATTTCTTTCATCAGTGTCTTACGGTTTTCATTGTACAAACCTCTCACCCTCTCAGTTAAATCTATTCCCAGATATTTTCTTCTTTTTGATACTTTTGTAAATGAGATTATTCTCCTTCTTTTTCTGGTAATTCGTTGTCCATGTAACAAAATGCACCTGATTTTTGTGTACTGATTTTGTTTCCTGCAACTTTACTAAACTCATTTATTGGTTCTCACGGGTTTGTCTTTGTTTTTGTTTTTGTGGCGTTCTACAGGGTTTTCTATATATAAGATCATGTTATCTGTACCTGGGATCATGACCCAAGCCAAAGGCAGACGCCTAATGACTGAGCCACCCAGGCGCTCCTTTGTGCATCTTTGGAAATCATCATGTGATTTAATCCTTCGTTCTGCTAATGTGGTATATCACGTCTACTGAGTTGTGTATGTTGAGTCATCTTGCAACTCAGGACATAAACCACTCGGTTGCAGTGTGTGATCTTTTTAAATGTACTTTTGAACTTCATATGTTTGTATTTTGTTGAGGATTTTTGCATTTGTGTTCATCAGGGATACTGGCCTGTGATTTTCCTTTCTTGTAGGCTGTGGTATGAGGGTAATGTTGGCCTCATAAAATGAATTTTGAACAGTTTCTTCCATTTTAATTTTTTTTAAAGATTTTATTTATTCATTTGACAGAGATCACAAGTAGAGAGGCAGGCGGGGAGGGGGGGGAAGCAGGCTCCCCACTGAGCAGAGAGCCCAATGCGGGGCTCAATCCCAGGACCCTGAGATCATGACCCGAGCTGAAGGCAGAGGCTTAACCCACTGAGCCACCCAGGCGGCCCTCCATTTTAATTTTTTGAAAGAATTTGAGGATTGATGTTAATTCTTCTTTAAATGTTTGGTAGAATTCACCCATGAAGCCATCTGGTCCTGGTCTTGTCTTTGTTGGGAAATTTTTGATTACGGTCTCCTTATTTGTTAATAGTCTGTTCAGATTTTCTATTTTGTCTTTATTTAGGCTTGATAAGCTGTGTGTTTCTAGGAATTTATCCATTCTAAGCTGTCCAGTTTGTTGGCATACAGTTGTTCGCAGTAGTCTCTTATAATCCTTTGTTTTTGTGATACCAGTGTTAATGTCTACTTTTTAATAATTTTATTTGAATCCTCTTTTTCTTGGTTTAGCCTAAAGGTTTATCAGTTTTGTCTTTCAAAATATTTTTATTTTTGTATATTCTATTTAACTTGTCTTTATTTCATTTATATCTACTCTAATCTTTATTATTTACTTCCCTCTGCTAACTTTGGGCTTAGTTTGTTCTTTTTTTACTAGTTTCTTGAAGACCAAAGTTAGCTTGTTTAGTTGAGAGCTTTCTTTTTTTCATAAAATAGGTGTTTATTACTATAAAATGCCCTCTTTAGAACTGTTTTTGCTGCATCCCATAAGTTTGGTATGACATTTTTATGTGCATTTTTGTTTGTCTCAAGGTACTTTTTAATTTCCTAACTTGACCCATTGGCTGTTCATAAGTGTGGTGTTGAATATCCATGTGTTTGTGAATTTTCCAATTTGCATCCTGTTACTGATTTCTGATTTCATACATTATGGTCAGAAAGAATACTTGATATATATGCTTTCAGTCTCCTTAAATTTGTGAAGATTTGCTTTGTGGCCCAATGTAGGATCTATCCTGGAGAATGTTCCAGGTGTACTTGTGAGGAATGTATATTCTGGTTGAATGGAATGTTCTACATATATCTTTTAGGTCCATCTGGCTCATAGTATTAACTTACTGATTTTCTGTCTAGACAGTCTATCCATTGTTGACAGTGGGGTATTGAAATCACCTACGGTTACCATATTGCTATCTATTTCTTCTATCAGGTAACATTTACTTTACTTATTTTGGTGTTCCAAGGTTGGGTGCATATATATTTACAATTGTTTTGTCCTCTTTATGAAGTGAGCCACTTTATCATAAGTGATCTTCCCTGTCTGTTGTGACTGAGTTTCACTGAAATTCTGTTTTTTTGTTTTATTTTGTGTAGATTTTATTTATTTATGTATCAGAGAGAGGGAGTACAAGCAGGGGGAGAGGCATGCAGAGGGAGAGGGAGAAGCAGGCTCCCCGCTGAGCAAGGAGCCCAACATGGGGCTTGATCCCAGGGATTGTGACCTGAGCTGAAGGCAGCCACTTAACCAACTGAGCTACCCAGGCACCCCTGAAATTCTGTTTTTTCTGTTATAAGTTAGAGCTACTTCTATTCTCTTTTGGTTGCCATTTGCATGGGATATTTTTTTTTCCAAACCTTCAGTTTCAGCCTATGTGTGTACTTAAAACTAAAGTGAGTCTCTCATAGGCAGTATATTATTGGATCTTGTATTTTTACCATTCAGTCACTCTGTCCTTTGATTGAAGAATTTAATCTTTTGACATTTAATTATTGATAAGAAGAACCTTCTATTGGCACTTTATTATTTTCTGATTGTTTTTTCAGTTCCTTTGTTCCTCTTTTATTCTTTTAGTATCTTTGTGATTTATATTTTTGTAGTGGTATGCTTTAATTCCCTTCCTTTCATTGTTTTGCATTTATTACAGATTTTGCTTTACTGTTATCATAAGGCTTATGTAAAATATTTTATAACAGTCTGTTTTAAGCTGAAAACAACTTAACTTTAATCACATAAAAAGCTCTACATTTGGAGGTGCCTGATTGGCTCAGTCAGTAGAGCATGCAACTCTTGATCTCAGGGTTGTGAGTTCAAGCCCCACACTGGGTGTAGAGATTATTTAAAAAAAAAAAATAAGATTGTTCTGCCTGTACATTAAAACAACAACAACAACAACCTCTATGCTTTTACTTCTCCTTTCCTTGTGCTTTATGTAATTGATGTCCCACTGCCTTTCTTCCTATGCTGTCACTCACTGACGTATTATTATAGTGGTAGTTATTTTTAACACTATAGTCTTTAACTTTTATACTAAAGATAAAAGTGATTTACACACCACTACAGTAGTACCAAGCTCTGAATTGGACTATATATTTACCTTTACCTGTGAGTTTTATACTTTCATGTTGTCACACAGCCTCCTTTCCTTTCAGCTAAAAGAATTCCCTCTAGCATCCCTCATAAGACCTGGTGGTGATAAACTCCCTAATCTTTTGTTTGTCTGGGGCTGATTTTAGCTCTCTTCACTTCTGAAGGACAGTTTTGTTGGGTATAGTGGTTTGGGTTGGCAAGTTTTATTTTGTTTTTTTCTTTCAAGTACTTTGAATATATCATTCTACTCCCTCTGGCCTGCAAGATCTCTGCTGAGAAATCTGATAGCCTTTGGGGGCTTTTGTGTGTGTGTGTGTGTGTGTGTGTGTGTGTGTGTGTGTGTGTGTGTGT